>NC_041389.1:156531343-156574942 GCF_002162155.2 Triticum dicoccoides
CGGCGGCGGTGGCGCGGCGTCCGAGGCGGGGCAGCGCTAGGGTTCGGGCGGGGCTGGCGGCTGGGCTGCGGGGCAGTCGGGCGTCGCCTTTTAAAGGGCCGTCCGGTTCGGGCACGACCCGTAGGTCGGTTGTGCGTTTTTTTAAAATAGACGTAGAAAATAAATAAATAAAAGAAATACTAAACGGAGTCCAAAAATCCTGAAATAAATTTTCTCGGTCCTCTAATAATATTGCAGACAAAGTGAACATTTATTTGGGCTACTAATGCAATTTTGAAAAACACATTTTTTTCTTCTAATTCAAATAAAATAGCAATAAAAATCCAAATAAAATCATTATTTTATTTTAACATTTTTCCTCCAATATTTCTTTTATTTTGGTGATGTCATTTTATTCCCCCTCTTTTATTTTAATATTGGAAATATTCAGAGAGAAAAACAATAAAACCAAAATGATCCTCTTTTCAAATTTGAGAAAATTCAAATATGAAAATAAATGAATCCCCCAACTCTCTCCGTGGGTCCTTGAGTTGCTTAGAGTTTCTAGGATCAAACCAAAATGCAATTAAAATATGATATGCATATGATGACCTATGTATAACATTCCAAATTAAAATTTTGGGATGTTACAAGTAATAGGTACAAGAACTCTAACTCAGAACTGCTGTGATGCCCAACCACTGTCTAAGTTCGGGCTCTTGAATTTTTATCTCGGTTGATCTAAAACTCAAATCTCTCAAAGAGGGGATGCTCAATCAATCTTCTCAGGAATCTTAAGCGGATCAACCAACAGGCAACATTGGAGCGGGGTGGCTATTTATAGCAGCGGCCTTCCCTGAAAAGAAATGACCAAATTGGACATGTGGAGCAGCCAATGGCCGAACGACACGAGTCCAACGATCGGAAATTGAGCACAACGATAACATTACTTGCAGAGCAAGTCATGCTAACTCCTCAGTTCGAAAGATATCTCCTGCAGCACGAAGAACAACGTCTACTGCTGGCAGGTAATCATTCAAAACACAAAGAGACTTCTCTCAGTCTCACATAGGTTTGGGCTAAGCATCACGGCGGATCTAAGCTTCAAGAACCTATACCCCTCTTAATAGTACAGAGGTCCACTACTGCAGGATGCTGCTAACGCGACACTACGACCAGAGACCCTTTGACGAAACTGTGTGCGATGCATTAATCGCAAACGGTGATGTAAAAAAATGTCAAAAAGATGCAAAAAGTTTGCGATGAATGATACATCAAACACAGTTCTGATTTTAGTTGTGTGTGCGATGCAAGGCATACGATTGATCCATACGAACTGTTTGCGATGAGATAGAACAACAGAAATGGGTATCCAGATCAAGGTGTATGCGATATACGGCATACAGTTCGCTCCGATGAACCGTTTGCGATGATCGAGGTGAACCCAAACGATTTGGCATAACAATATGTGTGTGATACCCGGCAAACAGGTCGGTAATCAGAATTGTGTGCGATCATTATAGACAGCCCATACGGTCTTTTTTGTGAATTGTGTGCTCGTCAGGGCACACAGTTCAAGAAACCAACCTGTGGGCGATAATGTAGAAGATCTATGTCGAATACGTATTACTAACCGTCTACAATGAGATTGACAGGATAAACAGAGATAACAAATTAATATGAGTGAACGAAAATAGAGATATATATAGTCTGCTTAATTTAGTCCTTCTTCTTCTTGTTGTTATTGTTGGATGGCCCCGCGACATCGTCTTGATGAGGAAGCTTCTTGCCGCTGACCGTTGGCTTTTCATTGCCGCCGCCATCATCATCGTTGTTGCTGTCGTCGTCGTTGTCCTCCTCCTTGTTCAGCCATTCCTCCTCCTCCTCATCGTCGTCCTCTTCTTCATCCTCAGACGGCTCCTTGTCTGTCTGGTTGTTGTCTGACTACTCCGGAGGGGGCGTCCCTTCCATGATCCGAATATAATCGAGGTCTGGGCTCAACGTCGGACTCATGGAAGACGAGCGGGATTATTCCGATGTTGACCTATCATTGAGCGCCAGACTGCTGGCCGAACTGTCGTCCTCGCTGTCGCTTGACATGGTTGCGGTTGTATAAAAACCGCAAGAAAGCAAGATTGTAGAGTTTGTGCAAGTGTGTAGCACGGCTTGTCACGAACGATGAAGATGGTGGATACTTAAGCCAATTGAAGCGGGGGTTGACGTATTATCTAACCGCTGATATAATCAACCGCAATTATTTGTACCCAGTCGCTCCAAATTCCCGGGGTTGCGCACATCTCTATGTGATAATTAATTACGCACACGCGTTGGAGTGTCCAAATATGGAACAAGCATTTTTTTGTAGTACTTCTACTCTCTCCGTACCGGCGACCTAGGTGAGGGGAAAAGAGTGAACTTGATGATTACTCCCTCCGTCCCAAAATAAGTGACACAACATTGCACTAACTTTAGTACAAAGTTGAGTCACTTACTTTGGGACGGAGGGAGTATTTGGTAATAAATATCATTGTGTGTAGAGAATTTACCATTGCATGCATGTTATGCTAAGTAGTCTGAAGTCATTGAATGCATACTAGTCGTAGGACTCCTATTGGTTGATTTCTTTTTTCAGGACAAAAACAAGGAACAAGGTTTGGGAGTATGCACCGGTACCGGTAGGAACGGAGTAGGACAGTTGGCAAGCAATACATTGAGCTCTTCTTATTGATGAAGCCAGTAATAATCAAACTACAAATAAAAAGAAACTCTTATCCTTCTTGTGAGATGCTCCGGTATGGAAGGTGTGAGCACCAAAACTTGTGCCAAACTTTACCAAATGTTTTCCATGCGATCGTGAGAGCACGCCATAGTGACACAATGATTTTCGTTATTTCTGGACTCTATGCATTTCCTATAATTAAAATACCAACAAGGCCTACGCCTCTGGCCGCACCCTGCGAGCCAAACTATTTGAAGTTTTTTCCCGTTTCTCGGACAATGCATGAAAACTCGCAAAGCGACACACAAATGATCTTGCTAACACCCACGTGTAGTTGCGACTATATATATATATATATATATATATATATATATATATGTGTGTGTGTGTGTGTGTGTGTGTGTGTGTGTGTGTGTGTGTGTGTGTGTGTGTGTGTGTGTGCAAAAAATGACTCAAATATTGCAAGCGAGATCTCAAATGCACCAGAAAATCGAACCATAGGGTACAATCGTGATTTCTTATCGTGGGAAAAAATTGGAGGTGAAACGATGAATTCATGTTTTCATTCAAATGAAAATATGTTGTTAGTTCATGTAAATGTTTTCAAATAGCACACGGTTCACTCACGAAACCCTTGTGCCTACTAAACCATGGCCGATGCCCCTGCCACGCGCGCGATCTGAGTCGTGCGTTCTGATTGGCCAGAACCCAAACCCCACGGATCGTACATCTGCACCATTGGATTGTCCTTGATCAAACGACAGTCCTCACCCCTTTCGACATCACATGCAGTTCCGGTTGTGATTTTATTTATATCCACAAATTGCATGTTAAATTCAAACAGTGTCTTAAATATAGAAAACGATACCTGAAATGCATTAGAAAATCAAACTCGTGGTATAATGGTGATTTCGTACCATGGAAATTTTTATGAGGCCAAACGATGAAGTCACCGGCCATTGGAGTTTGAATTGACACATCTCCTTGTGGAAACCATGATCCTTCATGTGAGATGTTCCAGTTTGGACGGAGTGATCATCAAAACTTGTGCCAAACTTTACCAAATTTTTTCCATGGGGTCATGAGAGCATGCCACGGGCACACGCCGATTTTGATGATGTCTGGACTCCATCTGAATATCCTCTAACTAAAATACCAACTAGGCCTACGCCGGTGGCCGCACCTCGAGGCTGAAATGTTTGAAACTTCTCCCTGTTTCCCAGACAATGGATGAAAACTTGCAAAGCGACACACAAATGATGTGTACACCTTTGCTAACTAACACCCAGATGTAGTTGTAGAACGGTTTTGATTTTATATGCACTAAATGCAAGATAAGTGCAAAAAATGACTTAAATATAGCAGTCAAGACCTGAAATGGGTCAGAAAATCAAACCTAGGGTATATACGTGATTGTTTACCTGAAAACAATTTGAGGTAGAACGATGTAGTCACTGACGATTGGAGTCCGAAGTGCCACGTCTCCTTTTGGAAACTACGATCCTTCTTGTGAGATGCTCCGATTTGGAAGGTGTGAGCATCAAAACTTGTGCCAAACTTTACCAAATTTTTTCCATGGGATCCTGAGAGCATGCCACTGTGACACACCGATTTTTGTTATTTCTGGACTTTATATGCATTTCCAGTAATTAAAATACCAACAAGGCCTACGTCTCTAGCCGCACCTTGCGGCTGAACTGTTTGAATTTTCTTCCCGTTTCTCGAACTATGAATGAAAACTCCCAAAGCGACACAAAAATGATCTTGGTAGCTAGCACGCACGTGTAGTTGCGACTATAGGAAATGATACCTCAAATGCACTAGAAAATCAAACCATAGGGTACAATGGTGATTTCTTACCGTGGAAAATAATTTGGAGGTGAAACGATGAACTCTTGTTTTCATTCAAACGAAAATATGCTGTTAGTTCATGTAAATGTTTTCAAATAGCACATGGTTCACTCAAGAAAGCCATGTGCCTACCAAACCGTGGCCGATGCCCCTCCCCCTTGCTGCACGGGCGTTCTGAGTCGTGCTTTTTGATTGGCTAGAACCCAAACCCCATGGATCGTACGTCTGCACCGTTGGATGCTCCCAGATCAAACGACAATCCTCATCCCTTTCGACAAGAAATGTAGTCCGGCTAGGATTTGATTTATATGCCAAAATGCACGATAAATGCCAAAAAATATCTTAAATATAGCATGAGAGACCTGAAATGTGCCAGAAAATCAAACATGTGGTATAATGGTGATTGCTTAACATGGGAAAAAATTAGAGGTGAAACAATGAACTGATGTCTTCATTTCAAACGAAATTATTTCTTTGTGCACACGAGCGCTTAGAGGCACGGCGACCGGGGATATTTTTTTCACCATTTTCACCTAGGCCGCCAACACCCCCCCACCGCCCGCCCGCATTTCACTCAATTAGCCCACCCAATCTCCATCGCCAGCTCCCCCCTCCCCCAGATCCACAACAGAACCCTCTCTGGCGCCTGTGTGCTCACCCCAGCCGTGTGCCCACACTTCGGCGTCAACCCTACCTCCACTGCTATTCCCAACACACGGTTGCCCGCGCCTCGCCGTCTTCGTTTGCTTGCCAGCCACCCTGGAGAATATCAATCATGTAACCCTCGCCTCTCCCGTGGTCCTGCTGGGTTTGCATTGAGAAACCTGATAGTTACTGCACTCCATCACGGTGAGGCATATTTCCTCGCAATCCCTCTTCCTATTTCGTTCTGTATGTTTCGAAATTGGCTATAAAATAACGGAATGCGTATATATGTTCATTATCTACCTTCCTAACTAGTACATATAAGCTGTATTTGTTCCAATAAGTTACTACCGATTTACAGATCGCGGGCGCCTGAGTCAGGCAAACTTAACAAATAAGCCATACATTTTCTAAATTATTTCATGACATGTTTAGACAGCTTGATACCAAGTTGTTAGTTTTATGCTTATCCTCATTTCTTGAGATACGCATGTGTTCTCTGTAGATGCCGAGTAGCAGCGACAACACTCATGCTTCAAGCGACGTATCTTCATCTGATTCCGACAACCCTAGGTCTTCAGCAGATGGTGAGGGATCAAGTAATCTTGAATGGGATAGAGCTGCAGCAATTACCCTTCGGGTCAGGACACTGAGGAACGCTCCAAGGAAGCCCACACACCAGCCTAAAGGTGTATATGAAGTAACAGAGATCGATTTAAGGTCTTGGACTCCAACTAAACCAAATAAAGCATGCACGAGGTTCAGGAGTGTGTGTGGATTTGTTGGCAAGGCAAGGCTCAACATTGATCTACCGGGCTTTCGGAAGGCTGACACAGAAACACGGCAAAGGATAGTCCGAGAGATCATGGACCACTTCAACGTTCAGAGCAGTGGAGAATGCGGGTGGAACACGCTGAATTGAAGAAGGCTAGGGATGCTTGGAGAAACTGGAAGCACGTGTTGTACAAGAAGTACTTGAGTGAAGGCAAGGACCCAATCCCCGCATACCCCCAAATTACAAAGGCAGATTGGGCAAAATTCAAAAGGGTCAGGGCAACTACAGAGTTTGCTGAGAAGAGTGCCAAGAAATCGGAACTTCAAAATAGGAACACACACCCCCACCGTATGGGTGTGGCGGGATACTACGACATGAAACCGGTATGGGACCAGGAGGACAAAGAAGTAGTAGCGGTGGGTGGGAAACCGTCCTTCAGTGAAATCAGGGGCGAACGTGCTAGAGACTACTTGCGGGCACGTGCAAGGAGGCGTGATGACGAAACTTATTAATTTGAAAACTCACATGACGCAGAACTGTATCGCATGATGTTAAAGGCTTCTAAGATCCCTGGAAGGTTCTACAGGAACTCAGGGCCATGTGATATTCTGTCTGATGCTCTGGAAACAAGAAAGCCCCCCTGGTCGTGCAAGGGGTAGAGGTGTTAATGTACCACGCAAGAGGGCTTTCACACTCAGCAAAGAAGAGAGGCTCAGCATGAAAAAAAGCGAGGAGTGAAATGAAGCAGAATGAACTATATGAAAGGTTGAGGAAGGACATGTATCAGACTATTTGAAAGGATATTGAGGAGTCAATGATGATGCATAAGACTCTAACACTAATAGATAGCCAGTAGATGGGAGGGGAGGCGGGCATGAAGGATGCTAGTTATTGCGCGACAACACCGCACAAGAGTAGTTGTGCATCAGTTGACCCCAGCGACACTGAGACTGTAGCTGCTCATGATGATGCTATATCTGATCTATCTGGAACGAAAGACAGACTGAAGGGCGTGCTTACACATTATGAAGGTACATTTAAATGTACAACAGCCTGGGTTTGCCCACCTTTCTTGGAAGAGGGCCTCTTGTTGGACAATGTGCCATTGAAGCCGGTCTGTGTGACGTGCTACGTGACTGAAGTAAAGCCTAGATTCAATGAATTTGCTCTGAAGAATGTCCTAGGAGACTTTGATGAGCAAAGGACCTTGAGAGAAACACTATTACATCACATCCAGTGGCCACGAAAGGAAATAGAGTTCATGGATGAGATCCCTGAAGCCCCGCCAAGAGCAACCAATGTCGCCCCTCAATCGGTGACGCTCTCCTTGCCACAGCACCTCTTGCGTGCTTCCCCCAAAGAACCTAATACTCGTAATCCGATGGCTGATGCATCAACCTGTGATTAGACGGCCCGACGTTGTGCCGTACAGGCCATGTCATCGTCCACCCTAGAGCGGCCAGTGGCAAGGCCTACAACTGTTGAAGACACACCACTGGTTCAGAAGTCGGCCGCTGAAGTAGCGGGGGGTGACCCAGCTGTAGCACATGCTCAGCAGACCAACCTGGTGGAATGGACCGCTAAGCATTCTGATGCTTCGGAACCACCTACTAAGTAGTCTTTAGGTCCAGAACTGACTGCTCATCAGTCTGTCAGTTAACAGCCGCGTGATCAGCATACCAATGTGTCAGCACTTCCGGCTCAGCAAACCAACTTGTTGGCACGGCCTCCTCAGCACATCGACAAGTTGGCACCACCTGCTCAGAAACCCGACATAGCTTCAAAGCATGGTCAGTAGTCCGATGCCTCTGCTCCTACAGCCCAGCAGTCCCTCACAGCAGCACTGCCAGCTCAGCGGTCCGGCATAGCTAAACCATTTGCTAAATAGTCTATCGAAGCTTCACCGTCTGCTCGGCAGTCTACCGTTCAGCCAACCAGACGTTCTACTAGAAGTACTTCAAGTACCAAGAAGAAAGCGGCCAAAAAGGCTGCACCCACGAGAAAGCGCGCCGTGAGAGCGACAAGGAAAGAGAACGATTGCCTCTTACTTAAAGCACTCATCACCCAGAACCAAATTAATAGCAAGTTGTTTGAATCGGGCAGTAATATTATTTCTGACAGCATGGATGATGAAGAAATATCTTTGCAGCTTGCTAAAAATAAAGAAGACGTACTTGAAGCATGCAATTACGTCCATGGCCAGCCATTTCTTGTTGGCGAATACTTTGATGAGTGCAGCTCCAATTGCCGCGAGTTACATAAATATTGCATGGATCAAATGTCAGCAGGTCATCATGTTCTGCTAGTCCACTACAACAGAGATCATTTCCGGCATGATGTTGGTTCCATTAGTGTGGGTTTCGAGGACTTACATCTCTTCTTGAACTTCAACTTCAGAAGCAATTCCTCAAATGCCCCAACTGAATGATAAAGCTTCGGTGCCTGAATCTGTCCCTGCACCAGTGACAAATCCCTCTCCCTTGAGGATTTCACTCATCGCAGCTCGAAGACCCTCATATGTTAACCCCTCTGCAGCAAACTCACCATCAGCTCATCATTCAGATTCCGTCATCTATGGCGATGAAGTACTTTCTATTGAAAAAGAACTAAAATACCCCTATCCTCGCGAGCAACTGCCCTTGTTTTCCACCGGTGTCGGCATCAAAGGGTCATTGTTCAACAGAAATACTCACCCACTTTTCTTTCGAGAGAGTCCTTACAGCAAACCCAAGACATCTGATTCTCCTCAATTTTGGACTCAGGAACAGGTGATATACTACCGTCGTATTCTGTATGACAGCCTGAAGATTTTCCCTCATGAGTTCCTAGACTTTGCAGCCAGGAAAAGCATCAGATGCTTCAATCAAATTCTGCAAGGCATCAAAGACTATGGTCTCACTCGCGTCTTAGGCTATCAGCATCCATGGAACAGGGAGATTATTCTTCAGTTTATGCAACTCTGTATATCTCCGCCGATGAGACAGATAGCACACAGTGAATAATGGAATGGATGACAGAAGGAAAAGGAGTCAAATGCTCTGCTATGGACTCTATCTCCCATTTTCATTTTCCTCGTTTTGAACATGTCAAAACATAGATTCGAGTTCACAACATTTGATGCAGTCACTGATGACGATTTCCAATGAACAATGGATGAAGAAAAGATTTGTGACTACCATGGTTCTCCTCTGCCTGAACATTTAACCTTTGACAATCAGACTCTATACCACATCCTCACATATACCATATGTCCGCTGGATGGAATGAACACTGACAATGTAATATCTGATGTTCTTTGGAACACCATCAATGCCATCTCTCAGGGTTATATCTTCGATGTCGAAGACATGTTCTTGCGCATCCTTATGGATTCAGTTTAGTGTCCTAAAACCATCAAAGTATTCGCACCATGGATTCAGAAAGTGGTTGACTATGCAATGTAAGACCGAACATCTTGATAAAGTCAGTCACAAGAGCTTCATTCCTCCTGTGCGTGATACGGTGAAAGTTATGGAAGATATTTCTTCAGGAAAAGCACCAGGGTCAAGAACTTCTAACTATCACAACACTTTCCATGGACCAAAGCTGCCCAAGCATGATCTTCTGCCGAATACTCAACCACCTTCACATCTTGAAGTGAGCATGCGCACTCAGCAGTTGCTATTGAAGCATATGGCTGAAGATCGCCAAGAGAAAGAACATTTGGCTGGCGAACTTAATGCGATACACAACCGAACAAAAGTTCTGCACATGATTATAGCAGAAAACAAAAAGCGCCAAATTGCTTCAGAAATTTTTCTCCAAGAAGCAACTCAGTAAATCTCGCCTTCAAGAACTCTATCAGTACATTGACGAAGGCTTTACTACTGAAGACTTTCATGGTCGCTCCACTCCACCTTTGCCAGCTCGTGAACCTACAATGAATTTACTTTGAATACAGCTACGCAAATTGCTCGATGAATCAGAAGCCACTTCGCCAACTGTCAAGCCTTCTGAAGAAAATCCTCTATCTTGCAAGTATGATGAGGCTGGGCCCAATATTCCTTCCTCGTCCAAGACCCAAGTCAGTCTTGAAGGATCATATGTTGTTGTTGCCGCTGAGGATGAAGAGACTCCGCACACTTCCAAATCAGAAACTTCGTCAGACAGTTCCTCAGGCGATGCTTCAGAGTGAATCATAATCATAGTTTTCCCCTCATGTTGTTTCATCACCTTTTTGACACTAGTTGACAAAAAGGGGGAGAATAACATCGAGAGTTTGATAGATTTGCTCTGTTGGATTTGGTGTTTATGTTTTTCTCGCTCTTTTGAGACATTTGCACCATTTCATGTGCTCTAATGTAAAACTTCTGTTATGGGATGTAATATTAATAACCCCACATGTTGCACTGCTCCCTCTCAAAGCTCTTTGTTTTCAGGTGAAATTGTTAACAGAAGTTATGAATGATTGCACTTTTCTCTCATTGGATTATCCGTCATCAGTGTGAATCATTACCTCGTATGATTGAAAATTCTTCACACTCTCAAATGAACTGCAAGGAATTCCATTATATATCAATTGAACCTGCATACATTCAGGGTGGGTATATTTTATCATCGAGTCAAGTAACACAAGTTCACTCTTGTTCGATTTAAAACTTTCTTATATATCTTCACTTCGACGATTATCTGTTTTGTCAACAACCATCCAAAAAGGGGGAGATTGTTGGTGCAATGATAGGACCCTTATGTTTTGGAGTTTGTTGACGTAAATAGTTTGGGACTTATGTGTTTTCTAGTGCACACAGAGTAACATGTCCCTGGAGTAATCGAGGAGTTTCATTGTTGGGGATATCGCTTATCGGTAACTTATCGGCCGACCCATGATAAGGGGTAAATCGGCCAGTTTATCGGCATATCGAGCGATTTATCTTATCGGTCAGACACGGGTAAGCGATAAATCGGTTGATTTATCGGAATGTCAGAAGATATCTTGAGCAATGAGGAGTTTGATGAAAACGACGAAGATAACCTCCCTGCGAGGCAGCGAAGGTTATCACTGAAGATAAAGCTAACGACAGTGACCCCTAAAATTGCTAGAGTTTAAGCAATTGGTTTGGTGATTGTTCAAAGCAAATGACTGCGTTCGAGGAAGAATGAAGACGAAGTGAAGACGTAGCATTTATTTCATTGTTCTTCTTCTTTCATTGAGTCATAGGACCACCATACTATTAAGAGGGGTATAGCTGTGAGAGAAATCTATTTGTGCTCCGAGCAAATACTTGCCAGCAAGAGACTGTGATCTTCTTCGCTGCGAGAGATTTGCCTCGGACCGAGGAGTTAGCATTACTTGTTCCTCAAGTAATGTTACCGTTGCTCCAAAAATCTGACCATTGAGAACGTGTCGGTTGGCCATTGGCTGGACCTCGTGTCCAAAATGGTCATTTCCCATCTGGGAAGGCTGCGGCCATAAATAGCCACCCCGCGTCGGCTTTGTCCGGTGGCTGCTCCGTTTGATTTCTGAGAAGATTGTTGAGCAACCCTCTCTCTGAGCGATTTGAGTTTAAAATCCACCGAGAGAAAAACCCTAGAGCCGAAGAATTAGATAGTGGTTCGGCATCACTGGAATCTAAGTTTAGTATGCTCCGCCTATTACTCTTGAGAGCTGCAAACTCTTTAGACACTTAGGTATCAAGTTCTTCAGAGACCAAGATTAATTGTGGTTCTCGAATAAGAAGTCTGTAAAGGTTTGGAGATCGCCTTCAATACCACGAGTAATCGGCATCAGTTGACGAATCGATTGTCGAGGAGAATAGGGTGAAGAGAGTTTATCTTCCGTGTTAAGTCACAACCCCTCCAACCAGACGTAATCCTTGTGCAGAAGGATGAACTGGTAGAACAAATTCCTTCTCGCCATCGAGCACCACCGATTACCTCTGTTACTCTAGTTTACTTCCGATGCATCTTATTCATGTATATTGCTTCGATGTATGTTTCAGTTTCTCTTTGATTATCTGTTATAGTTCTTCGTAGTCTGTTAGTTGTTTATTCCGCTGCTGGGTTCTGAGAGATTTAAGTTTTCCGAAGAAAATTTAAAACTCCCATTCACCCCCCCTCTGGTAGACATACTTCGTTCCTAAAGTGGTTATATCATTTAATTTGGTAAGGTGTGCCACAACAGTTTCAGTTTCATAGCCATGGAAAGGATCAGATTCAACCAAAGTAATTAACTCTGGGTCGACAGAGAATTCATAATCCTTATCATCAACAAAGATAGGTGAAGTAGCAAACTTAGGATCACATTTCATTCTAGCATTGAAAGATTTTTCTTTCAGTTTGCATAATAATTTCTTAAGATCATCTCTATCATTGCAAGCAAGAAAATCTCTAGTTGTCTCCTCATCCATAACATAACCTTCGGGTACCTTAGGCAATTCATATCTAGGAGAGCTAGGTCTAATAGGTGTTTCAAGATTTTCAGTTTCAAGTACTTCATCAGTTTCAATAATTTCATCAGTTTTCGCATTCTCGACATCTTTAGCTCTAGCAATTTGTTCATCAAGAAATTCACCTAGTGGCATATTATCGTCAAGCAAGGTACTAGCATCATCATGAGTAGCATTTATAGAAGTAGCATCATCAATAACTTGCGACATATCAGGATTAATAGCATGTGGTGGTGTTGCAAGTCTACGCAAAATAGAAGGTGAATCAAGTGCAGAGCTAGATGGCAGTTCCTTACCTCCCCTCGTCTTAGAGGAAAAAAATCTTAGTCTTGGTATCCTTCAGATTCTTCGTAGTGATAAATAGATAATAATCCCAAGTGACTCAACAAATATAACTATGCTCCCCAACAACGGCACCAAAAAAAGGTCTTGATAACCCACAAGTATAGGGGATCGCAATAGTTTTCGAGGGTAGAGTATTCAACCCAAATTTATGGATTCGACACAAGGGGAGCCAAAGAATATTTGCAAGTATTAGCAGTTGAGTTGTCAATTCAACCACACCTGAAGATTAAATATCTGCAGCAATATGATCAGTAGCACAGTAATATGATAGTTTTGATAGCAGTGATAATAGTAGCAGTAACTGTAACAGTGATATCAACGATTCTGTAGCAGTTGTAACAGTAACAATAGCAGTAGTAACTTAGCAAGAACAATATGTAGGAAATTCGTAGGCATTGGATCGGTAGATTCCTTGGATGATATTCATCATATAACAGTCATAACATAGCGCGATACAAAACTAGCTCCAATTCATAAATATTATGTAGGCATGTATTCCATAAATAGTCATACATGCTTATGGAAAGAACTTGCATGACACCTTTTGTCCTACCCTCCCATGGTAGCGGGGTCCATAAGGAAACTAAGGGATATTAAGGCCTCCTTTTAATAGAGAACCGGAACAAAGCATTAACACATAGTGAATACATGAACTCCTCAAACTACGGTTATCACCGAAAAGTATCCCGATTATTGTCACCCTGGGGTTTATGGATCATAACATGTAGTAGGCGAATATGACTTGCAAGATCGAATCTAGAACATAGGTATAATGGTGAAAATATAAACGGTTCAGATCTGAAATCATGGCACCCGGGCCCAAAGTGACAAGCATTTAGCATGGCCAAGTCATAACAACATCAATCTCAAAACATAATGGATACTAGGGATCAAGCCCTAACAAAACTAACTCGATTACATGATGAATCTCATCCAACTCCTCACTAACCAACGAGCCTACGAAGGAATTACTCACTCCCGGTGGAGAGCATCATGGGATTGGTGATGGAAAAGGGTTGGTGATGACGAAGATCAAAGATCCCCCTCTCTGGAGCCCCGAACGGACTCCAGCTGGCCTCCCGGTGAAGAACAGGAGGTGGCGGCGACTCCATATCGTGAAACGCGATGAAAATTTCTCTCTGATTTTCCTCTCCAAATATAGGTATTTATAGAGTCGGAATCAGGGTCTGGGGGCCACCAAGTGGGAACAACCCACCTGGGCACGCCTGGAGAGGGGCGCGCCCTGGTGGGTTGTGCTCACCTAGGGGGGCCCACCGGTGGTTCTTGGCTCCAGTGTTTTTTATCTATTCTGAAATAATTCTCCAAAAAGTTTCGTTCCATTCCGAGAACTTTTATCTCGGCACAAAAACAACACCATGGTAGTTCTACTGAAAACAACGTTAGTCCGGGTTAGTTTCATTCAAATCAAGCAAATTAGAGTCCAAAACAAGAGGAAGATACGACAGAGACGTATCAGGGGAGATGGTGAAGTGATAGTTGGACATGAAGTGCCATATCTAAATACCATCGAAGCACTCATATATCTTGCAAAATATGTCAGGCTTGATACTATAGTTTTTGGCAATTTATCGAGAGTGCAATTCACCGAAAGGTATAAGGTTTGTGTAAGGAGTATCCTCGGATATATCCAGGGCACGAAGGGTCTTGATCAATTCCATCCAAAAAATCAAGATGTGACCGTGGTTTGATATATTGATAATGGCTAATTATCTGATCCCACAATGCCATATCAAAGACAGGGTTTGCTGGAAGAATATTTTGAGGGAAGTCTTCATAATAGACTCTAAACGAGTCCTTCCATTGATCATTCTATTTTATTTGAAGCATCACAAAATGTGGATGACTTCATAGAATGATTGGCCACATGTGAAATCATGTGGAGATTATCATTATCTAGCAAGATAATGTCACTTGTATTGCTTACGGGTTATATTTATCCTCATGAGTTACAGAAATGTAAGAGGGTAATTTGCAAACAAATTATTATGATATTCACAATATCTCTACCAATGTTTATATTCCAGAACTAGGTTCATGGAATTGGTATGAGATAACAATGAGGTTTGCAAAGTTCAGGGGGAGTAAAATCCAAGTTTTAACCCATTGGTGATCTTCCGATCACTCATATTGTACTCTTTTTCCCTTTATGAGTTTTCCATGATAGTTTCTCATATAAGGTTTTTAACGAGACAATATAAATACAAGTGCGGATATATGCCATATTGGTTTCTCCTTATATTTTTTCCACTGGGTTTTAAAGGAGTTTTTGATGGCATATATATATTATAAGGTTTTTCCTTAATTTTTCCCACTAGGTTTTCGGAGGAATTTTTCAGTTTGCAATATACAAATGACGAATTGATCAAGGGTGAGTGTTGAGAAATAAAACATGTGATCAATTGTATGAGAGGGATGCCTCCTAGGAGGTGTCTGTTGGGGAAGAGGTGTCTCCCCAAACACCCCTTCAGCATGTATATAAGTGGGTCTCCCACATTGCAATAGATCTAGTGAATCATTCAGACTCCTCGTTTGTCTCTTTTGTTTTCACTTTACAATAGATTGCATGCCTAGTTTTAACTACCTGTTGCTTGATTTGATTATCATCTCTATCACATTAAACCATGTTTATCTATTGTTTTTTGGATTAAGCTTAATGCGAAATTGCTCAATTATTTAACATTGGTCATGTGAGACCTCTGTGGTTGCTCACCACAGACTCCAACAAGAAGCAATGTTGCCTCCCATGCGGCATCAAGGCCACAAGGAATAAGAATGATCACCATTCTGCCTGAGGATTGGACGACTCATCAGAGGGGGGTGGCCGGCAAACAAGGACGTCGTAGCTCCTCCGGAAACCATCATCACTGAGCTCCAGATCCCCATCGCACGCCTCTAGATCCATGTTGAAGGTCCTTTCACGGGCAAGGGACAACAACCTCGCCAGAAGCTTGGATCAGGAGAGATGCAGCAGAGCAAACCCGATCCATGACAAGGGACATGCCCAAATCCCGAACCTTCACCACAATGGCTAGGAAAGAGGAAGAAATCTAGCAAGGTAGATCAGCTCAGTGTAGCCATGCTCTTATTTAGGGAGCAAGCGGCAGCCCCCCCCTCCCGCCCCCTCCTCCTCCATCATGGAGAAGCAAAGAGGTTCTTGTCGGGAGCGACACATGTAGTATGAAGGCAGCGACAGGCTGGACTCCATCAGCATAATGACAGACACCGTCAAGGCAAATCCAGGCCGAAGCCTCAAACCTAACCGGCTATATACAAAGGAGACCCAACCTCCTCCCCTACCCTCATGAAGAGGGAGGGAGAAGCCGGGGACTCTCAAGAGAGGGGGGGCTAAGAAGGAAGGGAAAAGAATCAACCATTCCGGTACACATTTAAACTTGAGCACTGCGCTCCGCCTTCCATCCTTACACTACTGGAATCAGGATCTTTGCCGCCAGCTGGTTCTTTGCCATCCGCTAGCTGATGGCGAAGAAGGTCTTTGCCATCAGGTTAAAGAAAACTAATGGCAAAAAAGAAGCTGACGGCAAAGATAATGTTTGCCGTGAGCTACCTCGTTGTCGCCTGCTAGCTGACGGCATAGAAGCTCTGCCATCAGCTAGCGGACGGCAAAGAGGGAGGGTGGGGCACTAGCGAGGGCCACCTAACGACCACTTTCTTTGCCGTCTGTCTTTGCCGTCCGCTAGCAGACGACAAAGAAAATGGCCAACTAACGTCTGTTAGCTAGGCTCTTTGCCGTCCGCTAGCAGACGGCAAAGAGTTGTGACCTAAACTAAAAAGCGGCCAACCCCACGTCCCTCTCTCCCCCCTCTCTCTCCCTCCCTCATCACACCCGCGCCGCCGCCCCCATGCCCGAGCCGCCCCCGGCGCCCCGCCCCACCGCTCCGATCCGCCCCGGTGCCCCTCTCCTCCACCCCCGCGGTCACCCCGCCGCTCCGACGCCCCCTCCTCCATCCCAGGCACCCCCTTCCGCGCCTGAAGGCGAGACATCCCTCTTTTTCTTTTTTCTTTTCTTTTTTTTAGATTTAGTTTAATTAGGTGTAGTTTAATTTAGGCTTGGTTTAGTTTAGGTTTTGTTTTTGTTTTTTAGGTTTAGATTTAGTTTAGGTTAGGTTAAGTTTATTAGGTTTAGTTTAGGTTAAGAAGAAAGATGAAAGATGAAAAAAATAAGAAGAAGAAGATGATGATGAAGAAGAGGAGGAGGAAGAAGAAGATTAGGGGTGCATCACCGACGAAACCGGGTCGAGCGGGTTAGGGGGTTCCTCGATGTCGATGGAACCCTAAATAGCAAGTATCGTCGGTGCGAGATACATGTGGCCGTCGGTGTCGAACACTACATCCACGTCCCACAAGTGATGTCGGCGTCCGGCGTCCCACAACAACAGTTCTCGGCGTCGATGGCGATCGAACACCATTGCGAATTTGTCTTGCAGCCTCTGCGGTGACGATTAAAAGCCAAGTGTTGAAACTTGAAACACCCAAACTGACTCACGTCGGTTTGGTTGTTTGAACTTTCAAAACTTGGCTTTAATCCTCATCGCAAAGGCTGCAAAACAAATTCACTTAAAGAAAAACCAACAAAAGTAAGGTATCCCATCTCCCTTAAAGAAAAACACCACTTAAGATGGTTACAAGGAGAGGATCGTGACCAAAAGAGAGTTATCATTTTGTCTTCTACCTTGTGCTTCTCTCCTACCCCAGCGCCCCTCTTCTATGTGCAAGCTATTCTAGACAGCGCTGCATCCTATCCAGTGAAAAAATAGGCTGACCTTATAATACGCTATTATCGAGACGTTCTACACTGATTTATTTGGCGAGCTATTCCTCATGAAGCTATAGCGCGCTATTTTTTCCGGTGATCCTACCACGGCTAGCGGGCAGCAAGGCTACAAAGCCAAACCGCCTGTCAACCACAATTATTACCTGAGATCTGGTACTTAGATGCGGTGCAAAGGCTGGGAAAGTCACTCCTCCATTATTCAAAAAAATAACTCATTTTTGCTTGCAGAAGGTCACTGAAACAGAACAGACGAACTGATGTTTGGGAGTTATGTGATTTATCTTTAAACTGCAGCTACTAGTGACGTAAGAATGCAGGGACTTTCTGGAACTTATTTAATCATTAGCGCACAGGTATTTTCGCAGAGCAAAGTTTCACTTGTACTCCCTCCGTTCCGAAATAGATGACTGAACTTTGTACTGTTGAGTCATCTATTTTAGAACGGAGGGAGTAACATATTTTCTCCTGAAGGCCTCGAAGATTTACTATTATATCACAGTTTCTAGTAGCATAGACAACTGAAATCCACAGGGTATATTAGATGTTACGTTATACACCAACACGCCATCCTGTACCGTAGCCTTCCACTGAAACCAAAAGAGAGAACAGAAGGACGGGAACCGCCGGGAATAAGATCATGAGCTTTATTCTTGCACTATTAAAACTCTATTACTACGACACCGGTGCACGCGACATCTAAAATTATGAGAAAAACCTTATTCTCTTTTTCTTGCCCTCTATCACTCTATGACTCCAATGTCAAATCTGAAGGAAAGAACTTAGTCTCCAATCCGCCGCACGAAAGAGACAAGCAACTGAAATGCTTCATCTTTAGTTCTGTACCACAGCTATGCATCCTTCAAGGAGAATCAGATCCCATACTCTCCATTATATTCTGCTAATGGATCATTAATGATGCAGACAAAAATTATATGGGGAAGATGGATCAGGTCACGAGACACCGTACGCGCAAGTTCTTCTGATGCCACAGACTGCACAATATCCCGCAGGCAGGCAAACACATATCTCTCATGAGAGTTTGTGGCTCGAAATCAGCGAAGGAAGACTCAACAGATGTATAATCTGCCTGAATCCATCTATCACTGGGGTCCACATGTCGGTTGCTTCTCATGCGTATTAAGGAGTTCAAAATAAGTTCATGGCAGACAACATCCTTTGCAACCAGACAAGCAGAGATTTTAGCTCGGAAATTCTGTAATTACTTTTCTTCAAGCTGTGTTCCCATCTCTTCTCCCTTTCTTCACGAAAACTGTATTCCTTCGTTGCTAACAAGGTACAACCAGCACCAGTAGGGCTGTCTCATGATTCTCCAAGTAGAAACAGTACTGCCATAGGACAGTACTTGGCCAGATTTGACTTCAGATTCTAGGAGCATCAGTTCTCATGGTGTTTGGTCCATTGGTGTCCAATCAAGCTCAAACCTCTGCTCAAGTAGAAGCCAACGACTGTGAATAAAATCGTTCATGATCCTCTGTAGGAGCTTGTCAAATCATTCATATCCTACCAGATGTGCAGTCCGTGTGACCCTTGCCATGGTGGTAGCGTTCCAAGTAGAAAACTACAGCTATATATACCAGGGTTGGGGAGGAGAGAGGTACCAACCAAGAGGGAACTGCCATCGGTTGCTTGACCCCAAGGAGGAAAGAACAAACAGTAGCAGATTTTAGCGCCTCCCCAGCCTTTGTTGATGGGCCGCAGTGCAATTGCAAAATCGACTGGTCTTCTCCGGTAAGTAGCCTCTAGCATCCCTCTAAACCTGCAATATGGTAGATTCCAGAACGATGACATTCAAACATTACTGTAATCTAAAGATTGTTCATATCCTAGTGATGAGAAACTTGAATTGCTAAATGCAACATCATTATGCTGATATGCTCCATAAAGTAACTGCCTGGATTGTGATATGCAGGGAAGTTAAGAACAGGCAAAGCTCTAACCTTACGAGCCGGGTGCAGCCAACAAAAGCAAGGTCGGCAGAGACAGCACTGTGGGTGCCACACCCAAGGACAGGGATCTACTACCCCAGGGGCTTTGAGTGGGTCATGGAGGATGTCCCAAGCAGCGCAGCAACGTTCCAGCAGACATACTGGCTCAGGAGCGGCGACGCAGAGACAGCAAGCTCCCCCACGTCAACCGACGGCACAGCTGCCTTTGATAACCCATTTCTGTAAATGCATAAGAGGCCTCACACTGGAAGAATCACTGATAGCAGCAGTTCTACAAGCCACCACCATTGTTGCCAGGTCGATACATAATATGATAAACCAGCTGCTCAGATTTCCAGCATGTAGGCACCGCATCCACCGAAAGATCAGTGTTAAACTCTGCATTAATCTTCTCTATTGCATTCTCATTTTCACTGATTTTACTTAAATAAAAGCCGCATCTGATTGTAATATTTGGAACATTTTGAGCTAACAGTTTTAACTCTCAACCTTGTTGCAAAAATTAGCCTACTAATTATAGTCTTCAGAAAAAAAAATACAGCCTTCAGTTTTGTTTCCCCTTGTAGGGAAGAAATTATGCAGGGGAGTCATGAGTTCACAATAGTGCTCAATGTTTTTATGCACATTCTATTACAACAAGATTGTAATTAACCATATCCAGACATAATGCACTACACACATAAGTGAATTACAGGTACTTAACAAGAGTAACAACAAACACTTGGAGGGTGCACCCAACCAAGAGAATGTTAATGGACAATATTAGCCAAATATGAAGACCGTAATCCGAAACGAAAACAATACATGGATTATCCTCATTCTGTTACTATGAAAATGTCCAAGTTCATCAAAACATCAAAATGCTTTCAAACAACTTTCCAGGTAGACAATTGACTACAATCAAGGGGGCAATGGTAACATTGCCTGTGCCAAATGTATGATCGCAGCTATACTAGCCATAAGGACGAGACTTTTCAACAAGCCCTGGCGAAGCAAGCTTTGGTGCTTCATCTCCTTCAGACTTTTTCTGAAACTCAATGCCCTGAAACTGGACCCTTGAAGATCGATATTGACAACCATAAGCATTTCCAAAGCCCCATCCTAACCCAAGACCAACTCCGCATCCCCCACCTATTCAGAAAGAAGAAATTCAATTCAGTGCCAATTTACTCTAGATGATGTAGTTCTATATAGTAACTGATAAGCTTTGTACCGATGCCCAAGCCGAATACGTTCAGAGGCATTCCTGTGGTAGAAAAACAAGTTAAAGCATGTTATTTTCTTACAATGAATGGGCATAGTCAATAAGGAATAGTTACTGACGTACAATGGGACCATAACTCTTCAAAGAAAGTCTGTTCCAGTAAATTTTTCTTCAGACGTAAGCCAGTTACAAAACCTCTATTAGCTGGGTGCCTGGGACTAGTCTTGTCTACCTGTATTGGCTATGGATCATATTCTAAATTCATATGTAAAGTGTCTTATAGAATTGAAGCTTGGATTTTTAGCACGAAATCAGAAGAAAAAATCTGTTAAAGACAATTTCGAGTTGTTGATTTAATTTGTCAGACCAGCGTACAGATTGAACTAAATTCGTGGGCACAAACCTTCTGCATATAACCTTGTCGTTCCCTGGTTAAGTAGAATATTTCTGTTCCTTCTCATGTTATATTAGGTAGAACTAGGAATGTTGTTGAGGAACCATTCCTGTGATGCGGGGTTTAATAACTATCAACATTTGAAAGATTAGCTAGCAGTGGGTGAAAGGCCTGGCTAGGGAGCCATGGGGATTAAAATAGATGCACTAACAATAAAATCCATCTCAAGAACAACAACAAAAAACAGTCTACTCTACGCCTCTAGCTCAGGAGTCCGATGGATCTAGCTTCGCTTATGTCTCATATTTCTATAATACTGAATGTTGTTGTCGCCGTCCTAGATCTGGGGGTATCCAGCCCTGCCTACCTGCGGCCCACCGCGTGGCTCCATCGACGGCCTGGTACGGCCCAGCTTCAACACCAACACCACAAGACCCTCGCGAGGGGCCAAGCCTCGCGAGGCGGACGACGCCAAGGCCCATGAAGGAAGTGGCCTCCTCAGGAGGGCTCCTGAGGGGCGGAGGGTTCTATGCAACTACCTCATGAGGCTCAGCTGACGTGAGCCATGACGACCAAGGCCAGGCGGGTGCAGAGCGCAGGTTTCCTCTTCGGTGCAAGGGAGGCAAGCCACAGGCACGGAGTCCCGAGGAATCAGCCAAAGGTTTACATTCTGGTACAACAAGACCAAGACCGGCAGGACGGAGGCCATCACCGAGCCCACCGCAGCGTCACGACCAGAGGCTTTTCGCAGGCGAAGACTACTTTTGTCAGGATAGACTGTACTACTTGTCCCATTTCAAATCCCGCCGTTGTGGAATCCCTTCCCGCTCATATTTGGGAAGAGGACCAAGGCCACTATATATAGGACTTAGCCACCACCATAGAAGGAGGACAGAAATCAGAACAAGTACAGCACCACACCAGCTCAAGAACACCTCACCTCCCGAGGCTTGTTCATCCTTTGTACTAGTTCATCCATAGCCCCTCGAGGCAATCCACCACACCACACTGGATTAGGGTATTACACCACAACGGTGGCCCGAACCAGTATAAATCTCTGTGTCTTTGTGTCTCTTTGAGCTCGACGCGCTAGGCTAGGGAGGATCGCGAGTAGGCAGGCTAGGCAGGTTGAGATCTCCGCACGCACCCCAGAGTTCGAACCTCTCAAGGGTTGCCGGATCCCTAACATGAGCATTTCTATAAGATGCTTCCAAGGAAACCAGGCTTCATATAATATGGAACCAACTTAGCTGTTGAGGAACAAATTCTACAGAACAAAAACATGCTTCCATGGAAAACCGGCTTCATATAATATTGAATGCTGCGACATAAGCATTTCTGTGCGTACGACATATTATCGTATGATTTTGGTACGATGATTGAAATCCACTTATCTACCATCCATTTTATCACATTCGTGAGCGGTGATCCATCATCGTACTCAAAGATGTTTCGTTATTTCTTTGTGACTCCATATATAACAATTAACTCCATACGGAGGCTTTTGGTAATCAATTCGGATGCATCTTACTGGTTATGAAGTGGGTAAACAGATCCCTTTTGTAGGGAGTGGGACTGCTAAACAGATAGGAGTACTGATGGAAACTTACTAGCTGCTGGGCCAAAGAAAGGATCTTCCTTTACTTGGCAAAGTCTGGTTGCAGGTATCCAGACTTTCGAAAGAGGATGCATATGGAGAATAGGAAATGGTGAGCAAATTAAAATCTGGGAGGATGCATGGATCCCCTCTAGCCCGAACAGAAAAATTATCTCATCACGAGGAGGTGCTCTAATCACGAAAGTTAGTGAACTCATCAGTCCAGTTACGGAACAGTGGGACGAGGATTTCATCAGATCAATTTTGGCCGGTAGATGCTGAGAGAATCCTTCAGATTCCGCTACAATATAACGCCTTTGATGATTTTGTTGCTTGGAATTTTACCAAATCAGGCTACTTCTCAGTGAGATTGGCATATCATTGCGAATGGATGCATCAGTACGGAGGTAGAGCCTCACGTGCGATGCAAGGAACGTCAAGACCGAATCCAGTCTGGGGTATACTTTGGAAGTTGAATGTCCCAGCAAAAATAAAAAAAATTGGGTGGCGTCTGCTACATGGTCTGATCCCAGTCCGAGCTGTTCTTGCCAACCATCATATTGGGACTAATGGGATTTGCCCTTTATGTAAGCAAGGACCTGAGGACACTGTTCACCTTTTATTCAGTTGTGTTCAAGCAAGGGACGTCTGGTTGAAATTGGGACTGAGTGAGTTTATTGCTGATGCTAGTACAGTTGACAGATATGGGTCATTTGTAGTTGAACATATTTTAAGATCAAACTTCAATCAGATGCCGGGCTATCCTGATTTATGTATTCACGATGTTGTGCTTACTGGGTGTTGGTATATATGGTGGATGCGCCGTCAGGTAACACATGAAGGTGCGGTCCCTCCGGTGAACAAGTGTGCACTCTCTATTCTAGCAATTACTTCAAATTATTCTAAAACTTCTGCGAAGGTGACCAGTGTTGTAAAGGAGAAATGGGTAAAACCAGCTGGGGGATGTTTGAAATTAAATGTTGATGCCTCTTATCATGCGGAGGATGGAACTGGGGCGACAGGTGCTGTTCTCCGAGACTCCTCGGGTACCTTCCTGGCTGGACGTTCTCGGTTCATTCCCTATGCCGCTTCTGCCCAAACTATGGAGGTGATGGCCCTTCGAGATGGTTTACTGCTAGCAAATGAGGTTGGCTGTAATCGCCTTCAAGCAGAGTCTGATTGCATGGGTGTTATAGATGCATTATCGGGAACAAGTCAGTGGTATGACCAAGCAGCTACGATTTATGCATCGTGCACCGGAATTGCTCGAGATATTGGTTTGGTTAATTTTATGCATTGTCATAGGGAAGCTAATGTAGTGGCGCACGAACTAGCTAGGTTTTGTTTTTCACAGAAAGTTGATTGCATTTGGCACGATGAGGCCCCTAGCTTTATTCTGCAGTTCTTGTTGAACGATGTAAACATTTTATGAAGTAATAAAATGCGCCATGATGGCTTTCCCTAAAAAGAAGGAGTACTAAACAGCGAAATCAATAAGCAAAAATCAAGAGCAATTCTCCCGAATATGCTTGAACGATAAGCGATCCCAAGTTCTCGCCCTTCCCTTAAAACTCGGTGTAAAAACCTCACAGACAATTTGCGGCGAAAGAAATGAATCATTCCGCACCTCCGAACCCCCATCCGACTCCGAATCCGCAGCCGACGCCGAAGCCTGCGCCGATTTCAACAGACAGAGACAAGATCAAGAAACCTAAAACGAAGTGAGCACCAAATCGCCGCAAGAATGCAAGATCCAATAATTTTGAAGAATCAAGGTCAGCCGCTTACCGAGCCCAATCCCAGGGCCACTGAAGGTGGAGACGGCCATGGATGGATGCCTTCCCGCTACGCCGGTGGTGCTCCGGGGTTGGATAGGACGATGAGCGAGCCGATGGGAAAGCGGCACTTCGGTGGGAATATCCTATGTGACGCATTTTGCGTTGAAGTGTCGAGGTTTCCCACAGAGCTAGCGATCGGGAGGTAAGATGGGCCGGCCCATTACCGTGATGCAGCACTTCCGTTTTGGGAACCTTCTAGAGTTTTCCAGCCGGTTTATCTGGTTTTGGAACTCTCAAAAAAAAATCTGGTTTTGGGAACCTTCTAGAAGGTTACCTGAACCGGTTTTCCTGTTTCTTTTTGATTTTTCATATTTTTCGTTTTTTATTTTTACGTTTTTCTTTTTATTATTCTTCTTTCTTTTTCCTTTTTCTTTTTTGTTTCTTTTCAATGTTTCAATTTATTTTTCTTATTTCAAAGTTCATGTTCCCAAAATTGTGCTGAAATTTTCAAAAATATCTGTGCTTTTAAAAAGCATTTTTTAAAATGTTTGTGTTTTCAAAAATTGTTCATTAATCCAAAACAAATTTGCATTTTTAAAAATTGCTCGAGGATATAAAAAATGTTCTCATTTTTCAAAAATTGCTTGGGATGTTTTCCCAAAAATATTCGTCCTTTTAAAAAACGTTCAATTTTTAAAAATGTTCAGGTTTTAAAACATTATTCATAAATTCAAAAGAAAAATGCATATTTTTTAAAACAATTCGGGGATTTTAAACAATTTTCTCATTTTTTGAAAAAGAATCGGGGATTGAAAAAATGTTCTCATTTTTCAAAAATTGTTTAGAACTTTTCAAAAAATGATATGATTTTCAAAAAGTGTTCCTATTTTAAAAAATTGTTCACAGATTGTAAAAAATGTTAGTATTTTCATATTTTTGTTCACATATTCAAAAATTGTTCGCATTTCAATTTTTTTGTGATTCTCAAAATTGTTCTCCATTTTGAAATTTGTTCCAAAAATTTCAAAATATGTTCGTGATTTTAAATTTTGTTCCCGGTTTGATGTTTTGTTCACAAATTTGAAAAAAAATTGTGTTTACAAAAAAATTCAGAGTCCCAATGTCCAACTAACGCGAACAACCTTTTTGTAATTTTTCGCTGCGCGCCCCAATGGGCCGGCCCAGTTGGGCGCACTATGTGCGAAGGGGCATATATTTGCTGCAGAATGCGGCACATAGGTGCTCTCACTTCGGTGGTCTTGACGACACGATTACGTCAGCAATAAGTGGGTGGCGACTGGCCGGGCCAAGTTTTGGGCGGGCCCAAGGATCAGTCCGGTAGCATTTTTTTTACTCACATGCTACACACACCATTGACGTTTTCCTTCGGCCTTTTTCTCATGCTCATTTTTTTGGAAAACACGAAATACGTGCTTCATTATATCATAAGATCATAGTACAAGCCATATAGACACCGACATAATAAAACTGAAAAGACAACATATCGCTAGCAGTGGCGGAGCTAGGTAGAAACTACTCTACTCGGGCCAAGGCCAAACTATTGGGGAACGCGGTAATTTCAAAAATATTCCTACGATCACGCAAGATATATCTAGGAGATGCATAGCAATGAGAGGGGAGAGTGTGTCCACGTACCCTCGTAGACCTAAAGCGGAAGCGTTATGACAATGCGGTTGATGTAGTCGTATATCTTCACGATCCGACCGATCCTAGCACCGAAGATACGGCACCTCCGCGATCTGCACACGTTCAGCTTGGTGACGTCCCACGAACTCTAGATCTAGCTGAGGTCGAGGGAGAGTTTCATCAGCACGACGACGTGGTGACGGTGATGATGAAGTTACCGGTGCAGGGCTTCACCTAAGCACTACGACGATATGACCAAGGTGGAAATCTGTGGAGGGGGCACCGCACACGGCTAAAAGATCAACTTGTGTGTCTATGGGGTGCCCCTGGCCACGTATATAAAGGAGGGAGGGAGAGAGGAGGCCGGCCAGGTTGGGCGCGCCAGGGGGGTCCTATTTGGACTCCTAGTCCAAGTAGGATTCACCTCCCCCCTTTCTTCCACTGGAGGGAAAGGGAAGGGAGAGAGAGGAAGAAGGAAAGAGGGGGGGGGGCGGCCCCCTCCCCTAGTCCAATTCGGTTTGGGCAAGGGAAGGGCACACCCCTCCCTTGTGGCCTCTCTCCTCTCCTCCAATAAGGCCCAATAGGCCCATTACTTCTCCCGGGGGGTACCGGTAACCTCCCGGTACTCCAGAAATATGCCTAAACCACTCGGAACCATTCCGATGTCCAAATGCAACCTTCCAATATATGAATCTTTATGTCTTGAACATTTCGAGACTCCTCGTCATATCCGTCATCTCATCCAGGACTCCAAACAAACTTCGGTCATCAAATCACATAACTCATAATACAAACCGTCATCGAATGTTAAGCGTGCGGACCCTACGGGTTCGAGAACTATGTAGACATGACCAAGATACATCTCCGGTCAATAACCAATAGCGGAACTTGGATGCTCATATTGGCACCTACATATTCTATGAAGATCTTTATCGGTCAAACCGCATAACAACATACGTTGTTCCTTCTGTCATCGGTATGTTACTTGCCCAAGATTCGATCGTCGGTATCATCATATCTAGTTCAATCTCGTTACTGGCAAGTCTCTTTACTCGTTCCGTAATACTTCATCCCATAACTAACTCATTAGTCACAATTCTTGCAAGGCTTATAGTGATGAGTATTACCGAGAGGGCCCAGAGATACCCCTCCAAAACATGGAGTGACAAATCCTAATCTCGATCTATGCCAACCCAACAAACACCTTCAGAGACACCTGTAGAGCACCTTTATAATCACCCATTTACATTGTGACGTTTGGTAGCACACAAAGTGTTCCTCCGATATTCGGGAGTTGCATAATCTCACAGTCTAAGGAACTTGTATAAGTCATGAAGAAAGCAGTAGCAATGAAACTAACACGATCATAATGCTAAGCTAACGGATGGATCATGTCCATCACATCATTCTCCTAATGATGTGATCTCGTTCATCAAATGACAACACATGTCTATGGTTAGGAAACATAACCATCTTTGATTAACAAGCTAGTCAAGTAGAGGCATAGTAGGGACTATATGTTTTGTTTATGTATTCACACATGTACTAAGTTTCCAGTTAATACAATTCTAGCATGAATAATAAACATTTATCATGATATAAGGAAATAAATAATAACTTTATTATTGCCTCTAGGGCATATTTCCTTCAAAAACATGAGTGTTTGGGGTGCAAATTGCAAAAAAATCTCATCTAAGCTCAGGCCAGCGCCGCCCCGCCCCAACATAGCTCCGCTAGTGATCACTAGCCTTTGCACAAGGAAACACCAATCAGGAAAGAAAATTACAATCAAGGCCGAAGAATTTCCTAAGCTTGACACCAACGCCTGTCACCTGCCTCCGGCACCACCACAACAACAACCAAAGGAAAATGACGGGTCACATACTCATCCAAGCTTGACATGGCACCATCTCCAAGGTGGTTCACCGAAGGCAGAGCTATTGTCATTGAACGAATCAGACCGACAACACCCCGACACGCCATCGAACTCCAAATCTGGAACCACTGCATGAGTAAGATGTAGGAGGAGGAAACCACACTTGCAAGTCACCAACCATAAATCCAGCACACGATCCGTCTTTCAGATGTCGTTGATGTTGATCACTATCTACATGCGCGCCTTGATTACCTCCTACACTCTGCGTCGACGCTGAAGTTAACATCATCGTAATTGCAAAGCCCGAGGACACCAGCACCATGACAT
The DNA here is from genome assembly GCF_002162155.2 of Triticum dicoccoides. Classification (NCBI taxonomy): domain Eukaryota; kingdom Viridiplantae; phylum Streptophyta; class Magnoliopsida; order Poales; family Poaceae; genus Triticum; species Triticum dicoccoides. Next base: position 156,559,686 of record NC_041389.1, read on the forward strand.
CTCCAATGTATCTATAATTTGTGATTGTTCCATGCTATTATAGTATCAATCTTGGATGTTTTATATACACTTTCAAGCAATCATATATCATTTTTTGGGACTAACCTATTAATTTAGTGCCCAGTGTCAGTTGTTGTTCTTTTTTTTGCCTATTTTTGATTTTTTTTAGAATATCAATACCAAATGAAGTCCAAATGCCATGAAACTTTTTGGAGATTTTTCTGGCAATAAGAGACCCTGGAAGCTTCGAGAGGGGATGAAAAGATGGATTTAGCTAGTTTACCAGAGAGAGAGAGTAGCTAGCAGGAGTGATTTAGCTAGTTCTTCATGCTGCTCTTAATTAGTACTTGTCCTTTCATGTCCGTGTTCTTCGTTCTGAACTTAAGTGATTTGCTTTTGTGGTGTTATATATGAACGCTTATAATATCATGACAATCATGTTGAACTCGATGATTGGTTCTACTAGAAATTCTATTTATATATATATATATATATATATATATATATGCATAACGTTTACAGTGTGTAGTATCGTAAAATACCAGCAAACGAAAAAGAATTAAAATGGAAACACAAAATTAAATGAAAAAGAAATCATAAAACTAAAAAACCCCAAACCTTATAGTACCGGTTGGTCTTACCAACCGGTACTAAAGGGCTCCAGGCCCCCGGAGCTGGCTCGTGCCACGTGGTTGCCCTTTAGCACCGGTTCGTGCTGAACCGGTACTAAAGGGGGGGGCCTTTAGTGACCACACTTTAGTGCCGGTTATGGAACCGGCACTAAAGGGCCTTACGAACCGGTGCTATTGCCCGGTTCTGCACTAGTGGGAGCAGTAGCCCACGAGCACCAGGGCGCGCCATGGTGGCTTATGGGGCCCACGTGGCTCCGTTCGACCTAACTCTGCCTTTATAAATCCTCTAAAATATGGAAACCAACAGGGGAGTCCACGAAATACTTTTTCCGCCGCCGCAACTCTCTGTTCTTGACATATCCCATCTGGAGGCCTTTTCCGGCACTCTGCCAGAGGGGTAAACCATCACGGAGGGGCTCTACATCATCCTTGGTGCCCTTCCGATGATGCGTGAGTAGTTTACCACAGACCTACGGGTCCATAGTTAGTAGCTAGATGGCTTCTTCTCTCTATTTAATTTTCAATACAATATTCTCCTTGATGTTCTTGGAGTTCTATCCGATGTAATCACTTTTTGCGGTGTGTTTGTTGGGATCCGATGAATTGTGAGTTTATGGTCAGATCTATCCATGAATATTATTTGAGTTTTCTCTAAACTTTTTATGCATGATTGTTATAGCATTGTATTTCTCTCCGATCTATTGATTTGGTTTGGCCAACTAGATTGATTTTTTTTTGCAATGGGAGAGGTGCTTTGTAATGAGTTCGATCTCGCGGTGCTCAATCCCAGTGACAGGAAGGGACATGACACGTATTGTATCGTTGCTATTAAGGGTAAAAATGGGGTTTATTCATACGTGAGTTAATCTTGTCTACATCATGTCATCTTGCTTAAGGCGTTACTCCATTGTTTATGAACTTAATACACTAGATGCATGATGGATAGCAGTTGATGTGTGGAGTAATAGTAGCAGATGCAGGCAGGAGTCGGTCTACTTGTCACGGACGTGATGCCTATATACATGATCGTTGCCTTGGATATTGTCATAATTATTTGGTTTTCTATCAATTACCCAACAGTAATTTGTTTACCCACCGTGTGCTATTTTCAAGAGAGAAGTCTCTAGTGAAAATTATGACCCCCGGGTCTATCTTTTATCATATATAAAAACCAAAAATACCTTGCTTGCGTTTTTTATTTTTTATTTTTGTTCGATCTATCTATCAAATACCATACAATTTAATCTTGCTCGTAACCGTCGAGGGATTGACAACCCCTTGTTCGCGTTGGGTTGCAAGAATTTATTGTTTGTGTGCATGTGTTGCCAACGAGGTGTTGCTTGGTTCTCCTACTGGATTAATAAACTTGGTTCTTAACTGACGGAAATACTTATCTCTATTGTACTACATTATCCTCTCCTCTTCGGGAAAATCCCAACGCAGTTCAAAAGTATCAAGGGGCTAGTTCCGAACTCCATCACTGACCATAGAGCTAATTGCCTCATCAGGGGAGGAATTGGAGCTTCTTTATTCAGCATCACCACCACCAAAGCCAAGATGTCGAATGACCCAAAACCTAAGCCACTAGGGGCCTAAAACCTAAAGCTACCTGATCTGCACGCGCGGGATCCGGCGACCCCCCCCCCACCACCGACAATCGAAAGGTCGTCGGAAGAGAGGAGCCGCCAGAGGATGGTGCCGAAAAATTGACCCCTCCTAGTGGCTACTAGGGTTCCAATCACTTCACATCCAAGAGGGAAATGCTCCACTGTAAGTTTTTATTCAGCTAAAAACAACGAAAAATTGCAAAGTCACGCAACCATCTACAAAATTCCCTATTTGATGTACTAAGGCTATCCGCAACAATAATGCTAGACCTACAAAAGCATTCAGTGAGTTTGCATGGTGACTAGGAAACTAGCCGATCTAGCTATGAGAGCATCTACAGTCGGATGCCTCAAACCACCCTATACGCCCGGGCAGACAGCCGGGTCACTGGCCGGTCAAAAGAAAACTCAACCCAGGCAGACTCATATCCAACCCAAAATCTTGGGCGGATATGAGGAGGCTCGACCACGTCGGAACCGACAGGTCGGACCCACCTCAATTTGCACCAAAATAACAAAGTCGTCCAAATCAATCGCCCTCCTCTTGCATCTATCCCCTATTTTTTGTGTTTGAGCCGTCTGATAGAGCTAAATACGGTAGATTTCGGTTAAGGGGGCTTGAACTAAGGGTATTGAGACGATGATAACAAGGGCACGAGTTTTTACCCAGGTTCGGGCTCTCCCGGGAGATAAAATCCTGTGTACCGCTTGTATTTTATTGCCTTTGGGTTGATTATAAAGTACAGATGATCTACTGATACGTCCATTCCGTATCATGCTTTTATATCAATATTTATTGCATTATGGGTTGTTATTACACATTATATCTCAATACTTATGGCTATTCTCTCTTATTTTACAAGGTTTACCATGAAGAGGGGGAATGCCGGCAGCTGGAATTCTGGCTGGAAAAGGAGCAAACGTTGGAAACCTATTCTGCACAACTCCAAAAGTCCTGAAACTCCATGAAACAACTTTTTGGATTTAATAAGAATTTATGAGCGAAAGAAATAGGCCAGGGGGCCCACACCCTGTCCAGGAGACAGGAGGGCGCCCCCCTGTAGGGCGCGGCCCCCTATCTCCTGGGCCCCTGGTGGGCCTCCGGCGTCCATCTTCTGCTATATGGAGGGTTTTGTCCTGGAAAAAATCGTGGGCAAGCTTACGGGACGAAACTCCGCCGCCACGAGGCGGAACCTTGGCGGAATCAATCTAGGGCTCTAGCGGAGCTGTTCTGCCAGGGACACTTCCCTCCAGGAGGGGGAAATCATCACCAACGTCATCACCAACGATCCTCTCATCGAGAGGGGGTCAATCTCCATCAATATATTCACCAGCACCATCTCCTCTCAAAACCCTAGTTCATCTCTTGTATCCAATCTTGTATCAAAACCACAAATTGGTACCTGTGGGTTGCTAGTAGTGTTGATTACTCCTTGTAGTTGATGCTAGTTGGTTTACTTTGTGGAAGATCATATGTTCAGATCCTTTCTGCATATTATTACTCCTCTGATTATGAACATGAATATGCTTTGTGAGTAGTTACATTTGTTCCTGAGGACATGGGTAAAGTCTTGCTATTAGTAGTCATGTGAATTTGGTATTCGTTCGATATTTTGATGAGATGTATGTTATCTTTTCCTCTAGTGGCGTTATGTGAACGTTGACTACATGACACTTCACCATTATTTGGTCCTAGAGGAAGGCATGGGGAAGTAATAAGTAGATGATGGGTTGCTAGAGTGACAGAAGCTTAAACCCCAGTTTATGCGTTGCTTCGTTAGGGGTTGATATGGATCCATATGCTTAATGCTGTGGTTAGGTTTACCTTAATACCTTCTTTTGTAGTTGCAGACGCTTGCAATAGGGGTTAATCATAAGTGGGATGCTTGTCCAAGTTAGGGCAGTACCAAAGTACCAGTCCACACACATATCAAATTATCAAAGTACCGAACGCGAATCTTATGAACGTGATGAAAACTAGCTTGACGATAATTCCCAATGTGTCCTCGGGAGCTCCTTCTTCATTATTAGAATTTGTCCAGGCTTATCATTTGCTACATAAAGGATTGGGCCACCTTGATACCCTTTATTTACTTTTTGCTTGTTACTATTTATCTTATCACAAAACTATTTATCACCTACTATTTCAGTGCTTGCAGAGAAAACCTTACTGAAAACCGCTTATCATTTCCTTCTGCTCCTCGTTGGGTTCGACACTCTTACTTATAGAAAGGACTATGATAGATCCCATATACTTGTGGGTCATCAAGACTCTTTTCTGGCGCCGTTGCCGGGGAGTGTAGGGCTTTTGGTGAGTGGAACTTGGTAAGGAAACATTTATATAGTGTGCTGAAATTTTCTGTTACTTGTCACTATGGAAACTAATCCTTTGAGGGGCTTGTCTGGGGTATCTTCACCCCAACCAGAAGAGCAAAGAGGTGCTCCTCAACCTACTGAACTTTATGAAAATATTCACTTTGAGATTCCTTCGGGTATGATAGAAAAACTGCTGGCTAATCCTTTTGCAGGAGACGGAACATTGCATCCCGACTTACACCTTATCTTTGTGGATGAAGTCTATGGATTATTTAAGCTTGCAGGTATCCCCGATGATGTTGTCAAAAGGAAGGTCTTCCCTTTATATTTGAAGGGAGATGCAATGACATGGTGTAGGCTATGTGATGATACGAGATCTTGGAATTATAAGCGATTGAAGTTGGAATTTCACTAGAAGTTCTATCCTATGCATCTTGTTCATCGTGATCGTAATTACATATATAATTTCTGGCCTCGTGAAGGAGAAAGCATCGCTCAAGCTTGGGGGAGGCTTAATTCAATGTTATATTCATGCCCCAATCATGAGCTCTCTCGGGAAATGATTATTCAGAATTTTTATGCTCGGCTTTCTCTTGATAATCGCAACCTGCTCGATACTTCTTGTGCTGGTTCCTATATGCTGAAGACTATTGATTTCAAATGGGACTTATTGGAAAGAATTAAATGCAACTCTGAAGATTGGGGTTCCGATGCTGGTAAGGAGTCAGGTATGACACCTAAGTTCAATTGTGTTAAATCTTTTATGGATACCGATGCTTTCCGTGGATTTAGCTCTAAGTATGGACTTGACTCTGAGATAGTAGCTACTTTTTGTGAAACTTTTGCTACTCACGTTGATCTCCCTAAAGAGAAGTGGTTTAAATATAATCCTCTTGTTGAAGTGAAAGTAGTTGCACCTATTACAGTCGAAGAGAAGACTATTACATATAGTGATCCTATTATTCCTACTGCTTATGTTGAAAAACCTCCTTTTCCTGTTAGGATAAAAGATCATGCTAAAGCTTTGACTGTTATTCATAAGAGTAATACTAGGACCTATACACCTCCTGAGCAAATTAATGTTGAACCTGGTATTGCTATGATTAAAGATCTCTTGGATGAGGACTTAGATGGGCATGTTATTTCTTTCTTGGGTGAAACTGCTAATATTGCTAGACACGATACTAAGACACGTAGACCTGTTGTAGGCACGCCTATTATTTCTGTTAAAATCGGAGATCATTTTTATCACGGCTTATGTGATATGGGTGCTAGTGCTAGTGCGATACCTTATGATCTTTATAAAGAAATTATGCACGATATTGCACCTGTTGAATTAGAAGACATTGATGTTACTATTAAGCTTGCTAATAGGGACACCATTAAACCTATTGGGATTGTTAGAGATGTTTAGGTCTTGTGTGGGAAGATTAAATACCCTGCTGATTTTCTTGTTCTTGATTCCCCACAAGATGATTTTTGTCCCATTATTTTTGGTAGACCCTTCTTGAATATTGCTAGTGCTAAGATTAATTGTGAAAAGAATATCGTCACTGTTGGCATAGATGGTATGTCTCATGATTTTAATTTCGCTAAGTTTAGTAGACAGCCTCGTGAAAGGGAACCACCTAGTAAGGATGAAATTATTGGTCTTGCTTCCATTGCTGTTCCTCCAACTGATCCGTTATAACAATATTTGTTAGACCATGAAAACGATAAGTTTATGAAGGAAAGGGAAGAAATAGATGAAGTGTTCCTTAAAGAAGAACCTATGCTGAAACATAACCTTCCCGTTGAAATTCTTGGGGATCCCCTCCACCGAAGGGCGATCCCATGTTTGAACTCAAACCTTTACCTGATAATCTTAAGTATGCTTATCTTGATGAAAAAGAAATATATCCTGTTATTATTAGTGCTAACCTTTCAGAGGAAGAAGAAGAAAGATTATTGAAAACTCTGAAGAAGTACCGAGCTGCTATTGGATATAGTCTGGATGATCTTAAGGGCATTAGTCCCACATTATGTCAACACAAAATTTCAGTGGAGAAAGATGCCAAACCAGTTAGAGATCCTCAAAGACGATTAAATCCCAAAATGAAAGAAGTGGTGAGAAAGGAGATACTAAAGCTCCTTGAGGCAGGTATTATTTATCCCGTTGCTGATAGTGAATGGGTAAGCACTGTTCATTGTGTCCCTAAAAAGGGAGGTATTACCATTGTCCCTAATGATAAAGATGAATTGATCCCGCAAAGAATTATTACAGGCTATAGGATGGTAATTGATTTTCGTAAGTTAAATAAAGCTACTAAGAAGGATCATTACCCTTTACCTTTTATTGATCAAATGCTAGAAAAGCTATCCAAACACACACATTTTTGCTTTCTAGATGGTTATTCTGGCTTCTCTCAAATACCTGTGTCCGTGCAGGATCAATCTAAAACTACTTTTACTTGCCCTTTTGGTACTTTTGCTTATAGACGTATGCCTTTTGGTTTATGTAATGCACCTGCTACCTTTCAAAGATGCATGATGGCTATATTTTCTGATTTTTGTGAAAAGATTTGTGAGGTATTCATGGATGACTTCTCCGTCTATGGATCCTCTTTTGATGATTGTTTGAGCAACCTTGATCGAGTTCTGCAGAGATGCGAATACACTAGTCTCGTCCTGAATTGGGAAAAGTGTCACTTTATGGTTAAGGAAGGCATTGTCTTGGGGCACAAGATCTCCGAGAGAGGTATTGAAGTTGATAAAGCAAAAGTTGATGCTATTGAAAAGATGCCATGTCCCAAGGACATAAAAGGTATAAGAAGTTTCCTTGGTCATGCCGGTTTTTATAGGAGGTTCATTAAGGACTTTTCTAAAATCTCTAGGCCTCTGACTAATTTATTGCAAAAAGATATTCCTTTTGTCTTTGATGATAATTGTGTAGAAGCATTTGAAACACTTAAGAAAGCTTTGATCACTGCACCTATTGTTCAGCCACCTGATTGGAATTTACCTTTTGAAATTATGTGCGATGCTAGTGATTATGCTGTAGGTGCTGTTTTAGGACAAAGAGTCGATAAGAAATTGAATGTTATCCAGTATGCTAGTAAGACTCTTGATACTGCCCAGAGAAATTATGCTACTACTGAAAAAGAGTTCTTAGCGATTGTGTTTGCATGTGATAAGTTTAGACCTTATATTGTTGATTCCAAAGTTACTATTCACACTGATCATGCTGCTATTAAATATCTTATGGAAAAGAAAGATGCTAAGCCTAGACTCATTAGATGGGTTCTCTTGTTCCAAGAATTTGACTTGCATATTATTAATAGAAAGGGAGCTGAGAACCCCATTGCAGACAACTTGTCTAGGTTAGATAATGTTCTTGATGACCCACTGCCTATTAATGATAGCTTTCCTGATGAACAATTAGCGGTCGTCAATGCTTCTCGTACTGCTCCTTGGTATGCTGACTATGCTAATTACATTGTTGCTAAATATATACCGCCTAGTTTCACATAGCAGCAAAAGAAAAAGTTCTTTTATGATTTAAGACATTACTTCTGGGATGATCCACACCTTTATAAAGAAGGAGTAGATGGTATTATTAGACGTTGTGTGCCTGAGCATGAACAGGAACAAATCCTACACAAGTGTCACTCTGAATCCTATGGAGGACACCACACTGGAGATAGAACTGCACACAAGGTACTACAATCTGGTTTTTATTGGCCTACTCTCTTCAAAGATGCTCGTAAGTTTGTCTTATCTTGTGATGAATGTCAAAGAATAGGTAACATTAGTAGACGTCAAGAAATGCCTATGAATTATTCTCTTGTTATTGAACCGTTTGATGTTTGGGGCTTTGATTATATGGGACCTTTTCCTGCCTCCAATGGTTATACACATATTTTAGTTGCTGTTGATTACGTTACTAAGTGGGTAGAAGCTATTCCAACTAGTAGTGCTGATCATAACACTTCTATTAAAATGCTTAAAGAAGTTATTTTTCCGAGGTTTGGAGTCCCTAGATATCTTATGACTGATGGTGGTTCACACTTTATTCATGGTGCTTTCCGTAAGATGCTTGCTAAGTATGATGTCAATCATAGAATCGCATCTCCTTATCACCCGCAGTCTAGTGGTCAAGTAGAGTTGAGCAATAGAGAGCTCAAATTAATTTTGCAAAAGACTGTGAATAGATCTAGAAAGAATTGGTCCAAAAAACTTAATGATGCATTATGGGCCTATAGAACTGCATACAAAAATCCTATGGGTATGTCTCCTTATAAGATGGTTTATGGAAAAGCATGTCATTTACCTCTTGAACTTGAACATAAAGCATATTGGGCTATTAAAGAGCTCAATTATGATTTCAAACTTGCCGGCGAGAAGAGGTTGTTTGATATTAGCTCACTTGATGAATGGAGAACCCAAGAATATGAGAATGCCAAGCTTTTCAAAGAAAAAGTCAAACGCTGGCATGATAAGAGGATACAAAAGTGTGAGTTTAACGTAGGAGATTATGTGTTATTATTCAACTCCCGTTTAAGATTTTTTGCAGGAAAACTTCTTTCAAAATGGGAAGGTCCCTACGTTATCGAGGAGGTCTATCGTTCTAGTGCTATAAAAATCAACAACTTCGAAGGCACAAATCCGAGGGTGGTAAACGGTCAAAGAATTAAACATTATATTTCAGGTAATCCTATCAATGTTGAAACTAATATTATTGAAACCATAACCCCTGAGGAATACATAAGAGACACTTTCCAAAACATTCCAGACTCCGAAAAGGCATAGGTACGTGGTACGGTAAGTAAACCAACTCCAAAACAACTCTAATGGCAATTTTTATCAGTTTTGGATTATTTAAGAATTTTAGGAAGAAAGAAGTAGTCCGAAAGGGACACGAGGCTCCCACGAGAGAGGAGGGCCCCCCCTGTAGGGCATGCCCCCCTGTCTCATGGGCACCTCGTGTGCCTCCCGGACCCTGTTTTCTTGTATGTCACGTATTTTGGTCGGTAAAATTCATTATATATACTCCCGAAGGTTTTGACCAATGTATCACGCAAATATCTTCTGTTTTCATTTCGAGCTGTTTCCGTTGCAGATTTAGAGCACCATGACTTCTCCCTCCTCCAACAACGAAGACAAGGATGCTTGCCTATTGAAGATAGAGTTGAAAAGAGAGGAACGATAAGAGATCAACAAGGATGAAGGGGTCAAAAAGGCCATGGAGGTTCAAGCCCCGGTGGTGAAAGAAGAAGACATCCGTCAACCTTTACCTAATCTTTTCACTCCAACAGAGATTGAAGCTTTCAAGATGATTGAGTTAGCCCGCATACAGAACAAGTATCTCACACAGGAGAATATTTTGTTGAAGGATCATATTGCTGGGCTCAAGGGCATTATCTGCAAGTTGGAGGAGCTTTTACGCTCGATGTGCGGTTATCCACCGTCATCATCACCACCTCCATCACCTCCGAGGAAATAATCACATGGGTATGGGCACTCCCCTTGGCAACTGCCAAGCTTGGGGGAGGTGCCCCTGAAGGAAATATGCCCTAGAGGCAATAATAAAGTTATTATTTATTTCCTTATATCATGATAAATGTTTATTATTCATGCTAGAATTGTATTAACCGGAAACGTAATACATGTGTGAATATATAGACAAACAGAGTGTCACTAGTATGCCTCTACTTGACTAGCTTGTTATCAAAGATGGTTATGTTTCCTAACCATAGACAAAAGAGTTGTTATTTGATTAACGGGATCACATCATTAGTTGAATGATCTGATTGACATGACCCATTCCGTTAGCTTAGCACCCGATCGTTTAGTATGTTGCTATTGCTTTCTTCATGACTTATACATGTTCCTATGACTATGAGATTACGCAACTCCCGTTTACCGGAGGAACACTTTGTGTGCTACCAAACGTCACAACGTAACTGGGTGATTATAAAGGTGCTCTACAGGTGTCTCCAAAGGTACTTGTTGGGTTGGCATATTTCGAGATTAGGATTTGTCACTCCGAATGTCGGAGAGGTATCTCTGGGCCGTCTCGGTAATGCACATCACTTAAGCCTTGCAAGCATTACAACTAATGAGTTAGTTGCAAGATGATGTATTACGGAACGAGTAAAGAGACTTGCCGGTAACGAGATTGAACTAGGTATTGGATACCGATGATCGAATCTCGGGCAAGTAACATACCGATGACAAAGGGAACAATGTATGTTGTTATGCGGTCTGACCGAGAAAGATCTTCGTAGAATATGTAGGAACCAATATGGGCATCCAAGTCCCACTATTGGTTATTGACCGGAGACGTGTCTCGGTCATGTCTACATTGTTCTCGAACCGTAGGGTCCGCACGCTTAAAGTTACGATGACAGTTTCTTTATGAGTTTATATATTTTGATGTACCGAAGTTTGTTCGGAGTCCCGGATATGATCATGGACATGACGAGGAGTCTCGAAATGGTCAAGACATAAAGATTGATATATTGGACGATTATATTCAGACACCGGAATTGTTCCGGGTGATTTCGGAGAAAACCGGAGTGCTGGGGGGGGGGGTTACCGGAACCCCCCGGGAGAGTTAATGGGCCACATGGGCCTTGGTGGGAAGAGAGAGGGGCGGCCAGGATGGGCCGCGCGCCCCCTGTCCCTCTGGTCCGAATTGGACTATGAGGGGGGGGGGCTTTCCTTCCCCCCTCTCCCCCTTCCTTCCCCCTCCTAGTAGGAGTAGGAAAGGAGGAATCCTACTCCTACTAGGAGGAGGATTCCTCCTCCTTGGCACGCTCCAAGGGGCCGGCCGGCCTCCCCCCTTGCTCCTTTATATCTGGGGCCGGGGGGCACCCCATAGACACACAAGTTGATCTTCGTGATCGTTCCTTAGCCGTGTGCGGTGCCCCCTCCACGATATTACACCTCGGTCATATTGTAGCGGTGCTTAGGCGAAGCCCTGCGACGGTTGAACATCAAGATCGTCACCACGCCGTCGTGCTGACGGGACTCCTCCCCAAAGCTTTGCTGGATCAGAGCTCGGGGTGCATCATCGAGCTGTACGTGTGTCAAGAACTCGGAGGTGCCAGAGTAACGGTGCTTGGATCGGTTGGACCGGGAAGACGTGCGACTACTTCCTCTATGTTGCGTCAACGCTTCCGCTTTGGTCTACGAGGGTACGTAGACAACACTCTCCCCTCTCGTTGCTATGCATCACCATGATCTTGCGTGTGCGTAGGAATTTTTTTGAAATTACTACGTTCCCCAACAGTGGCATCCGAGCCTAGGTTTTATGGTTTGATGTTATATGCACGAGTAGAACACAAGTGAGTTGTGGGCGATATAAGTCATACTGCTTACCAGCATGTCATATTTTGGTTCGGCGGTATTGTTGGATGAAGCGGCCCAGACCGACATTACGCGTACGCTTACGCGAGACTGGTTCTACCGCCGTGCTTTGCACACAGGTGGCTAGCGGGTGTCAGTTTCTCCAACTTTAGTTGAACCGAGTGTGGCTACGCCCGGTCCTTGCGAAGGTTAAAACAGCACCAACTTGACAAACTATTGTTGTGGTTTTGATGCGTAGGTGAGATTTTTTCTTGCTTAAGCCCGTAGCAGCCATGTAAAACTTGCAACAACAAAGTAGAGGACGTCTAACTTGTTTTTGCAGGGCATGTTGTGATGTGATATGGTGTAACGCCCTCGATGCGGCTATATCTCCCACGTGTCGAAGCACGACTTAGAGGCATAACCGCATTGAAAGCAATGTCGCAAGTGAGGTAATCTTCACACAACCCATGTAATACATAAGGGAAAGAGATACATAGTTGGCTTACAATCGCCACTTCACACAATTACATGAATAAAGCATTACATCATCCAGATACAATCAAGGTCCGACTACGGAACCAAAATAAAAGAAGAACCCCAAATGCGACAAAGGTCCCTGATCGACCCCAACTGGGCTCCACTACTGATCAACTAGAACGAAACAACACAAAGGGCAAGATCTTCATCGAGCTCCTCCTTGAGCTTGGTTGCGTCACCTGTTCGGTAACATAGGCACCTGCAAACTGGTTTTGGAAGTATCTGTGAGCCACGAGGACTCAGCAATCTCGCACCCGCGAGATCAAGACTATTTAAGCTCATAGGTAAGACAAGATATGAGGAGGAGCTGTAGCAAGCGACTAGCATATATGGTGGCTACAATCGCAAAAGAGAGCGAGAAGAGAGGGCAAAGCACGGTCGATAAAAGTATGATCAAGAAGTGATCCTGGACTACCTACGTCAAGCATAACTCCAACAACCGTGTTCACTTCCCGGACTCCGCCGGAAAGAGACCATCACGGTTACACACACGGTTGATGTATTTTAATTAAGGTCAACTTCGGGTTTTCTACAACCGGACGTTAACAAATTCCCATCTGCCCATAACCGCGGGCACGGCTTTCGAAAGTTCAAATCCCTGCAGGGGTGTCCCAACTTAGCCCATGACAAGCTCTCACGGTCAACGAAGGAATAGACCTCCACCCGAGACATTCCGATCAGACTCGGTATCCCGGTACAACAAGACATTTCGACAGGGTAAAACTAAACCAGCAACACCGCCCGAATGTGCTGACAAATCCCGATAGGAGCTGCACATATCTCTTTCTCAGGGCACACTCAGATGAGCGCTCCATACAACTAAAACCAAACCTCGAGTTTCCCCGAGGGGGCGCTGCACAGGACTCTAGTTTGGACCAACACTCAGAGGAGCACTGGCCCGGGGGGTAAAATAATGATGACCCTCAGGAGCGCGACTCCCAAGGGAAAAGAAAAGGCTAGGTGGCAAATGGTAAAACCAATGTTGGGCATTGCTGGAAGAGCTTTACTTAAGGCGAACTGTCAAGGGGTTCCCATTATAGCCCAACTGCGTAAGGAACGCAAAATCCGGGAACATAACACCGATATGACGGAAACTAGGGCGGCAAGAGTGGAACAAAACACCAGGCATAAGGCCAAGCCTTCCACCCTTTACCAGTATATAGATGCATGAATTAAATAAGATATATTGTGATATCCCAACAAGTAACATGTTCCAACAAGAAACAACATCTCCATGTTCCAACAAGGAACAAACTTCAAACTTCACCTGCAACTAACAACGCTATAAGAGGGGCTGAGCAAAGCGGTAACATAGCCAATCAACGGTTTGCTAGGACATGGTGGGTTAGAGGTTTGACATGGCAATTTGGGAGGCTGACAAGCAAATGGTAGGCATCGTAGCATTGGCATGGCAAAAGAGCGAGCAAACTAGCATAGCAAAGATAGTAGTGATTTCGAGGGTATGATCATCTTGCCTGAAATCCCGCAAGGAAGAAGAACGAGTCCATGAAGAAGACAGACGGACGAAGTCGAACGAATCCTCACAACTCCGGAACGAAACCGAAGCTAACGAGAGAAGCAACCCGGAAAGAAACAAACAACATAGTAAACAAACATCACATAAACATGGCATGATGCACAAACAAGTATGATGCATGTCCGGTTTAAATATGCATGGCATGGGAAAGTGCAACAAACAATACTACAAGTTAAGTGGAGCTCAATACGCAACGAGTTGCATATTGATGAAACACCACGACACGTTATTTAGTTTGATCTCGTTTATGTACTCAACAATATTAAATGTTTGTTAACATGGCAAGAGGGTGAAGCAAAGTAAAACTACCTATCTAGTCAAGTTTAAATGAGGCCGGAAGCAACAAACAACAATTCCGGAAACTCCCCATATGCATATTTTAGATTAGGTCCTGTTCTGCCCTAAACACAATTTTAGGGTTGTTAAACATGCAAAGTAAGGCCACCATGTTAAACTAGGCAAAATTATACCCCATTTACATATAAAGTTTATTTAAATCGGAGCTACGGTTATTTAGTTATGAATTAAAGCATTTTAACATGGCATTTGAGCAAAATTAAACAAACAGCATTTTAAGCATTTTAGCATGGGATGAAAATGGCATATTATTAATCTAGATGAAAAACTAAGCATTTTTCATGTTTAAATTATTTACATATGATGCACAGATTATGAGTTATTATATGCATGAAGTGCAAGGGGGTTTCTGCAAATCTGTAATTCCTCGGATAATGCTAAATTCGTAGGACTGGAAAAAAAATGATATGGGCTGAAACTGGCTGGGCCACAACAGGAGAGAGAAAAAAAAGGAGGGGCGCTGGGGGTGGCCTCACCATGCGCCTTGGCCCGGACGGTGGAGGAGGCCGGGCAGGCCGGTTGCTGGGCCGGGGTGCTGGGCTGAAGGGGAGGGCCCACGAGGCCGGGCCGACGGGGCGTTGTCCTCCTCCCGATCGGATCGGGAGCGAGGCACGGCGGCAGCAGCGCACCTTGAGGCTCCGGCGAGCCTCGAGGGCAGCAGGACAGCGGCGGGGACGGCCAAAACCGGCCGGATCCGGTGGAGAACGGGGCGGGGTCTCCGTTCCCGGCATCGGTGAGGGCCACCGACGTCGAGCGGAGCTTCACGAGGCGGCGGCGGCAGATCCTGCGGGGAGAAGAGAGAGAGCGAGGTGAGGGAGAGATCGGGCCAGAGAAGGAAGGAGGAGACGGGCGCGGAGGCCGGTGACCTGGTGCAGGCGGCGGATGGCGAGGCAGAGGACGGGCGGCGGCGTGCTCCGGTCGCCGGAGTTGGTCGCCGGC
>NC_041389.1:156575612-156636678 GCF_002162155.2 Triticum dicoccoides
TGCCATGTGGCGCGCGCGGGTTGGACGAGGGCGGTGGCCGGCTGAGGTGGCGCGCTCCGATTGGCTGGAGTGAGGTGGCGCGCGGGGGCGGACATGTCTGGTGCAGCGCGGACGCGTCCGGTGGCGCGGGGAGGAGTGGATCTAGGGTTTAGACTGCGAAATGATCCGAAATTTCGGGGAGGGGTGCTCTTTTATAGGTAGAGGGAGCTAGGAAGCTCCAAATGAGGTGCGGTTTTCGGCCACGCGATCGTGATCGAACGACCGAGATGATGGAGCAGAGTTAGGTGGGTTTTGGGTCAAAATGGAAGGGTGTTGGGCTGCAACACACACGAGGCCTTCTCGGTCCCTCGGTTAACCGTTGGAGTATCAAACGAAGGCCAAATGATACGAAACTTGACAGGCGGTCTACCGGTAGTAAACCAAGGCCGCTTGAAAAGTCTCGGTCCAATCCGGAAATGTTTAATCCCCACACAAGAAAGAAAGGTAGAAATGACCACCGGAGGAGAGCGGAACGCCGGATTGCAAAACGGACAACGGGGAAAATGCTCGGATGCATGAGACGAACATGTATGCAAATGAAATGCGCATGATGACATGATATGAGATGCATGACACGCAAGCAATGACAACGCAACAATAGCGAATAACTGCACGACACCTGGCACATCGGTCTCGGGGCGTTACAACACTCCACCACTATGAGAGGATCTCGTCCCGAGATCTAGAATGACACCGAAGGGAAACAACAGAAGAGAAGAGAGGAGAGGTAAAACTAAGTTGCTCCTTTGACAAACGAGTGAAACCAAAGAACCTTGCGAGGTTGAACTAATTCGAGAAAAGAATAGAACGAAGGAGAACAAAGTCGAAAACACTCCGTTAGAAACTAGGGACAAAGAGCATTGCGAAACCTTGAGGTTGAAGGGAAGATATATATTGAGAACACTCCGGTTACAGAAGGGGATCAAGGAAGACCAAATTCGGGCAGCACTCCGGTTGGAAAGAAAAGAATTGAATAAGGTCTTGATAAGATGAGAAGATACTTGATGAAATCACAACACACTGCCACCGGAACTATTGAATGAATGGAGCAAGGGGTAACAAAGATCTCAGACAGCACTCCTGTTGAGAAGGGAGTCAAAATTTGATAAGATGAGATAGCCCAAAAGAAAACATGACACTCTGGTTGAGAAAGGGATGCAAGACTTGATAAGGCGAAAAGAACTTGAACAAAGGGGCACAATACTCCGGTTAAGCAAGATAGGGAAGGAATAAGAGTGATATAATTTGGACAGCACTCCATCTGTAAATGGAAGGAATTGAACTTGACAAGATGAGAGGATACTTGTCAAGAGGACACAACACTCAGATTAAAAGGATAGGCATGGAAAGATCATGATCTTTGACAAAACGAGATGATGGTTTGAAAAGATGAACATCACAATGCCTCCGGAACAAAAGTAAGAATGGAATGTAGTGAACGAAGGAAAACAATATCTTGAGAGAGCACGGTTACAACAGAAGCTAGAACGGAGTTGTTGGAAAACCCACAACGAAAATAATAAGCTTGATATGGTCTTATGGAATACCTCTCAAATTAAGAGATGAAAAACCTGCCACTCATGGGAAAAGAATTGGATTGATAAGAACAAAAATACGAGAAACTTATTTCACCGGGAGGATAAATGAAAACTTGGATCATATATTATCCCCATTAATAGCATTACTCCTTAGGGGAAAGCTTTAGGTGAAATATAACCCAAGATAATTCCAACAAAGAGATTGATGGATTTAAAATACAACATACTTAATAACAAGTGAATCATGAAACATGAACTCAAATTATGAAGAATGGCATGATACCACCTCCAAAGATACGGAAGAAAGAATTGCACTCCGGATTGCAAGAAGAAGAATACTTGAGCTCCTTAGAAAAGAATCTCCGCGAACTCTTGGAGAAGGGATAAAATTTAAGCCTCGCAATGATTTAGATGGACCTCCGTGGAGATGTAATTGTGAAAGGTTGGAACTCTTGGGAAAGAAAAGATAAAGCGTCTCGAACTAAGAATGTGATATGATGCACCTCCGGAATAAGGAATTAAATCACTTGGATGGAACAAGAGTAAGAATTACATTATGCTTATCCTTCACCAATTTAAATTGATGACAATCAACGGATTTGGCATATTACTTATTCTTGTAGAAAAGATTAAGAGAGATATAACATCAGACTTGGGAAGGTATTGAACGAACCACCGGAAGGGTTGAAACAACGAATAAAATTGATATGATAAAAAAGGAAGAGAAATCTTGAACGAACCACCGGTAAGATTTGGAGAACAAGAGTTGAAGGTTGAGAATGAGTAATATTCAGAAATGATGGCAATCGGATTATCAAGAAAGGAAGCAACTCCTGAAATGCATCAGATGGTTGAAAAGAATTGTCACAATCAAAACAATTATGAGGATAGCAACAAGCTAGAATCACGAATCTCTGAGAGAGCGGATAGATATGGAGGAAAAGTCTTCATCGGTCTTCAATATCTGAGAATGACGATGAGAAACACTACCAAGAATTATTTAGACACTCCGGAAGAATCCAAACGAAGAGGTTGAGCCAACGGTGAAGACAATTTGAAAGATCTTGGAGAAAACATTTGACTGATGATAAATCATTCTTACGTCAAACTTCGAAAAGAATTTTCAGAATACCTTCAGGAAAATAAGAAGAGTCAGGTAAGATCCTGGAAAAAGACCTGTGGGTTAGGGCCCACTCAAAAGAAAACACCGTTGAACGATTTAAAAGAGAGGCTGCACCGGTTGAGTTAAATGGCTTGAATGAGGGAACATCCTCGAAAGAACTTGAACGAAAGTAGAGTGGAAACACGAATCTTCGAGATATCTTGAGCACTCCGGAACAATAGAATAGCGAGAAATGAATAAATATGAGGAGCACTGTCAAGAGAAGGTATTTGAAACGAGAAAAAGGGGATATAATCGACAAATCTTGACTTGAATCCACCGAAGAAGAGAAAAGACAAAGAATGATAACTTGAAGCTCCGTTACGATCTTCATGAGAATCACCGGATAAGAATATTGACGGAAAAGAATAGAGAGATTTCCACCAATAAAATGGATACTTGATTAAAATAAATGAGTCCTTGAAGAAAAAGGGGTGGGAGGGCGGGAAAACAAAAACAACTTGGGACGGATGAAACAAACACCGTTGAGAAGAAATGATAATTGGTCTTGCTGATGTTGAAGTGATCGGATCCACTTGAAGAGAAACACGCCGGTTGAAAAGGATTGACAAGACAATCTCGATTGTCGAGAAGGATTGGTATTCACATCGGAGTATGAGAACACCATTTCGGAAAGGTATGGAATCAACACTTGACATTGAAGCAACTCGAATACCACAACTCAAAACAAAAACAAAGGACTGGCTTGCAGAATAAGCCGGAACAAACATATGATAGAGATTTCGTCCGAAGTTTTTGTGGTGGGGCCTACACGGGCTCGAGTGTACAGCACCATCATGTACAAGGCAGTGCACATGACATACGAAGTGTCCCCGAACCAGCATAGCCAAGGGTTCTTTCAGACACAACGAGACCACTGTAAAAACGACCGTGAATAGGCGGACCACTAGACGTCGAACCCCAATTTCATATCATACATCTGTCGGGAAGATATCCTAAGAGCTACTTGATTTCCCACCTATGAAACTCCCGAAATTTTCCGGTTATGCAATCAGGTGTTGGGGATACAGGGGAAGCATAATATCTCACCCAAACTAGCAAATCCTACATCCAGCTGTATCCATCCTTCAACACATAACCAAGAAACCTTCGGAAATCATCTACCTCAACCTTCGAAAAGCATCCGTTATACAAGTTATGGCGATACTCCCGTACTCACCTCAGTACTGGGTTATCGGGGTTATCTCACCAACGAACTGCATAAAAGAGATTTTCGATGTCGGCGTACTAAACTCAGGTATTCCAGAATTGCAACGACAAAATTATGATGACAACACCTCAGAGCTCAACTCCCCGGGACACTTCCACAAAACCCCTGACAGGAGGCACCAAGACAATGTTCTCATCATAAAACCATCGGAACGATTCCAAGATACCCGCGTGATCCTAAAAAAATTTTTTAGTGAAATTTGAGAAGAGAAGAGTCAAAACTCTACGTCATGATGCCTCACCAGAGCGACGAAGGGACTGGGGAGTAAAAAGAATTCCTAAACTCTCTGATATATAATTCCTAAAGGACTCAAAACATTTTTCTAGACACAACTCGGCCGCTAAAAACGATCAATCAGTGGGGGCTCCTAAGGTCGGGGAAGGCTCTGATTACCAACTTTTAACACCCTCGATGCGGCTATATCTCCCACGTGTCGAAGCACGACTTAGAGGCATAACCGCATTGAAAGCAATGTCGCAAGTGAGGTAATCTTCACACAACCCATGTAATACATAAGGGAAAGAGATACATAGTTGGCTTACAATCGCCACTTCACACAATTACATGAATAAAGCATTACATCATCCAGATACAATCAAGGTCCGACTACGGCACCAAAATAAAAGAAGAACCCCAAATGCGACAAAGGTCCCTGATCGACCCCAACTGGGCTCCACTACTGATCAACTAGAACGAAACAACACAAAGGGCAAGATCTTCATCGAGCTCCTCCTTGAGCTTGGTTGCGTCACCTGTTCGGTAACATAGGCACCTGCAAACTGGTTTTGGAAGTATCTGTGAGCCACGAGGACTCAGCAATCTCGCACCCGCGAGATCAAGACTATTTAAGCTCATAGGTAAGACAAGATATGAGGAGGAGCTGCAGCAAGCGACTAGCATATATGGTGGCTACAATCGCAAAAGAGAGCGAGAAGAGAGGGCAAAGCACGGTCGATAAAAGTATGATCAAGAAGTGATCCTGGACTACCTACGTCAAGCATAACTCCAACAACCGTGTTCACTTCCCGGACTCCACCGGAAAGAGACCATCACGGTTACACACACGGTTGATGTATTTTAATTAAGGTCAACTTCGGGTTTTCTACAACCGGACGTTAACAAATTCCCATCTGCCCATAACCGCGGGCACAGCTTTCGAAAGTTCAAATCCCTGCAGGGGTGTCCCAACTTAGCCCATGACAAGCTCTCACGGTCAACGAAGGAATAGACCTCCACCCGAGACATTCCGATCAGACTCGGTATCCCGGTACAACAAGACATTTCGACAGGGTAAAACTAAACCAGCAACACCGCCCGAATGTGCCGACAAATCCCGATAGGAGCTGCACATATCTCTTTCTCAGGGCACACTCAGATGAGCGCTCCATACAACTAAAACCAAACCTCGAGTTTCCCCGAGGGGGCGCTGCACAGGACTCTAGTTTGGACCAACACTCAGAGGAGCACTGGCCCGGGGGGTAAAATAATGATGACCCTCAGGAGCGCGACTCCCAAGGGAAAAGAAAAGGCTAGGTGGCAAATGGTAAAACCAATGTTGGGCATTGCTGGAAGAGCTTTACTTAAGGCGAACTGTCAAGGGGTTCCCATTATAGCCCAACCGCGTAAGGAACGCAAAATCCGGGAACATAACACCGATATGACGGAAACTAGGGCGGCAAGAGTGGAACAAAACACCAGGCATAAGGCCAAGCCTTCCACCCTTTACCAGTATATAGATGCATGAATTAAATAAGATATATTGTGATATCCCAACAAGTATCATGTTCCAACAAGAAACAACATCTCCATGTTCCAACAAGGAACAAACTTCAAACTTCACCTGCAACTAACAACGCTATAAGAGGGGCTGAGCAAAGCGGTAACATAGCCAATCAACGGTTTGCTAGGACATGGTGGGTTAGAGGTTTGACATGGCAATTTGGGAGGCTGACAAGCAAATGGTAGGCATCGTAGCATTGGCATGGCAAAAGAGCGAGCAAACTAGCATAACAAAGTTAGTAGTGATTTCGAGGGTATGATCATCTTGCCTGAAATCCCGCAAGGAAGAAGAACGAGTCCATGAAGAAGACAGACGGACGAAGTCGAACGAATCCTCACAACTCCGGAACGAAACCGAAGCTAACGAGAGAAGCAACCCGGAAAGAAACAAACAACATAGTAAACAAACATCACATAAACATGGCATGATGCACAAACAAGTATGATGCATGTCCGGTTTAAATATGCATGGCATGGGAAAGTGCAACAAACAATACTACAAGTTAAGTGGAGCTCAATACGCAACGAGTTGCATATTGATGAAACACCACGACACGTTATTTAGTTTGATCTCGTTTATGTACTCAACAATATTAAATGTTGGTTAACATGGCAAGAGGGTGAAGCAAAGTAAAACTACCTATCTAGTCAAGTTTAAATGAGGCCGGAAGCAACAAACAACAATTCCGGAAACTCCCCATATGCATATTTTAGATTAGGTCCTGTTCTGCCCTAAACACAATTTTAGGGTTGTTAAACATGCAAAGTAAGGCCACCATGTTAAACTAGGAAAAATTCTACCCCATTTACATATAAAGTTTATTTAAATCGGAGCTACGGTTATTTAGTTATGAATTAAAGAATTTTAACATGGCATTTGAGCAAAATTAAACAAACAGCATTTTAAGCATTTTAGCATGGGATGAAAATGGCATATTATTAATCTAGATGAAAAACTAAGCAATTTTCATGTTTAAATTATTTACATATGATGCACAGATTATGAGTTATTATATGCATGAAGTGCAAGGGGGTTTCTGCAAATCTGTAATTCCTCGGATAATGCTAAATTCGTAGGACTGGAAAAAAAATGATATGGGCTGAAACTGGCTGGGCCACAACAGGAGAGAGAAAAAAAAAGGAGGGGCGCTGGGGGTGGCCTCACCATGCGCCTTGGCCCGGACGGTGGAGGAGGCCGGGCAGGCCGGTTGCTGGGCCAGGGCGCTGGGCTGAAGGGGAGGGCCCACGAGGCCGGGCCGACGGGGCGTTGTCCTCCTCCCGATCGGATCGGGAGCGAGGCACGGCGGCAGCAGCGCACCTTGAGGCTCCGGCGAGGCTCGAGGGCAGCAGGACAGCGGCGGGGACGGCCAAAACCGGCCGGATCCGGTGGAGAACGGGGCGGGGTCTCCGTTCCCGGCATCGGTGAGGGCCACCGACGTCGAGCGGAGCTTCACGAGGCGGCGGCGGCAGATCCTGCGGGGAGAAGAGAGAGAGCGAGGTGAGGGAGAGATCGGGCCAGAGAAGGAAGGAGGAGACGGGCGCGGAGGCCGGTGACCTGGTGCAGGCGGCGGATGGCGAGGCAGAGGACGGGCGGCGGCGTGCTCCGGTCGCCGGAGTTGGTCGCCGGCAACGGCGCGAAGGCGGCGGCGCAGATCGGGCAAGACGGGTTCGGGCGGCGAGGTTGCGGGCTCCCTCGGGCCCGGCGCGGCCTGGGGCGGGTCCGATCTGGGCTTCACGAGCCCGGCGGCGAAGTGGGGCGGCGCGGTGCCATGTGGCGCGCGCGGGTTGGACGAGGGCGGTGGCCGGCTGAGGTGGCGCGCTCCGATTGGCTGGAGTGAGGTGGCGCGCGGGGGCGGACATGTCTGGTGCAGCGCGGACGCGTCCGGTGGCGCGGGGAGGAGTGGATCTAGGGTTTAGACTGCGAAATGATCCGAAATTTCGGGGAGGGGTGCTCTTTTATAGGTAGAGGGAGCTAGGAAGCTCCAAATGAGGTGCGGTTTTCGGCCACGCGATCGTGATCGAACGACCGAGATGATGGAGCATAGTTAGGTGGGTTTTGGGTCAAAATGGAAGGGTGTTGGGCTGCAACACACACGAGGCCTTCTCGGTCCCTCGGTTAACCGTTGGAGTATCAAACGAAGTCCAAATGATACGAAACTTGACAGGCGGTCTACCGGTAGTAAACCAAGGCCGCTTGACAAGTCTCGGTCCAATCCGGAAATGTTTAATCCCCACACAAGAAAGAAAGGTAGAAATGACCACCGGAGGAGAACGGAACGCCGGATTGCAAAACGGACAACGGGGAAAATGCTCGGATGCATGAGACGAACATGTATGCAAATGAAATGCGCATGATGACATGATATGAGATGCATGACACGCAAGCAATGACAATGCAACAATAGCGAATAACTGCACGACACCTGGCACATCGGTCTCGGGGCGTTACATATGGTCAAGACATGATGCTAAATTTTATTGTATGAGATGATCATGTTTTGTAACCGAGTTATCGGCAACTGGCAGGAGCCATATGGTTGTCGCTTTATTGTATGCAATGCAATCGCCCTGTAATGCTTTACTTTATCACTAAGCGGTAGCGATAGTCGTAGAAGCATAAGATTGGCGAGACGACAACGATGCTACGATGGAGATCAAGGTGTCGCGCCGGTGACGATGGTGATCATGATGGTGCTTCGAAGATGGAGATCACAAGCACAAGATGATGATGGCCATATCATATCACTTATATTGATTGCATGTGATGTTTATCTTTTATGCATCTTATCTTGCTTTGATTGACGGTAGCATTTTAAGATGATCTCTCACTAATTATCAAGAAGTGTTCTCCCTGAGTATGCACCATTGCCAAAGTTCGTCGTGCCCAGACACCACGTGATGATCGGGTGTGATAAGCTTTACGTCCATCTACAATGGGTGCAAGCCAGTTTTGCACACGCAGAATACTCGGGTTAAACTTGACGAGCCTAGCATATGCAGATATGGCCTCGGAACATGGAGACCGAAAGGTCGAGCGTAAATCATATAGTAGATATGATCAACATAAGATGTTCACCATTGAAAACTAATTCATTTCACGTGATGATCGGTTATGATTTAGTTGAATTTGGATTACGTGATCACTTAGAGGATTAGAGGGATGTCTATCTAAGTGGGAGTTCTTAAGTAATATGATTAATTGAACTTAAATTTATCATGAACTTAGTACCTGATAGTATCTTGCTTGTCTATGTTGATTGTACATAGATGGCCCGTGCTGTTGTTCCGTTGAATTTCAATGCGTTCCTTGAGAAAGCAAAGTTGAAAGATGATGGTAGCAATTACGCGACTGGGTCCGTAACTTGAGGATTATCCTCATTGCTGCACAGAAAAGTTAAGTCCTGGAAGCACCGCTGGGTGCCAGGCCTGCTGCTGATGCAACTGACGACGTTAAGAACGTCTGGCAGTGCAAAGCTGATGACTACTCGATAGTTCAATGTGCCATGCTTTACGGCTTAGAACCGGGACTGCAACGACGTTTTGAACGTCATGGAGCATATGAGATGTTCCAGGAGTTGAAGTTAATATTCCAGAAGAATGCTCGGATTGAGAGATATGAAGTCTCCAATAAGTTCTATAGCTGCAAGATGGAGGAGAATAGTTCTATCAGTGAGCATATACTCAAGATGTCTGGGTATTGTAATCACTTGATTCAACTGGGAGTTACTCTTCCGGATGATAGCGTCATTGACAGAATTCTCCAGTCACTTCCACTAAGCTACAAGAGCATCGTGATGAACTATAATATGCAAGGGATGGATAAGAAAATCCCCGAGCTCTTCGCAATGCTAAAGGCTGCGGAGGTAGAAATCAAGAAGGAGCATCAAGTGTTGATGGTCAACAAGACCACTAGTTTCAAGAAAAAGGGCAAAGGGAAGAAGAAGGGGAACTTCAAGAAGAACAGCAAGCAAGTTGCTGCTCAAGAGAAGAAACCCAAGTCTAGACCTAAGCCTGAAACTGAGTGCTTCTACTGTTGGAAATATGCCCTAGAGGCAATAATAAAAGTATTATTATATTTCATTGTTCATGATAATTGTCTTTTATTCATGCTATAACTGTATTATCCGGAAATCGTAATACACGTGTGAATACATAGACCACAATATGTCCCTAGTGAGCCTCTAGTTGACTAGCTCGTTGTGATCAACAGATAGTCATGGTTTCCAGGCTATGGACATTGGATGTCGTTGATAACGGGATCACATCATTAGGAGAATGATGTGATGGACAAGACCCAATCCTAAGCATAGCACAAAGATCGTGTAGTTCGTTTGCTAGAGCTTTGCCAATGTCAAGTATCTCTTCCTTAGACCATGAGATCGTGTAACTCCCAGATACCGTTAGAGTGCTTTGGGTGTACCAAACGTCACAACGTAACTGGGTGATTATAAAGGTGCACTACAGGTATCTCCGAAAGTGTCTGTTGGGTTGACACGGATCGAGACTGGGATTTGTCACTCCGTATGACGGAGAGGTATCTCTAGTCCCACTCGGTAATGCATCATCATAATGAGCTCAAGGTGACCAAGGTGTTGGCCACGGGATCATGCATTACGGTACGAGTAAAGTGACTTGCCAGAAACGAGACTGAACAAGGTATTGGGATACCGATGATCGAGTCTCGGGCGAGTAACGTACCGATTGACAAAGGGAATTGTATACATGGTTTGATCGAATCCTCGACATCGTGGTTCAACCGATGAAATCATCGAGGAGCATGTGGGAGCCAACATGGGTATCCAGACCCCGCTGTTGGTTATTGCCCGAGAGTCGTCTCGGTCATGTCTGCGTGTCTCCCGAACCCGTAGGGTCTACACACTTAAGGTTCGTGACGCTAGGGTTGTATGAATATGAGTATGCAGCATACCGAATGTTGTTCGGAGTCCCGGATGAGATCCCGGACGTCACGAGGAGTTTCGGAATGGTCCGGAGGTAGAGAATAATATATAGGAAGTGGTTTTTCGGCCATCGGGAAAGTTTCGGGGTCTCCCGGTAATGTACCGGGACCACCGGAAGGGTCCCGGGGGTCCACCGGGTGGGGCCACCCATCCCGGAGGGCCCCATGGGCTGATTTGGGAGGGGAGCCAGCCCATAGTGGGCTGGTGCGCCCCCCTAGGCCCACCCCCTGCGCCTAGGGTTGAAACCCTAGGGTGGGGGGGGGGCGCACCTCATGCCTTGGGGGGCACTCCTCCCCCCTTGGCCGCCGCCCCCTTGGGAGATCCAATCTCCCAGGGCCGGCGCCCCCCCTAGGGGCCTATATAAAGGAGGGCAAGGGGGAGGGCAGCCGAACCCTTGTGCTTGGCGCCTCCCTCCCCCTGCTACACCTCGTCCTCCTCTCGTAGTCGCTTGGCGAAGCCCTGCCGGAGTTCTGCTGCATCCACCACCACGTCGTCGTGCTACTGAATCATCATCAACCTCTCCTTCCCCCTTGCTAGATCAAGAAGGAGGAGACTTCTCCCGTCCCGTACGTGTGTTGAACGCGGAGGTGCTGTCCGTTCAGCACTTGGACATCGGTGATCTGAATCACGTCGAGTATGACTCCATCATCACCATCCCCTTGCAAGCTTCCGCTCGTGATCTACAAGTGGTATGTAGATGCAAACTCACTCCCTTGACTCGTTGCTTAGATGAACTCATAGATGGATCTTGGTGAAACCGTAGGAAAAATTTTAATTTTCTGCAACGTTCCCCAACAGTGGCATCATGAGCTAGGTCTATGCGTAGTTCTCTTTGCACGAGTAGAACACAATTTTGTTGTGGGCGTGGATCTTGTCAACTTGCTTGCCACTACTAGTCTTTTCTTGCTTCAGCGGTATTGTGGGATGAAGCGGCCCGGACCAACCTTACACGTACGCTTACGTGAGACCGGTTCCACCGATTGACATGCACTAGTTGCATAAGGTGGCTGGCAGGTGTCTGTCTCTCCCACTTTAGTTGAAGCGGATTCGATGAAAAGGGTCCTTATGAAGGGTAAATAGAAGTTGACAAAATCACGTTGTGGTTATTCGTAGGTAAGAAAACGTTCTTTCTAGAACCCAATTGCAGCCACGTAAAAGATGCAACAACAATTAGAGGACGTCTAACTTGTTTTTGCAGCGATTGATCATGTGATGTGATATGGCTAGAAGTTGTGATGAATGATGAATTGTGATGTATGAGATCATGTTCTTGTAATAGGATTCACGACTTGCATGTCGATGAGTATGACAACCGGCAGGAGCCATAGGAGTTGTCTTTATTTTTTGTATGACCTGCGTGTCATTGAAGAACGCCATGTAAACTACTTTACTTTATTGCTAAACGCGTTAGCCATAGAAGTAGAAGTAGTCGTTGGCGTGACAACTTCATGAAGACACGATGATGGAGATCATGATGATGGAGATCATGGTGTCAAGCCGGTGACAAGATGATCATGGAGCCCCGAAGATGGAGATCAATGGAGCTATATGATATTGGCCATATCATGTCACAACTATATAATTGCATGTGATGTTTATTATGTTTATGCATCTTGTTTACTTAGGACGACGGTAGTAAATAAGATGATCCCTTACAAAAAATTTCAAGAAGTGTTCTCCCCTAACTGTGCACCGTTGCTACAGTTCGTTGTTTCGAAGCACCACGTGATGATCGGGTTTGATAGATCCTTACGTTCACATACAACGGGTGTAAGACAGTTTTACACAGCAAAAACACTTAGGGTTAACTTGACGAGCCTAGCATGTGCAGACATGGCCTCGGAACACGGAGACCGAAAGGTCGAACACGAGTCGTATGGAAGATACGATCAACATGAAGATGTTCACCGACGATGACTAGTCCGTCTCACATGATGATCGGACACGGGCTAGTCGACTCGGATCGTGTAACACTTAGATGACTAGAGGGATGTCTAATCTGAGTGGGAGTTCATTATAATACTTTGATTAGATGAACTTAATTATCATGAACTTAGTCTGAAAACCTTTGCAAATATGTCTTGTAGATCAAATGGCCAACGCTCATGTCAACATGAACTTCAACACGTTCCTAGAGAAAACCAAGCTGAAAGATGACGGCAGCAACTATACGGACTGGGTCCGGAACCTGAGGATCATCCTCATAGCTGCCAGGAAGCAATATGTCCTAGAAGGACCGCTAGGTGACGCTCCCGTCCCAGAGAACCAAGACATTATGAATGCTTGGCAGACTCGTGCTGATGATTACTCCCTCGTTCAGTGCGGCATGCTTTACAGCTTAGAACCGGGGCTCCAAAAGCATTTTGAGCATCACGGAGCATATGAGATGTTCGAGGAGCTGAGACTAGTTTTTCAAGCTCACGCCCGGGTCGAGAGATATGACGTCTCCGACAAGTTCTACAGTTGTAAGATGGAGGAAAATAGTTCTGTCAGTGAACACATACTCAAGATGTCTGGGTTGCACAACCGTATGACCCAGCTGAATATTAACCTCCCTGATGAGGCGGTCATTGACAGAATCCTTCAGTCGCTCCCACCAAGCTACAAGAGCTTTGTGATGAACTACAATATGCAGGGAATGGAAAAGACCATTCCTGAATTATTTTCTATGCTGAAGTCAGCAGAGGCTGAAATCAAGAAAGAACATCAAGTGTTGATGGTCAATAAGACCACTAAGTTCAAGAAGGGCGAGGGCAAGAAGAACTTCAAGAAGGACGGCAAGGATGTTGCCGCGCCCGGTAAGCCAGTTGCCGGGAAGAAGTCAAAGAATGGACCCAAGCCTGAGACTGAGTGCTTTTATTGCAAGGGGAAGGGTCACTGGAAGCGGAACTGCCCCAAATACTTAGCGGATAAGAAGGCCGGCAACACCAAAGGTATATTTGATATACATGTAATTGATGTGTACCTTACCAGTACTCGTAGTAACTCCTGGGTATTTGATACCGGTGCCGTTGCTCATATTTGTAACTCACAGCAGGAGCTGCGGAATAAGCGGAGACTGGCAAAGGACGAGGCGACGATGCGCGTCGGGAATGGTTCCAGAGTCGATGTGATCGCCGTCGGCACGCTACCTCTACATTTACCTACGGGATTAGTTTTGAACCTTAATAATTGTTATTTGGTGCCAAGTTTGAGCATGAACATTGTATCTGGATCTCGTTTGATGCGAGATGGCTACTCATTTAAGTCTGAGAATAATGGTTGTTCGATTTATATGAGAGATATGTTTTATGGTCATGCTCCGATGGTCAATGGTTTATTCTTAATGAATCTCGAGCGTAATATTACACAAGTTCATAGTGTGGATGCCAAAAGATGTAAAGTTGATAACGATAGTCCCACATACTTGTGGCACTGCCGCCTTGGTCACATTGGTGTCAAGCGCATGAAGAAGCTCCATGCTGATGGACTTTTAGAGTCTCTTGATTATGAATCGTTTGACACATGCGAACCATGCCTCATGGGCAAAATGACCAAGACTCCGTTCTCCGGTACAATGGAGCGAGCAACCAACTTGTTGGAAATCATACATACCGATGTGTGCGGTCCAATGAGCGCTGAAGCTCGCGGAGGATATCGTTATGTTCTCACTCTCACTGATGACTTGAGTAGATATGGGTATGTCTACTTAATGAAACACAAGTCTGAGACCTTTGAAAAGTTCAAGGAATTTCAGAATGAAGTAGAGAATCAACGTGACCGAAAAATAAAGTTCCTACGATCAGATCGTGGAGGAGAATATTTAAGTCACGAATTTGGCACACACTTAAGGAAATGTGGAATCGTTTCACAACTCACGCCGCCTGGAACACCTCAGCGAAACGGTGTGTCCGAACATCGTAATCGCACTCTATTGGATATGGTGCGGTCTATGATGTCTCTTACCGATTTACCGCTATCATTTTGGGGATACGCTCTAGAGACAGCTACATTCACTTTAAATAGGGCACCGTCTAAATCCGTTGAGACAACACCGTATGAATTATGGTTTGGGAAGAAACCTAAGCTGTCGTTTCTAAAAGTTTGGGGATGCGATGCTTATGTCAAGAAACTTCAACCTGAAAAGCTCGAACCCAAGTCGGAAAAATGCGTCTTCATAGGATACCCTAAGGAAACTGTCGGGTATACCTTCTACTTAAGATCCGAGGGCAAGATCTTTGTTGCCAAGAACGGATACTTTCTGGAAAAAGAGTTTCTCTCGAAAGAAGTAAGTAGGGGGAAAGTAGAACTTGATGAAGTACTGCCTCTCAAACGGGGAAGTGGTGCAACTCAGGAAAATGTTCCTGTGATGCCCACACCAACTGAAGAGGAAACCAATGATGATGATCAAGGTACTTCGGATCAAGTTGCTACTGAACCTCGTAGGTCCACAAGGACACGTTCTGCACCGGAGTGGTACGGCAACCCTGTCCTGGAAATCATGTTGTTAGACAACGGTGAACCTTCGAACTATGAAGAAGCGATGGCTGGCCCAGATTCCAACAAATGGCTTGAAGCCATGAAATCCGAGATAGAATCCATGTATGAAAACAAAGTATGGACTTTGACAGACTTGCCTGATGATCGGCGAGCGATAGAAAACAAATGGATCTTTAAGAAGAAGACGGACGCGGATGGCAATGTTACCATCTATAAAGCTCGACTTGTCGCTAAGGGTTATCGACAAGTTCAAGGGATTGACTACGACGAGACATTCTCTCCCGTAGCGAAGCTAAAGTCCATCCGAATCATGTTAGCAATTGCCGCATACTATGATTATGAGATATGGTAGATGGACGTCAAAACGGCATTCCTTAACGGGCATCTTAAGGAAGAACTGTATATGATGCAGCCGGAAGGTTTTGTCGATCCTAAGAACGCTAACAAAGTATGCAAGCTCCAGCGATCCATTTATGGGCTGGTGCAAGCATCTCGGAGTTGGAATATTCGCTTTGATGAGATGATCAAAGCATTTGGGTTTATGCAGACTTATGGAGAAGCCTGCGTTTACAAGAAAGTGAGTGGGAGCTCTATAGCATTTCTCATATTATATGTAGATGACATACTCTTGATGGGAAATAATATAGAATTTCTGGACAGCATTAAGGCCTACTTGAACAAATGTTTTTCAATGAAGGACCTTGGAGAAGCTGCTTATATATTAGGCATCAAGATCTATAGAGATAGATCGAGACGCCTCATAGGTCTTTCACAAGGCACATACCTTGATAAGATTTTGAAAAGGTTCAACATGGATCAGTCCAAGAAAGGGTTCTTGCCTATGTTACAAGGTGTGAGGTTGAGCTCGGCTCAGTCACCGACCACGGCAAAAGATAAAGAAGAGATGAGTGTCATCCCCTATGCTTCAGCCATAGGATCTATTATGTATGCCATGCTGTGTACCAGACCTGATGTAAACCTTGCCGTGAGTTTGGTAGCAAGATACCAAAGTAATCCCGGCAAGGAACACTGGACAGCGGTCAAGAATATCCTGAAGTACCTGAAAAGGACAAAGGACATGTTTCTCATTTATGGAGGAGACGAAGAGCTTGTCGTAAAGGGTTACGTCGACGCTAGCTTTGACTCAGATCTGGATGACTCTAAGTCACAAACCGGATACGTGTATATGTTGAATGGTGGAGCAGTAAGCTGGTGTAGCTGCAAGCAGAGCGTCGTGGCGGGATCTACGTGTGAAGCGGAGTACATGGCAGCCTCGGAGGTAGCGCATGAAGCGATTTGGGTGAAGGAGTTCATCACCGACCTAGGAGTCATACCCAATGCGTCGGGGCCAATCAAACTCTTCTGTGACAACACTGGAGCTATTGCCCTTGCCAAGGAGCCCAGGTTTCACAAGAAGACCAGGCACATCAAGCGTCGTTTCAACTACATCCGTGAAAATGTTCAAGATGGAGACATAGAAATTTGCAAAGTACATACGGATCTGAATGTCGCAGATCCGTTGACTAAACCTCTCTCGCGAGCAAAACATGATCAACACCAGAACTCTATGGGTGTTCGACTCATCACAATGTAACTAGATTGGTGACTCTAGTGCAAGTGGGAGACTGTTGGAAATATGCCCTAGAGGCAATAATAAAAGTATTATTATATTTCATTGTTCATGATAATTGTCTTTTATTCATGCTATAACTGTATTATCCGGAAATCGTAATACACATGTGAATACATAGACCACAATATGTCCCTAGTGAGCCTCTAGTTGACTAGCTCGTTGTGATCAACAGATAGTCATGGTTTCCAGGCTATGGACATTGGATGTCGTTGATAACGGGATCACATCATTAGGAGAATGATGTGATGGACAAGACCCAATCCTAAGCATAGCACAAATATCGTGTAGTTCGTTTGCTAGAGCTTTGCCAATGTCAAGTATCTCTTCCTTAGACCATGAGATCGTGTAACTCCCGGATACCATAAGAGTGCTTTGGGTGTACCAAACGTCACAACGTAACTGGGTGATTATAAAGGTGCACTACAGGTATCTCCGAAAGTGTCTGTTGGGTTGACACGGATCGAGACTGGGATTTGTCACTCCGTATGACGGAGAGGTATCTCTGGGCCCACTCGGTAATGCATCATCATAATGAGCTCAAGGTGACCAAGGTGTTGGCCACGGTATTATGCATTACGGTACGAGTAAAGTGACTTGCCGGAAACGAGACTGAACAAGGTATTGGGATACCGACGATCGAGTCTCGGGCGAGTAACGTACCGATTGACAAAGGGAATTGTATACATGGTTTGATCGAATCCTCGACATCGTGGTTCAACCGATGAAATCATCGAGGAGCATGTGGGAGCCAACATGGGTATCCAGACCCCGCTGTTGGTTATTGCCCGAGAGTCGTCTCGGTCATGTCTGCGTGTCTCCCGAACCCGTAGGGTCTACACACTTAAGGTTCGGTGATGCTAGGGTTATATGAATATGAGTATGCAGCATACCGAATGTTGTTCGGAGTCCCGGATGAGATCCCGGACGTCACGAGGAGTTTCGGAATGGTCCGGAGGTAAAGAATAATATATAGGAAGTGGTTTTTCGGCCATCGGGAAAGTTTCGGGGTCTCCCGGTAATGTACCGGGACCACCGGAAGGGTCCCGGGGGTCCACCGGGTGGGGCCACCCATCCCGGAGGGCCCCATGGGCTGACGTGGGAGGGGAGCCAGCCCATAGTGGGCTGGTGCGCCCCCCTAGGCCCACCCCCTGCGCCTAGGGTTGAAACCCTAGGGGGGGGGGGGGGGGTGCACCACATGCCTTGGGGGGCACTCCTCCCCCCTTGGCCGCCGCCCCCTTGGGAGATCCAATCTCCCAGGGCCGGCGCCCCCCCTGGGGGCCTATATAAAGGAGGGCAAGGGGGAGGGCAGCCGAACCCTTGTGCTTGGCGCCTCCCTCCCCCTGCTACACCTCGTCCTCCTCCCGTAGTCGCTTGGCGAAGCCCTGCCGGAGTTCTGCTGCATCCACCACCACGCTGTCGTGCTGCTGGATCATCAACAACCTCTCCTTCCCCCTTGCTGGATCAAGAAGGAGGAAACGTCTCCTGTCCCGTACGTGTGTTGAACGCGGAGGTGCTGTCCGTTCAGCACTTGGACATCGGTGATTTGAATCACGTCGAGTACGACTCCATCATTACCATCCCCTTGCAAGCTTCCGCTCGTGATCTACAAGTGGTATGTAGATGCAAACTCACTCCCTTGACTCGTTGCTTAGATGAACTCATAGATGGATCTTGGTGAAACCGTAGGAAAATTTTTAATTTTCTACAACGTTCCCCAACATCTACTACAAGCAGACTGGTCACCGGAAGCGGAACTACCCCAAGTATTTGGCGGATAAGAAGGATGGCAAGGTGAACAAAGGTATATGTGATATACATGTTATTGATGTGTACCTTACTAGAGCTCGCAGTAGCACCTGGGTATTTGATACTAGTTCTGTTGCTAATATTTGCAACTCGAAATAGGGACTACGGATTAAGCGAAGAATAGCAAAGGACAAGGTGACGATGCGCGTGAGAAATGGTTCCAAAGTCGATGTGATCGCGGTCGGCACGCTACCTCTACATCTACCTTCGGGATTAGTATTAGACCTAAATAATTGTTATTTGGTGCTAGCGTTGAGCATGAACATTATATCTGGATCTTGTTTGATGCGAGACGGTTATTCATTTAAATCAGAGAATAATGGTTGTTCTATTTATATGAGTAATATCTTTTATGGTCATGCACCCTTGAAGAGTGGTCTATTTTTGATGAATCTCGATAGTAGTGATACACATATTCATAATGTTGAAGCCAAAAGATGCAGAGTTGATAATGATAGTGCAACTTATTTGTGGCACTGCCGTTTAGGTCATATCGGTGTAAAGCGCATGAAGAAACTCCATACTGATGGACTTTTGGAACCACTTGATTACGAATCACTTGGTACTTGCGAACCGTGCCTCATGGGCAAGATGACTAAAACGCCGTTCTCTGGTACTATGGAGAGAGCAACAGATTTGTTGGAAATCATCCATACAGATGTATGTGGTCCGATGAATGTTGAGGCTCGTGGCGGATATCATTATTTTCTCACCTTCACAGATGATTTAAGCAGATATGGGTATATCTACTTAATGAAGCATAAGTCTGAAACATTTGAAAAGTTCAAAGAATTTCAGAGTGAAGTTGAAAATCATCATAATAAGAAAATAAAGTTTCTACGATCTGATCGTGGAGGAGAATATTTGAGTTACAAGTTTGGTCTACACTTGAAACAATGCGGAATAGTTTCGCAACTCACGCCACCCGGAACACCACAGCGTAATGGTGTGTCCGAACGTCATAATCATACTTTACTTGATATGGTACGATCTATGATGTCTCTTACAGATTTACCGCTATCGTTTTGGGCTTATGCTTTAGAGACGGCCACATTCACATTAAATAGGGCACCATCAAAATCCGTTGAGACGACACTTTATGAACTATGGTTTGGCAAGAAACCAAAGTTGTCGTTTCTTAAAGTTTGGGGCTGCGATGCTTATGTGAAAAAGCTTCAACCTGATAAGCTCGAACCCAAATCGGAGAAATGTGTCTTCATAGGATACCCAAAGGAGACAGTTGGGTACACCTTCTATCACATATCCGAAGGCAAGACATTTGTTGCTAAGAATGGATCCTTTCTAGAGAAGGAGTTTCTCTCGAAAGAAGTGAGTGGGAGAAAAGTAGAACTTGATGAGGTAACTATACCTGCTCCCTTGTTGGAAAATAGTACATCACAGGAACCGGTTTCTGTGACGTCAAAACCAACTAGTGAGGAAGTTGATGATGATGAGCATAGAACTTCAGATCAAGTTGCTACAGAACCTCGTAGGTCAAACAGAGTAAGATCTGCACCAGAGTGGTACGGTAATCCTATTCTGGAAGTCATGCTACTAGATCATGATGAACCTACGAACTATGAAGAAGCGATGGTGAGCCCAGATTCCGCAAAATGGCTTGAAGCCATGAAATCTGAGATGGGATCCATGTATGAGAACAAAGTATGGACTTTGGTTGACTTGCCCGATGGTCGGCAAGCAATTGAGAATAAATGGATCTTCAAGAAGAAGACTGACGCTGACGGTAATGTTACTGTCTACAAAGCTCGACTTGTTGCAAAAGGTTTTCGACAAGTTCAAGGGATTGACTACGATGAGACCTTCTCACCTGTAGCGATGCTTAAGTCTGTCTGAATCATGTTAGCAATTGCCGCATTTTATGATTATGAAATTTGGCAAATGGATGTAAAAACTGCATTCCTGAATGGGTTTCTGGAGGAAGAGTTGTATATGATGCAACCAGAAGGTTTTATCGATCCAAAGGGAGCTAACAAAGTATGCAAGCTCCAGCGATCCATTTATGGACTGGTGCAAGCCTCTCGGAGTTGGAATAAACGCTTTGATAGTGTGATCAAAGCATTTGGGTTTATACAGATTTTTGGAGAAGCCTGTATTTACAAGAAGGTGAGTGGGAGCTCTGTAGCATTTCTAATATTATATGTGGATGACATA
This sequence comes from Triticum dicoccoides, assembly GCF_002162155.2. Taxonomy (NCBI): domain Eukaryota; kingdom Viridiplantae; phylum Streptophyta; class Magnoliopsida; order Poales; family Poaceae; genus Triticum; species Triticum dicoccoides. The sequence continues at coordinate 156,596,410 of NC_041389.1, forward strand.
TTATTGATTGGAATGATATAGAATTTCTGGATAGCATAAAGGGATACTTGAATAAAAGTTTTTCAATGAAAGACCTCGGTGAAGATGCTTACATATTGGGCATTAAGATCTATAGAGATAGATCAAAACGCTTAATTGGACTTTCACAAAGCACATACCTTGACAAAGTTTTGAAGAAGTTCAAAATGGATCAAGCAAAGAAAGGTTTCTTGCCTGTATTGCAAGGTGTGAAGTTGAGTAAGACTCAATGCCCGACCACTGCAGAAGATAGAGAGAAAATGAAAGATGTTCCCTATGCTTCAGCCATAGGCTCTATCATGTATGCAATGCCATGTACCAGACCTGATGTGTGCCTTGCTATAAGTTTAGCAGGGAGGTACCAAAGTAATCCAGGAGTGGATCACTAGATAGCGGTCAAGAACATCCTGAAGTACCTGAAAAGGACTAAGGATATGTTTCTCGTATATGGAGGTGACAAAGAGCTCATCGTAAATGGTTACGTTGATGCAAGCTTTGACACTGATCCGGACGATTCTAAATCGCAAACCGGATACGTGTTTACATTAAATGGTGGAGCTGTCAGTTGGTGCAGTTCAAAACAAAGCGTCGTGGCGGGATCTACGTGTGAAGCGGAATACATAGCTGCTTCGGAAGCAGCTAATGAAGGAGTCTAGATGAAGGAGTTCATATCCGATCTAGGTGTCATACCTAGTGCATCGGGTCCAATGAAAATCTTTTGTGACAATACTGGAGCGATTGCCTTAGCGAAGGAATCCATATTTCACAAGAGAACCAAGCACATCAAGAGACGCTTCAATTCCATCTGGGATCTAGTCCAGGTGGGAGACATAGAGATTTGCAAGATACATACGGATCTGAATGTTGCAGACCCGTTGACTAAGCCTCTTCCACGAGCAAAACATGATCAACACCAAGACTCCATGGGTGTTAGAATCATTACTGTGTAATCTAGATTATTGACTCTAGTGCAAGTGGGAGACTGAAGGAAATATGCCCTAGAGGCAATAATAAAGTTATTATTTATTTCCTTATATCATGATAAATGTTTATTATTCATGCTAGAATTGCATTAACCGGAAACGTCATACATGTGTGAATATATAGACAAACAGAGTGTCACTAGTATGCCTCTACTTGACTAGCTTGTTAATCAAAGATGGTTATGTTTCCTAACCATAGACAAAAGAGTTGTTATTTGATTAACGGGATCACATCATTAGTTGAATGATCTGATTGAGATGACCCATTTCGTTAGCTTAGCACCCGATCGTTTAGTATGTTGCTATTGCTTTCTTCATGACTTATACATGTTCCTATGACTATGAGATTATGCAACTCCCGTTTACCAGAGGAACAATTTGTGTGCTACCAAACGTCACAACGTAACTGGGTGATTATAAAGGTGCTCTATAGGTGTCTCCAAAGGTACTTGTTGGGTTGGCATATTTCGAGATTAGGATTTGTCACTCCGAATGTCGGAGAGGTATCTCTGGGCCCTCTTGGTAATGCACATCACTTAAGCCTTGCAAGCATTGCAACTAATGAGTTAGTTGCGAGATGATGTATTACGGAACGAGTAAAGAGACTTGCCGGTAACGAGATTGAACTAGGTATTGGATACCGACGATCGAATCTCGGGAAGTAACATACCGATGACAAAGGGAACAATGTATGTTGTTATGCGGTCTGACCGATAAAGATCTTCGTAGAATATGTAGGAACCAATATGGGCATCCAGGTCCCGCTATTCGTTATTGACCGGAGACATGTCTCGGTCATGTCTACATTGTTCTCGAACCGTAGGGTCCGCACGCTTAAAGTTACGATGACAGTTTCTTTATGAGTTTATATATTTTGATGTACCGAAGTTTGTTCGGAGTCCCGAATATGTTCATGGACATGACGAGGAGTCTCGAAATGGTCGAGACATAAAGATTGATATATTGGACGACTATATTCGGACACCGGAATTGTTCCGGGTGATTTCGGAGAAAACCGAAGTGCCGGGGGGGGGGTTACCGGAACCCCCCGGGAGAGTTAATGGGCCACATGGGCCTTGGTGGGAAGAGAGAGGGGCGGCCAGGATGGGCCGCACGCCCCCTCTCCCTCTAGTCTGAATTGGACTAGGAGGGGGGGCGGCGCCCCCCTTTCCTTCCCCCCTCCCCCTTCCTTCCCCCTCCTAGTAGGAGTAGGAAAGGAGGAATCCTACTCCTACTAGGAGGAGGATTCTTCCTCCTTGGCGCGCCCCAAGGGGCCGGCCGGCCTCCCCCTTGCTCCTTTATATACAGGGGCAGGGGGCACCCCATAGACACACAAGTTGATCTTCGTGATTGTTCCTTAGCCGTGTGCGGTGCCCCCCTCCACGATATTACACCTCGGTCATATTGTAGCGGTGCTTAGGCGAAGCCCTGCGACGGTTGAACATCAAGATCGTCACCACGCCGTCGTGCTGACGGAACTCCTCCCCGAAGCTTTGCTGGATCGGAGCTCGGGGTGCGTCATCGAGCTGTACGTGTGTCAAGAACTCGGAGGTGCCGGAGTAACGGTGCTTGGATCGGTTGGACCGGGAAGACGTACGACTACTTCCTCTATGTTGCGTCAACGCTTCCGCTTCGGTCTATGAGGGTACGTAGACAACACTCTCCCCTCTCGTTGCGATGCATCACCATGATCTTGCGTGTGCATAGGAATTTTTTTGAAATTACTACGTTCCCCAACAGCCCCGGCATCGTATCACCATCACACTCCTATTTTTACCGCTTTATTTAGTTCGATACTTTTAGTAGTATCTTGATCTAGTAGTTCGAAGTTTTTGATATCAAGTAGTTTTGAGTTTTGCATTGTGATCTCTTTATGTAATTGAGTCCGTGTGCTATCTATAATAAAGATTAGTGTTGAGTCAAGGGCTTTGCTATGTTACCATGATCTTGTGAAAGTAGAAAGAACAAAAGAGTTCATATTGATCTTATGGATAGTGATAACTTCACACATAGAAAGTATGAGGCATAACAATTGTTGAGAGTTGATGAATGTAGCCTTGGTCATCGTTGCAATTAATAGGAAGTGATAAGGAAAGAGGGGTTCACATATAAATATATTATCTTGGACATCTTTTATAATTGGGAGCACTCATTAAGTATGACATGCTAAAAGAGTTAACGTTGGACAAGGAAGACAACGTAATGGTTTATGTTTTCTGACATCTCAGTTAAAGTATATTGTCATTGACCTTCCAAACATGTTGAGCTTGCCTTTCCCCCTCATGCTAGCCAAATTCCTTGCACCAATTAGAGATACTACTTGTGCTTCCAATTATCCTTAAACCCAGTTTTGCCACGAGAGTCCACCATACCTACCTATGGATTGAGTAGGATCCTTCAAGTAAGTTGTCATCGGTGCAAGCAATAAAAATTGTTCTCTAAATATGTATGACTTATTAGTGCGGAGAAAATAAGCTTTGTACGAACTTGTTGTGTAAGTAATAAAAGCGACAGACTGCATAATAAAGGTCCACATACAAGGGGCAATATAAAGTGACATTCTTTTGCACTATGACTTTATGCATCAACCCTAAATGCGCATGACAACCTCTGCTTCCCTCTGCAAAGGGCCTATCTTTTACTTTATGTTTTTACTTTATGCTTGAGTCAAGGTGATGCTCACCTTTCCCTTATTATTTTTATCCTTTGGCAAGCTCCTCGTGTTTGAAATATCATGATATATATATCCAATTGGATGTAAGTTGGCATAGGCTATTATTGTTGACATCACCTAAAGGTGAATACGTTGGGAGGCAACACAATAAGCCCATATCTTTCTCAGTGTCCGACTGAAACTCTATAACCACAAGTATTGCGTGAGTGTTAACAATTATAGGAGACTACGAGATAGTTGACTATGTGAGTTTGTTGAAAAGCCATATTATTGACTCTTTCTGATGTTATGATAAATTGCAATTGCTTCAATGACTGAGATTATAGTTTGTTAGTTCCCAATGAAGTTTTTAAACCATACTTGACATTGTGAATTGCTTATTACTTGAGCTTAGGAAATCATATGACAAAATCTATTTATGTTGCAGTTATTAGAATGATCATGATACCCTCATGTCCGTATTTTATTTTTTATCGACACCTCTATCTCTAAACATGTGGACATATTTTTCGATTTCGGCTTCCGCTTGAGGACAAGCAAGGTCTAAGCTTGGGGGAGTTGATACGTCCATTTTGCATCATGCTTTTATATCAATATTTATTGCATTATGGGTTGTTATTACACATTATATCTCAATACTTATGGCTATTCTCTCTTATTTTACAAGGTTTACCATGAAGAGGGGGAATGCCGGCAGCTGGAATTCTGGCTGGAAAAGGAGCAAACGTTGGAAACCTATTCTGCACAACTCCAAAAGTCCTGAAACTCCACGAAACAACCTTTTGGATTTAATAAGAATTTATGAGCGGAAGAAATAGGCCAGGGGCCCACACCCTGTCCAGGAGACAGGAGGGCTCCCCCCTGTAGGGCGCGGCCCCCTATCTCCTAGGCCCCCTGGTGGGCCTCCGGCGTCCATCTTCTGCTATATGAAGGGTTTTGTCCTGGAAAAAATCGTGGGCAAGCTTACGGGACGAAACTCCGCCGCCACGAGGCGGAACCTTGGCGGAATCAATCTAGGGCTCTGGCGGAGCTCTTCTGCCGGGGATACTTCCCTCCAGGAGGGGGAAATCATCACCAACGTCATCACCAATGATCCTCTCATCGAGAGGGGGTCAATCTCCATCAACATCTTCACCAGCACCATCTCCTCTCAAAACCCTAGTTCATCTCTTGTATCCAATCTTGTATCAAAACCACAAATTGGTACTTGTGGGTTGCTAGTAGTGTTGATTACTCCTTGTAGTTGATGCTAGTTGGTTTACTTGGTGGAAGATCATATGTTCAGATCCTTTCTGCATATTATTACTCCTCTGATTAAGAACATGAATATGCTTTGTGAGTAGTTACGTTTGTTCCTGAGGACATGGGTAAAGTCTTGCTATTAGTAGTCATGTGAATTTGGTATTCGTTCGATATTTTGATGAGATGTATGTTGTCTTTTCCTCTAGTGGCGTTATGTGAACGTCGACTACATGAAACTTGACCATTATTTGGGCCTAGAGGAAGGCATGGGGAAGTAATAAGTAGATGATGGGTTGCTAGAGTGACAGAAGCTTAAACCCTAGTTTATGCATTGCTTCGTTAGGGGTTGATATGGATCCATATGCTTAATGCTGTGGTTAGGTTTACCTTAATACCTTCTTTTGTAGTTGCGGACGCTTGCAATAGGGGTTAATCATAACTGGGATGCTTGTCCAAGTTAGGGCAGTACCCAAGTACCGGTCCACCCACATATCAAATTTTCAATGTACCGAACGCAAATCTTATGAACATGATGAAAACTAGATTGACGATAATTCCCAATGTGTCCTCGGGAGCTCCTTCTTCATTATTAGAATTTGTCCAGGTTTATCCTTTGCTACATAAAGGATTGGGCCACCTTGCTGCACTTTATTTACTTTTTGCTTGTTACTATTTATCTTATCACAAAATTTTCTATCACCTACTATTTCAGTGCTTGTAGAGAAAACCTTACTGAAAACCGCTTATCATTTCCTTCTGCTCCTTGTTGGGTTCGACACTCTTACTTATCGAAAGGACTATGATAGATCCCCTATACTTGTGGGTCATCATCTACCTAGGTACCATTATGTGTTCTCAACGAGCCCTACCCCTTGGTTTATATAGGTACCAGGGTTCAGGGGTACATCTAAGTCGGCTATGTATAAAAAGACAAATTGTAGACTGAAGGAAATATGCCCTAGAGGCAATAATAAAGTTGTTATTTTATATTTCCTTATTCATGATAAAGGTTTATTATTCATGCTAGAATTGTATTAATCGGAAACTTAAATACATGTGTGAATACATAAACAAATACCGCGTCCCTAGTAAGCCTCTACTAGACTAGCTCATTGATCAAACATGGTTAAGGTTTCCTAATCATGGACATGAGTTGTCATTTGATGACGGGATTACATCATTAGGAGAATGATGTGATGGACAAGACCCATCCGTAGCTTAGCATATTAATCGTTCAGTTTATTGCTATTCCTTTCTTAATGTGAAATACATATTCCTTCGACTATGAGATTATGCAACTCCCGGATACTGTAGGAATACCTTGTGTGCTATCAAACGTCACAACGTAACTGGGTGATCATAAAGATGCTCTACAGGTATCTCCGAAGGTGTTTGTTGAGTTGGCATAGATCGAGATTAGGATTTGTCACTCTGAGTATCAGAGAGGTATCTCTAGGCCCTCTCGGTAATACACATCATAAGAAGCCTTGCAAGCAAAGTGACTAAGACTGTTAGTTGCAAGATGATGTATTACAAAACAAGTAAAGAGACTTGCCGATAACGAGATCGAACTAGATATGAAGATACTGACGATTGAATCTCGGGAAGTAACATACTGATGGACAAAGGGAATTACGTATGTTGTCAAAAGGTTCGACCAATAAAGATCTTCGTAGAATATTTAGGTGCCTATATGGGCATCCAGGTTCTGCTATTGGTTATTGACCGGAGAGGTGTCTCGGTCATGTCTACATAGTTCTCGAACCCATAGGGTCCGCATGCTTAACATTCATTGACGATATAGTGTTATATGAGTTATATGTTTTGGTGACCGAATGTTGTTTGGAGTCCCGGATGAGATCACGGACATGACGAGGAGTCTCGAAATGGTCGAGAGGTAATATTGATATATAGGACGATGGTATTCGAACACCGGAATAGTTTCGGAGTGCACCAGGTACTCATCGGGTCACTGGAAGGGGTTCCGGTCAGCCTGGATGACACGAGCAAGCTTTGCGGCCCGCTCGTGGCCCGTTCAAGACCGGGCCGTACGGTCCAGTCCCGGTAGAAAAACATGACGGTCCGGGCCTAGAAATACAGACCGCGAAAAGTTCGGTCCGGTCCGGTCTTTAACCGGGACGACCGAGCGAACCGATGGCGCAAGGCCCATGAAAAGGCCATCTGGCTAGACAGACCGAGCGACCCCCTCCCCTCGTTCCATTCCCCCTCCTCCTGGGTTGATTCCCTTCTCGCTCTCCTCACAGCGCCTCTTCCTGTCCAATCCCAAACCCTAACCCTAAGGCGACATCGCCGTCGCCCGCGGCCGCTCCCCTTAATCAACGGCGCCATCTCGTCCGAGTACGAGCTGGAGGAGCACGTGTACGTCGGGGACGCAGCAAGGCCAGCACGCCATCGGTCCCGCCTTCCCTGGTTCCTCGCCGAGCGCCACGAAGAGGAAGATGTAACCTGGCTGTAACCTGTAACCCCGCCGAACTGAGATGATTCAGTGCTAGAGACTTAGATAGGAGATCTGGAACAAGTGAACAAGAAACTTTCTGAATTTTTTGAACTAATGTAAGAGTTTCAAAAGATCAGGAGATCTAGAGTTTCTGAATTTTCCGAACTAATGTAAGAGTTTCAGAAGATGTAGTGTTTCAACAGCAAACTTTAGTCAGGAGATTATACTGAAAAGTGACAATGGTTTCTGAAAAAATGCTTGATTGCGCACTATTGCTAGATGACCATATGTTTGTTTGCACTAGTACTAGATGATTTAACATGTTTGGTCAGGAGGTGTAGTTCTAGAGAGTAGACAGTATGTGCCGAACAAGGTTTTCTATGCTACAACAAGAAGAAGATGAATTATTTGCACTTGATGATTGATGTACTGATTGTGGATATTATGTGTTGTTTTTTTGTAGAGAATGGTGAAGGAGAAGGGGAATGAGAAGGGGAAAGGGTGTTGGTAAGGAGATTGGGAAGGCGAAGGGTGATGGTAAGGAGAATGGGAAGGCGAAGGCAAATGAAAAGGGCTTGAATTACCTAATTAGGCAAGATTCGGCGCTGCCTCCGCCGGTTACGAGGAAGAAGAGCAAACCTAAGGTGCAGATTAGGAAGGCGAAAGACTTTCCCAATGCCCCAATGGGAGAGTTGATTTGTAGGTTAAAAAAAACACCCTCCGCCTCCTCTGCGTCTCCCTGACCGCACCGGTGCCGGCGTGCGTGCAGCGGAATGCCCTCCGGCTCCGCAACCGGCTCCGAGCTGCCTCATGCATCTACTATTGTATGGCTTTACTTGATGCTTGATGTAGCCATATTTCCATATAACCATATAGGTGTTGTTTTCCTTATTTGTGCGCTCATGTGTGTTAGGTGGTAGAGGACGAGGACATGGATGAGGACAAGGACAAGGAATATGAGGAGCAGAATCTGTTTGTGGTTCTGCCATTGCAAGCAGGTGCTGATATGTCGGATGATGATACATCAGATGGGTATAAGGAATCAGCAGATGAACTAGAAGGTGACACTATGTCTGAGGAATCACTTGTGCATGTTGTCTCTAGTGAGGAGGAGGCAAGAGAAAGGAAAAGGAAAAAGAACAAGAGGCCAAGAGCCAATGCTCCTGTTAGGACGTCATCCAATGTTTGGGCCCATTTTCACAAGGTCAAGGAGCCATGTGAGAAGAGTGGAGAGATTGCGTTGAAGGTTGTTTGTAATTATTGTATCGATAAGAAGTATGCGTATACGCAAGGTGGCAGCACCTCGACTATTGGAAGGCATCATTTAAAATGTAAGAATTACAAGTCCAAGATGGCTACGGATGCCATCCAAACAACTCTTGAATTGCACAAAATCAATGGTACAGGAAGTGGTCCAACAATGCACCCCTCTATTGAGTACGACCAACGAATCGTCAAGGAGCTTATTGCTAAGATGATATGCGTGCATGAGTAGAATGGTTGAAAATGAGTGGTTCAACATTCTAATGAAGTGCATGAATCCAAATTATAAACCCATTGGAAGGAAGGCAATACGAGCTGAGTGCATGAGGGTCTACAAGAAAGAAAAAGAGGTGCTTAAATCTGTCCTAAAGGGTGTGAGCTCCATATGTCTAACTACAGATTTATGGACAAGCAACCAAACCTTATCTTACATGTGTGTGGTTGCACACTATATAGATGGGAATTGGAACATGCAAACGTGTTCTTGCTTTCATAGAGTTGGATCCTCCTCACTCTGGAAATGTCATTGCGGATGCTCTCTATGCGTGTATGATAGAATGGAATATTGAGACCAAAATTATGTCCGTCACACTTGACAACGCTTCAAACAATGATGGTGCGGTCGATGCTTTGAAGGCCAAGTTCTCGTTTCGAAGAGGTATGGTTGTATGCCTTCTGTTTTTACACATATGCTTGCCGTTTTTGCTCATATGCTTGTTGCTATGCTCATATAGACGCTCTTTGTGCTCATATGTTTGCTGTTTTTGCTCACACGCTTGATGTTTTTGCTCACATGCTTGCTGTTTTTGCTCATATAAAAGTTGTCTTTTGTAGGTAATGACTTTGAAGGACAATATTTTCATATCTGTTGTTGTGCACACATCCTCAACTTGGTCGTGCAAGATGGGACAGAGGTCTTAGATAATTTGATAAACAGCTTGAGAGAGATGGTGAAGTACTTCAAGAGGTCACCTTCTCGTCTCCATGCTTTCGTTGCCACTTGCAAAAGATTGGGTGTCAAAGTTGGTAATCATTTACACCTGGATTGTAAAACAAGGTGGATTTCAACCTATAAGATGATTAGCACTGTCCGTGATATAAGGAAGCCTTGACCTCTCATGCTGGTTCCAATGCCAACTATGCTTGGGCGCCGACAAATGCAGAGTGGGACATGTATGACCTTATCTCTCCATTACTTGAGAGTTTGGCTGAGGTGACAAATGCATTTTCAGGAAGTTTATATCCCACTTCGACATCTTCTACCCATACATTGTTGGCGTCAGGCTTGCAGTCAAACATGCAATGACTAGTGATAGTGACCACTACAAGGAAATGGGTGAAGCAATGTTGGAGAAGTTTGACAAATATTGGGAAGAAAAGAACAATGCCATGGTGATCGCAACCATCTTTGATCCATGGTACATATGCTTGCTGTTTTCACTCCAATGTTTTTTTATTCATATGCTTGCTGTTTTACTCGTATGCTTGCTGTTTTTACTCCAATGGTTGTTTTCTTACTCGTATGCTTGTTGTTTTTACTCCAATGGTTGCTATTTTTACTCGTATGCTTGATAATTCACTCAAATGCTATCATCTTTGATCCTAGGTACAAGATGAATTACATAGAGTGGGCCTTTGGAGAACTATATGGAATAGGAAGTACGAGGTGTAGGACTGAGATCAAAATCGTGGAGAAAGAGTTGGCGATCTTGTATGACAAATGTGTTTCCCAAGATAAGCGAGCCGGAAATGGAGAAACTTTATCTTCCTCTACAAACATTCATAGTATCCCGGTTCAAGCTGGGTACGAGTCCTTCTTATCGTCTTGTTCAACAAGAATTTCAAAGAGTGAGTTGAGGAACTACTTAGAGGATGAGGTTGAACCTCACAATAAGGCTCTTGATCTTCTTGGTTGGTGGAAAGGCAATGCTCCTAGGCACCCAATTATGGCCAAGATAGCCAGGAGGTTCCTTACTATCCCAGCTACCTCTGTGTCTTCAGAATCTACCTTCAGCATGACCGGAAGGATTTTAGGTATGTCAACTCGTACTATTGAAATTTGGATATAAACTTGTCAACTTCTCATCCTCAAACTAGTTTGTCAACTTTGTGTATTAGATGACTACAGGATTTCGTTAAAACCGGTTATGGTGGAGGCATTAGTTTGTGGTGCAAGTTATATCAAGGGTGCTCACATTGACTTGAATCTGGTGGTATGTTTGCCATCTTTTCCTTACCTTTTTCTTTATTTCTTTTTTGGTCTTGTTGCATGTGATGTGAGCATTTGTCTAACTTCCACACTTGTAGCTGAGGGATGAGAATGAAGAGGATGATGTTGAAACCATCAAGTTACCCATCGTGGAGGAGATCAACGATTGGTAACAATTCTTCCTACATGTTTCACTTGGCATACGATACCAAACATTATTTATGTGAATGTTGCTTATCTTACTTGTAGACGCTCATCATGTGGATGTTGGTCTTGCTATTTTGGAGATGTATGTCAAAGTGATCTTTCTCATGGGAAGGCTACTTTTGCATTTGGGTTACGTTGGAACTTGTCAAGTCATGAACTGTGAAATGTCACAGCTTGGTGATGAACCTCTCATTTGTGTTATGTTCAACTTCTCAATTGACATGGACTTGGAATTGTCATTGCAAGTTTGTAATCGTGTCGTTCAATGATGGTAAGACATTATGTTTGTGGATGTGGTATTTGTGTTGCTTACCCTGATTTGTGGTATGTTTCCTGTCAAAATCAGTTGTTTTGATGTCCAAAAAACAAAAGAAATGTTGTCCGAATTTAGTTATTTTTACTGTCCAAATTTAGTCCAGTGCCTGCTGTCCAAATGAATTGTTTGTGGATGTGATATTTCTGCTGTTCTTGTCCAAACTTATCTGAAAAATGTAGTGAGGAGTGATGACTTATCATATTACATCCATTCGTAAGCTTGTAACTATGTGATGCCTAAACAGTAGCTAAACTTATCTGCTTGTTATTGCACTTTTGCTTTATTTACTCTCCAAAATCAACAGATGCCTAAACTGATGACTAATCTGTTGCATGTTCTAGCATACACTTTGTTCCTTCTCTGAATAATAGGACCTACAGCGTGCATATGTCCATGTACAGTCAATAGTTTAGTTGTCTAGTCTGTCAGTAGATTCAGTTGGATGGTTAGCTAGTTTCGCTCAAGAGCAGTTCATGGGATGGCTCGTGCAATCGACAACTATCTGCAACTGCATAAATAGCAGCCAAATAGGACCTAAACGCAACAAAAAATAGACTGCCAGGCAAGATGACTGGCCGGTCCATTCGGTCCTCTCGGGCTTGACCGAGCTGACCCCAAACGGTCCGGTCCCAGAAAAGTAGCTCGTTGGACAGCTCGGTCGCCGGCGGCCGGTCCAAATGACGGCTCAGACCGGGACCGGACCGGCCCGGAACATGTTCACCCTGAGGTTCCGGGCACCCCCGGCAAGTGTATGGGCCTTATGGGCCAAAGGAGGGAGAGACTAGCCCACCAGGGGGCTGGTGCGCCCCTTCCCTTGGCTGGTCGGCCCTAGGGGAAGGAAGGGGAGGGTAGCCCCTCCTACCTTTCCCTCCTCAAGAGATAAAGGAAAGGGGAGGGGGCGCCACCTACTCCTTCCTTCCTTCCGCACTCCAAATAAGGAAGGGGGCGCCACTTGGGGGAAGACCCCAAGTTGGATTTGGCCTACTTGGGGGAGCCTCATGGATTCTCCCTCCACCCCCCTATATATGTGGGAGCACAAAAAAAATAAACTTCTGTGATGATACGTGTTTGTCACAGTAGGTCACGTTTTCTGTCATGCATGTACAACCATGACGATTTTATGACAGAATTGAGATAGTCATACATGTGCTGTCGTAGAAGTGTTCCATGATATTACAAAAATTATCATCACGGAAGTGTCCACTTCCATGCGATAAATGGCATGTCATGGAAGAGCTTTCGTCAAGGGTAACCGACACGTGGCATCCACCATAATGGGTCACCGTTAAGCTATCGGGTCTGGCTTTGGATCCGATAACCCGTTAACAGCTGGACCAATGGGGATTTTCCACATGTAAAATTCTCAATGGCGAGAGGAACCATGTGTCTGCTCACCGTAGGGACAGATGTCATCCACTCATTGGACATGAGGTGCCTATGATACGTTGACACGTGGCAAGGCCCAACAGAGGCCCATTTTGGTGAAAAGGCCGGCCTATTTGACTTGGTCAAAAGGTAGCGGGCCGGCCCATGGAAAGCCTGTTAACGGCATGTTCGTATATAGCCCATTTATGGCACGCTAACTCACGACCCGTTACGGCATATCCGAATGAAGCCCAGCAGCTTCATCTGGGCCATCCAATATGATTTCAGCCTGTTGTAACTTCCGGCCCATGTATGGCCCATGACGTCTTTCGGCCCATATGAGGCCCTTTGTAACTCTTGGCCCATTAATGGCCCATGGTGAAACTGGCCCGTAATGAACAGTGTACCACTTTATACTCATTAACGGCCCATTATTCCATTGGGCCGTTTCCAAGCCGTGTTATCTTTTGGCCTTCTCAGGGCCCATTTATTCTTGGGCTCATTTCTAGCATTGGTTACTTACGGCACATTACTGGCCTTTTCTGATTGTGGGCCAAATTCAGCCTGTGGTTACAGTCGGCCCGTTTGTGGCCCGTTAATCCGTTGGGTCGTTTTCATAGCATCATCAAATACGGCTGATTAACAATGGCCCATTATGGTCGGCCCATGAATGGAAGATTCCAACTCTAGCCCGTTTACGACCCTTAAGGTGGTCTGTTATTGGCCCATGTTTGGCCAATCGATCATACGACCCGTAGAAGGCCCATTGATGCTACGGCCCATATAAGGCCCATTGTTTCTACGGACCGTAGAAGGCCCATTCTTTCTACGGACCGTAGGAGGCCGATGGTCACTACAGTAAATATGTAGCCCATGGTTATTGTGGCCTAGTTTTAAAAAATAGGTTACTGCGGCCACTAGCAAACTGCAAAAAAAGAACTGCACTGACTACAAGCAAACAAATAAACAAGACGACAAGGAAATAAATAAGCAATCAACTTACGCTATGCTATCACGGCTATTACACATATTACATCCATTGGGCATTAAAGTTTGCCATCAGTGCAAATATAGGGAACAAAGCGGCATATCACATACACTGGTTGTCAAAGTTGGCGACCAGTGCAAATAAACGCCGCAACAAAACAAGTCCAGAACTGAAATCACTTCAGAAGAGCTCAAGAAACAATATCCTGGGTACCCATAATGCTGGCAAGATGGTCAGCAAGCTTATTAACTTTCTCTTGTTTGGCGTTTAAATCCTCCAGCGCTTGCTGTTACACCAGCAAGTATGCATCTAAATTCTGCAGGGACTTCCTTAGTCCTTCAGCTTCGTGTCGCAGCACATCTGATCAATGTCTTTCAACTTGGAGTTGAGACTCAAGAAGACGAACTGATTCAGGCAGCGAGTTCAAAAAGCTTGTGCCAGCAGTAGTGGCCAGGAACTCGAACACTACATCAAGACAAGACTTTTGGGTTGTCTCACTATCGTCAAGATAGTTTTTATCAGCTTTCTTGGCGACCAACAGGGATGTCTCGCTATTTTGAACCTTATCTACATTACTTCCTTTACCATTGCATAATGGGGTACTCTTCTCCAATATTTTGTCCACATTCTAAAAGAGAAACAAGCAGACTGATGTTTGCTTGAACTACGTCGGTATTTCCCCAAAGAGGAAGGGATGATGCAGCACAACAACAGTAGATATTTCCCTCAGTGATGAGATCAAGGTTAGCAAACCAGTAGGAGAACCACGCAACACCACGTAAACAGCTCCTGCACACAAAGAACAAATACTTGCAACCCGACGTAAGAGAGGGGCTGTCAATCCCTCACGGGTAAAAAGATAGATAAAATTGTAGCGGATTGGATAAATAGATCTCGCGGGAACGCGAGGTAAAATAAATAACTAAAAATTGCAGCAAGGAATTTTTGTATTTTTGGATTAATAGATCTGAAAGTAAAAGTAAATAAAAATAGATCTCGAAGGCATATATGATAAAGAAGAGACCCGGGGGCCGTAGGTTTCACTAGTGGCTTCTCTCGAAAAAAATAGCATACGGTGGGTAAACAAATTATTGTTGGGCAATTGATAGAACTTCAAATAATCATGATGATATCTAAGCAATGATCATTATATAGGCATCACGTCCAAGATTAGTAGACCGACTCCTGCCTGCATCTACTACCATTACTCCACACGTCGACCGCTATCCAACATGCACCTAGTGTATTAAGTTCATGGAGAAACAGAGTAATGCAATAAGAATGATGACATGATGTAGACAAGATCTATTTATGTAGAAATAGACCCCATCTTGTTATCCTTAATAGCAATGATACATACGTGTCGGTTCCCCTTCTGTCACTGGGATCAAGCACCATCAGATCGAACCCACCACAAAGCCCCTCTTCCCATGGCAAGAAAAATCAATCTAGTTGGCCTAACTAAACCAAAGATTCGAAGAATAAATACGAGGCTATAAATAATCATGCATATAAGAGATCAAAAGACTCAGATAACTTTCATGGATAAAAACATAGATGTGATCATAAACTCAAAGTTCATCGGATCCCAACAAACACACCGCAAAAATAGTTACATCAAATAGATCTCCAAGAGACCATTGTATTAAGAATCAAGAGAGAGAGAGGGGAAGCCATCTAGCTACTAACTACGGACCCGTAGGTCTATAATGAACTACTCACGCATCATCGGAGAGGCACCAATGAGAATGATGAACCCCTTCGTGATGGTGTTTCAATTGGATCTGGTGGTTCTGGAACTTGCGGTGGCTAGAATTGATTTTCGTCGACCCTCCTAGGGTTTCAAGAATATTGGGGTATTTATAGAGCAAAGAGGCGGTGCGGGAGGCCACCAAGGTGGGCACAACCTACCAGGGCGCGCCTGGGCCTCCAGGCGCGCCCAGGTGTCTTGTGCTCACCTCGTGCCCCCTCTTCGGTACTTCTTTGGCCCATCAGATGTCTTATTGTCCAAAAAAATCCATAGTTTCACTGTGTTTGGACCCCGTTTGATAATGATTTCCTGCGATGTAAAAAACAAGTAGAAAAAAACAACCATCACTTGACACTATGTTA
Organism: Triticum dicoccoides; assembly: GCF_002162155.2. Lineage (NCBI taxonomy): Eukaryota > Viridiplantae > Streptophyta > Magnoliopsida > Poales > Poaceae > Triticum > Triticum dicoccoides. The sequence goes on from NC_041389.1 coordinate 156,612,245, forward strand.
ATAGGTTAGTCCCAAAAAATGATATAAAGTTGCTATAAAATGATGGTAAAACATCCAGGAATGATAATATAACAGCATGGAACAATCAAAAATTATAGATACGTTGGAGACGTATCAGCATCCCCAAGCTTGATTCCTGCTCATCCTCGAGTAGGTAAATGAAAAAAAACAGAATTTTTGATGTGGAATGCTGCCTAACATGTTCATCACATATTCTTTTCTTTGTAGCATGGACATTTGGACTTTTATATGGTTCAAAGCAATAGTCTAGTTTTGACATGAAGACTTTAATACTCAAGCATATCAACAAGCAACCATGTATTTCAAAATATCAACACTAAAGCAAGTTATCCCTAGCCCATTATGCTCAATCATTGATCCATTCATGAAACACACTCTCATATTAGCTACACAATGCTTAAGTACAATCATAGTGCCCCTTAGTTGGTGCTTTATAAGAGAAGATGGAGACTCAAGTAAAATAAAAATTGCATAAAGTAAATAGAAAGGCCCTTCGCGGAGGGAAGTAGGGATTTGCAGAGGTGCCAGAGCTCAAAGCAAAAAAAAAGTAGAGACAAAACATTTTGGGTGGCATGCCTTTCCTGATAACAAAAACAATCGAGTAGTTCCCAATACTTTCCATGCTAGATATATCATAGGTGTAGGATCGAAAGTATGTCTAGAGGGGGGGGGGTGATTAGACTACTTGGCCAAGTAAAACTTAAGGTCTTCCCAATTTTAATTCTTGGCAGATTTTAGCAACTTAGCACAAGTCAAGTATGAGCAGCGGAAAGTAAAGCATGCAACTTGCAAGAAAGTAAATGTGAGGAGTTTGGAGGGAGCAAACGCAATGTTGACACGGAGATTTTTGGCGTGGTTCCGATAGGTGGTGCTATCGTACATCCACGTTGATGGAGATTTCAACCCACGATGGGTAACGGTTGCGCGAGTCCACGGAGGGCTCCACCCACGAAGGGTCCATGAAGAAGCAACCTTATCTATCCCACCATGGTCATCGCCCACGAAGGACTTGCCTCACTAGGGTAGATCTTCACGAAGTAGGCGATCTCCTTGCCCTTACAAACTCCTTGGTTCAACTCCACAATCTCGATGGAGGCTCCCAAGTGACACCTAACCAATCTAGGAGACACCACTCTCCAAAAGGTAATAGATGGTGTGTTGATGATGAACTCCTTGCTCTTGTGCTTCAAATGATAGTCTCCCCAACACTCAACTCTCTCTCATAGATTTGGCTATGGTGGAAAGATGATTTGAGTGGAAAGCAACTTGGGGAAGGCTAGAGATCAAGATTCTTGTGGTTGGAATGGAATATCTTGGTCTCAACACATGAGTAGGTGGTTCTCTCTCAGAAAATGAATGCTGGAAGTGTAGGCACGTTCTGATGGCTCTCTCCACGAGTGAAGAATGGGTGGAGGGGTATATATCGCCTCCACACAAAATCTAACCATTACACACAGATTCCCAAACTCGGTGAGACCGAATGGTAAAACTCGGTCAGATCGATTTAGGTCAAAATATGAACGTTAGGCTTTTCGGTGGGACCAACACAGTCAACTCAGTGGGACCGATATGCTAGGGTTAGGGCATAACGTAATCTCGGTGTGACCGATCACATGAACTCAGTGGGACCGATTTCAGCAATAGGCACATAGAGAGTTGGTTAGGCAATCTCGATGGGGCCGATTCGCTTAATTCTGTCAGACCGAAGTGTTACGAAAAAGAAATAGGGAGTTTGTATTGCAGACTCGGTGGGACTGATTCACTCATTTCGGTGGGACCAAAATGTAACAAAAAGGAAATAGTGAGTTTGCAATCCCATCTCGGTGAGACCGAGATCCCTATCGATGAAACTGAAGTGACTAGGGTTTGTGGCAGTGGCTATGTCAAATGAAACTCAGTGGCGTCAGATAGATCAAATCGGTGGGGCCGAGTTTGACTTTTAGGTTTAGGACATATGTGGAAATGAGAAAGTGGTTGAGGGTTTTGGAGCATATCACTAAGCATTTTGAGCAAGTAAGCCATTAAGCAACACCTCATCCCCTTATAATAGTATTGGCTTTCCTGTTGACTCAATGTGATCTTGGATCACTTAAATGAAAAATGTAGAGTCTTGAGCTTGTTGCCAATATGTGTCCTTTGCATTTTGAGGGGTCCACATCTCTAGTCCATGCCATGCCAATCATTGAACTTTCTGAAATGATCATCTTGAAAGAGCATTAGTTCAATGAACTATATGTTGTTAAGAATTACCAAAACCACCTAGGGATTAGTTCACTTTCAATCTCCCCCTTTTTGGTTATTGATGACAACATATAGATCAAAGCTTCGACAAATGATAATAAGAATGAAATACATAATCACTTTGAGAAGTATGTGATAAGCAAGATCTCCCCCTAAATTTGTGCGTTATTTAAAATTTGCTTTTGAATGCAAATGCACAATTAAATGGGATCATGGGTTACTCTTCCATGTCACATACCTCTTGGTGGAGCACTCAAAAAGATAAAAAGTAGGAACAAGCACTCATCACCAGGGCAGAGTGAATGATCACACATAATAGATAGATAATGTCATCATCCAAGCACAAGCATTAAGCATGATATGATCAAACACATGACTATACAAAGTATCTCACACACATAAACATAAAGTATCTCAACCAAGCAAGCAAAGAAAATAAGTAGCAAAAGAAGCAAAGCTCTCTCTCTCCGAAGCCTATGATCTATACACTTTCTCTCCCTTTGGCAACAAGTTACTAGAAAGCTTCAAAATGCATAGTGCTATGCGACTCTCTAGGCTTGATCTTCAGGAGGAGGTGTTGAGAGGACTCCAAGGACGAAAGCATCAGCGGAAGTTGATGGAGCTGGTGGAGTTGCCACTGGAGGGGCAACTGGAGCTATGGCTGCAGGTGTTGAAGCTGTGGCTCTTGTGCCTGGTACTGGCACTGCTGCAGACCTCTATGCCCTAAGCACTCTGTGAAACACTTGTGTAGTTGCTTTTCCCTTCCTCTCTTTAGCTTCTTCATGGAGCTCTTCAACTGCTATCTGAATTTCAGTCACCTTCAAGTCAAGATCATAGAATTTGGTTTTAATGATCCTCTCCAAGCTCTCCTGGTTCTGAGTCAGGGTGGCTAGTCCTTTCTCAATACTCAAGGTTGCTTGAATAAGATATCCAAGCTAGTTTTGCTTTGACTTGAGGAACACTTCAGAAGCTTCTTTAGCACTTGGCATCTTTGCTGCTTTCTCAGCTTTAGCTTTCTGTCTCTTTTCTTGAGCCTCTAGGGATGTTGGATCTTCAGCACTCATGACAACAATGTTGTCCTCAAAATCAGGCTTCAAGGGCAGATGCTCTTTTTCCAACAAGTACACTCCCTTGGGCATCTTGGAGTTGATCAACATTTGTATGTGTGGAGCATACCCATATGACCTCTTCTAGTCAGCAGCTATTCTCTTAATTGTCTCAACAATCAAACTCATGACTTTGAACTTCTGGGGCAAATCAAACATCTGAAGCAGATTAATGGAATGGCCTCTGATCATCCTGTGATGTCCTGATTTGGGCAACAAGGTGTGCCTCAATATGGTGTTCATAGTGGCCAATCTAGACATCAAGTAATACACTGAGCCTAGCTTGTGAGTCTCCAAAGCTTTGTCATGTATTTCCTTGTACATATTTGCCATGGAGTTGTGGTCTTTCTTTTTCTCAGCATAGACATCAATGTCTTTCTCATGCTCCTTGGGTGCTTTTATAAGCTTTTCCCACTCATCAACAGTAGACTGGTACCTTGTACCTTCAGTCATCCACACAATCTTTCCATTTGGATAGAAATGAGCTATAGAGTAAAACTGCATAATGAGCTCATCACTCCATTTGGTTAACTTTTGACCTACAAACTTGTCAACGCCATTAATCTTGAAGCTCTCATGCACTCCTGGAAAATGGTCTTCATTCTCATCAATATACTCCCAATCAATCCACTTCATATCACTGACAATGGGCTTCTTATCAAGCAGCACTGTCTCATAGAAACCTTGATATTCTTTGGTATGGAACCTATAGTCCATAGTTGTCCTTCTCCTCACTGCATATGGATCAGCTTGTCTCCATAATCTGAGACCTGCATCTTTCCTTTATTTCATATTCTCAGCCACTTGATGATTGTCATCATGGTCTGGAATTTTTGGCTTGAGTTTCCTAAGCACTTGGGCTTCATCATCTTCTTCCTCAACTTCAGGCACTGGGGCCTTGTTCTGCTCTGCAGTAGAGATGTTCTTGGTGCTTCTCTTAGGTGCAGTCTTGGAGGCTTGAGCTGGAGCTTTGGGGGCTGTCTTGAGCTTTGAGGAGTTTGGAGGGAGCAAACACAATGTTGACACGGAGATTTTTGGTGTGGCTCTGATAGGTGGTGCTATCATACATCCTCATTGATGGTGACTTCAACCCACGAAGGGTAACAGTTGCGCGAGTCCACAGAGGGCTCCACCCACGAAGGGTCCACGAAGAAGCAACCTTGTCTATCCCACCATGGCCATCGCCCACGAAGGACTTGCCTCACTAGGGTAGATCTTCATGAAGTAGGCGATCTCCTTGCCCTTACAAACACCTTGGTTCAACTCCACAATCTTGACATAGGCTCCCAAGTAACATCTAACCAATCTAGGAGACACCACTCTCCGAAAGGTAATAGGTGGTGTGTTGATGATGAACTCCTTGCTCTTGTGCTTCAAATGATAGTCTCACCAACACTCAACTCTCTCTCATAGATTTGGCTATGGTGGAAGATGATTTGAGTGGAAAGCAACTTGGGGAAGGCTAGAGATCAAGATTCTTGTGGTTGGATTGGAATATCTTGGTCTCAACACATGAGTAGGTGGTTCTCTCTCAGAAAATGAATGCTGGAATTGTTGGCACGTTCTGATGGCTCTCTCCATGAGTGAAGAATGGGTGGAGGGGTATATATAGCCTCCACACAAAATCTAACCGTCACACACAGATTCCCAAACTCGGTGAGACCGAATGGTAGAACTCGGTCAGACCGGTTCAGGTCAAAATATGAATGTTAGGATTTTCGGTGGGACCGACATAGTCAACTCGGTGGGACCAATATGCTAGGGTTAGGGCATAACGTAATCTTGGTGTGACCGATCACATGAACTCGGTGGGACTGATTTCAGCAATAGGCACATAGAGAGTTGGTCAGGTAAACTCAATGGGACCAATTCACTCACTTCGGTAAGACCGAAGTGTTATGAAAAGGAAACAGGGAGTTTGCATTGCAGACTCGGTGGGACCGATTCACTCATTTCGGTGGGACCAAAATGTTACATAAAGGAAACAGTGAGTTTGCAATCCCATATCGGTGAGACCGAGATCCCTATCGATGAAACTGAAGTGACTAGGGTTTGTGGTAGTGGCTATGTCAAATGAAACTCGGTGGCGCCGGATAGATCAAATCGATGGGGCCGAGTTTGAATTTTAGGTTTAGGACATATGTGGAAATGAGAAAGTGGTTGAGGGTTTTGGACCATATCACTAAGCATTTTGAGCAAGTAAGCCATTAAGCAACACCTCATCCCCTTTTAATAGTATTGCCTTTCCTATTGAGTCAATGTGATCTTGGATCACTTAAATGAAAAATGTAGAGTCTTGAGCTTGTTGCCAATATGTGTCCTTAGCATTTTTAGGGGTCCACATTGAGGGAGTCCTGGATTAGGGGGTATCCGGACTACCGGACTATATACATCGTCCAGACTATTGAAGCATGAAGATACAAGACTCAAGACTTTGGCCCGTGTCCGGATGGGACTCTCCTTTGCGTGGAAGACAAGCTTGGCGATCCGGATATTGTGTTTCCTTCCTTGTAACCGACTCCATGTAAACCCTAGCCCTCTCCAGTGTATTTATAAACTGGAGAGGTTGGTCCTTAGAAGGTCGATCACAATTACAATCATACCATCATAGGCTAGCTCTTAGGGTTTAGCCTCTACGATCTCGTGGTAGATCTACTCTTGTACTACTCATATCTTCAATATTAATCAAGCAGGAAGTAGGGTTTTACCTCCATCGAGAGGGCCCAAACCTGGGTAAACATTGTGTCCCTTGCTTCCTGTTACCATCAGCCTAAGACACACAGATCGGGACCCCTACCCGAGATCTGCCGGTTTTGATACCGACATTGGTGCTTTCATTGAGAGTTCCTCTGTGTCGTCGCTGCCGGGCTTGATGGCGCCTTCAATCGTCAACAACACGGTCCAGGGGGAGACTTTTCTCCCCGGACAGATCTTCATGTTCGGCGGCTTCGCACTGCGGGCCAATTCGCTTGGCCATCTGGAGCAGATCGACAGCTACGCCCCTGGCCAGCAGGTCAGGTTCGGAAACTTGAACTACACAACGGATATTCGTGGAGACCGAACAGTCACGATGAGCACGGCTTAGACCTGCTGTCGGATGAAGCTCGGGATATCACCCCTGTAGTAGCCTCGGATCTAAATCCGGAGCAGGTTGCGTTGCCTAAGGACGGAGGGGTGGACCCGCCCCGTAGGCCGCACACTCATCGGCGGTGGAGCCAAACACAGGTATCACCTCCGCGGAAGCCTGTAACCCCGGGCCCCTGGACTCGTATCCGGTTGTTGGTTCAGTCCGCACACCCTCGAGCCAGCTGAGCCAGGTTGGGCACCGGTAATGGAGTTTACCACTGCGGACATCTTCCAGCACTCGCCCTTTGGCGACATGCTGAACTCATTAAAGTCTCTCTCTTTGTCAGGAGGCTCTGGGCCGAACTATGTCCGGCTTGAGTGGGAAGCAGGCGACAAAGGAATTCGCTGCCCACCCACCACCCACTTTATTGCCACGGTCGATGATTTAACCGACATGCTTGACTTCGACTCCGAAGACATCGACGGTATGGAGAATTATAGGAGCCACTACTCACAGGGCGGTGGACGGCCACCTCCTCATACGATATATACATGGTGGACACTCCAAAGGAAACCAATGGCGACGAGGCAACGGAGGATAGCCCCTCAGGGAGAAAAGCAAAGCATGGGCGTCGTCGGCACCACCCCAAGCCCCGCCACAGTAATACCGGCCCCGGAGAGGAAAGAAATCCGGATGGTGCCGAAGAGGAATACAACCCTGACCAGCCCGCCTTCGAGTAGGCCGAACAGGAGGATGAGCAGGTCAGCCCAGACGAACAGGCGACTGACAAATACCCAGAGGAGGACAACTATATGCCCCCCCTCCGAAGACGAGATTAGCCTCGGCGACGACGAGTTCGGCGTGCCTGAGGATCCCGTGGAGCAGGAGCGCTTCAAGCGCCGGCTTATTGCCACTGCGAGGAGCCTAAAGAAGAAGCAGCAGCAACTCCAGGCTGATCAAGACCTGCTCACAGATAGATGGACTGAAGTCTTGGCAGCCGAGGAATACGGATCCGAGTGCCAAACGGCTGACCGGCCACCCCGTGGCCAGGATAAAATGGGATATCAGCCCGAATACCAGCCCGCACCCCCATGCCAATACACTACGGCCCGGGGCAACAGGCAAGACCTGCAAGATATACTGGAAAACAAAGCAGGCAGCCAAGATCGATCTACGGATCGCGGGGGCGCGCCCCAGCGCGCGATGATGACCATCACGCCGGATACATTATCAACAAGTCCGGTCGGGCCGAACACAGCAACCCAGACCAATTCGAACTGCGTAGCCACATAGCCCGACACAGAGGCGCCTCACACCCCCTCTGCTTCACTCACGAAGTGATGGATCATGAATTCCCAGAAGGGTTCAAACCCGTAAACATCGAATCATACGATGGCACAACAGACCCCGCTGTATGGATCAAAGATTTCCTTCTCCACATTCACATGGCCCGCGGAGACGATCTACACGCCATCAAGTATCTTCCCCTTAAGCTCAAAGGACCAGCCTGGCATTGGCTAAACAGCCTGCCAGCAAATTCCATTGGCTTGTGGGAAAACCTGGAAGACGCATTCCTCGACAACTTCCAGGTCACATATGTGCGACCACCGGACGCTGATGACCTGAGACACATTACTCAACAGCCCGGAGAGTCAGCCAGGAAATTTTGGACTCGGTTCCTAACTAAAAAGAACCAAATAGTCGATTGTCCGGACGCCGAAGCCCTGGCGGCTTTTAAGCATAATATCCGTGACGAGTGGCTTGCTCGACACCTCGGCCAGGAAAAACCCAAGTCCATGGCAGCTCTCACAACACTAATGACCCGCTTTTGCACGGGCGAGGATAGCTGGTTGGCTCGCAGTGGCACCATGCCACATTCCAGCACTTCGGATGTCCGTGACAATAACGGCAAGCCACGATGCAACAAACATAAGCGACGGAACAACGGCGACAACACTGAAGACATGGCAGTAAACGCTGGATTCAACGGATCCAAGTCCGGTCAGTGGATCCAAGTCCGGTCAACGGAAGAAGCCTCCCAACGAGCGCTAGTGTTTTACGCCCCTAGCTAGGCATAATGCGAATGATCTAAGTGTTTTCATCTTTGTTTTTGTTTTCCTTGGAGGTGTTTTTGTCAGGGTTTTTTACAAAGACAACATAAAACAACTCATCCATAGACTTTAGCACTATCAAGTTGCTTATCATTGTATCCCCTTTGATTTTCGGCAACAATGCAATAATAGTGTTGATTAACATAACTGAAAACTTGTTGGATTATATCTAAAACAGGGACTTGCTTTTTAAGATTCATATCAAAGATTTGATTATTCCCAAGCAAATGTCTTAAAGCATAATCACTATTATAAAGAATACCATTAATCACGGGATTTTCATGATTCATACCATAAAAATCAAATATTTCCCTAGCTTCTCGTATTACGTAGTTGATACGTCTCCAACGTATCTACTTTTCCAAACCCTTTTGCCCTTGTTTTGGACCCTAATTTGCATGATTTGAATGGATAACCCGGACAAACGTTGTTTTCAACAGAAGTGTTATTTTTGTGCAGAAATAAAAGTTCTTGGAATGACTTAAAACTTCACGAAGTCACTATTTGGAATTAATAAAAAATACTGGCAAAAGAATCAATAGAAGGGGGACCACACCCTAGCCACGAGGGTGGGGCACCCCCCTAGGGCGTGCGGCGTGCCCTGCCTCGTGGGCCCCTGGAGCTCCACCAACCTCAACTCCAACTCCATATATTCACGTTCGGGGATAAAAAATTGGAGAGAAGGATTCATCACGTTTTACGATACGGAGCCGCCGCCAAGCCCTGTTCTTCCTCGAGAGGGCTGATCTGGAGTCCGTCTGGGGCTCCAAAGAGGGGAATCCGTCGCCATCATCATCATCAACCATCCTCCATCACCAATTTTGTGATGCTCACTGCCGTGCATGAGTAATCCCATCATAGGCTTGCTGGACGGTGATGGGTAGGATAAGATTTACCATGTAATCGAGTTAGTTTTGTTAGGGTTTGTCCCTAGTATCCATTATGTTCTAAGATTGATGTTGCTATGACTTTGCCATGCTTAATGCTTGTCACTAGGGCCCGAGTGCCATGATTTCAGATATGAACCTATTATGTTTTCATGAATATATGAGTGTTCTTGATCCTATCTTGCAATTTATAGTCACCTACTATGTGTTATGATCCGGCAACCCCGAAGTGACAATAATCGGGACCACTCCTGGTGATGACCGTAGTTTGAGGAGTTCATGTATTCACTAAGTGCTAATGCTTTGGTCTGGTACTCTATTAAAAGGAGGCCTTAATATCCCTTAGTTTCCATTAGGACCCCGCTGCCACGGGAGGGTAGGACAAAAGATGTCATGCAAGTTCTTTTCCATAAGCACGTATGACTATATTCAAAATACATGCCTACATTATATTGACGAACTGGAGCTAGTTCTGTGTCGCGCTATGTTATAACTGTTGCATGATGAATGCTATCCAACATAATTATCCATCATTGATCCATTGCCTACGAGCTCGTTTCATATTGATCTTTACTTAGTTACTTTTTCGTTGCCACTGTTACGATTGCTACAAAACTGCTACTGTTACTTTTGCCACCGTTATTGTTACTTCCATACTACTTTGCTACTAAATACTTTGCTGCAGATATTAAGTCTTTCAGGTGTGGTTGAATTGACAACTTAGCTGTTAATACTTGAGAATATTCTTTGGCTCCCTTGTGTCGAATCAATAAATTTGGGTTGAATACTCTACCCTCAAAAACTGTTGCGATCCCCTATACTTGTGGGTTATCAAGGCCTTTTTCTGGTTACATTGCCGGGGAGCATATCTCTATTATTTAAGTCACTTGGGATTTATATCTGCTGATCACTATGAGGAATCTGAAAGATCAAAGAACCAAAAATTTTCCCTCAACAACAAGGGGAGGTAAGGAACTGCCATCTAGCTCTACACTTGATTCACCTTCCGTTTTGAGTAAATTTGCGACACCTACACCTGCTATCAATTCTAATATGTCGCATGTTATTGATGATGCCACTTCTACTATGCATGATGCTTATGATGATACTACTTCTCTGCTTGATAATAATGTGCCATTAGGAGAATTTCTTGATGAACAACTTGCTTGGGTTAGAGAGAATGAAATTACTGAAACTGATGATATTAATGAAAGTGATGATGAAGATTCTCCCCCTAGATATGAATTGCCTGTTGTACCTAAGGGTTATGTTATGGATGAAGAAATTGCTAGAGACTTCTTTGCTTGCAATGATAGATATGATCTTAAGAAACTGTTAGCTAAGCTGAAAGAAAAGTCTTTGAATGCTGGAATGAAATATGACCCTGCTTTTGGTACTCCACCTATTTGTGTTACTGATAAGGATTATGAATTCTCTGTCGATCCTGAGTTAATTACTTTGGTTGAATCTGATCCTTTCTATGGCTATGAATCTGAAACTGTTGTGGCACGTCTTACTAAATTGAATGATATGGCCACCGTATTTACTAATGAGGAAAAAATCGCTATTACTATATCCTTAAATTGTTTCCTTTCTCGTTAGAGGGTGATGCTAAAATATGGTTTAATTCTCTTACTCCTGGTTGTGTGCGTACTCCCCAGGATATGATTTACTACTTCTCTGCAAAATATTTCCCTGCTTATAAGAAACAAGATGCCTTGCAGGAAATATTTAATTTTGTGCAAATTGAAGAAGAGGGTCTCCCACAAGCTTGCGGGAGGCTTCTACGATTACTCAATGCTTTTCCTGATCATCCTCTCAAGAAAAATGAAATACTTGATATCTTTTATAATGGACTAACAGATGCTTCTAGAGACCACCTGGATAGTTGTGCTGGTTGTGTTTTCAGGGAAAGAACTATTGAGCAAGCTGAATTGCTATTGAATAATATACTGAGTAATGATAATGATTGGACACTTCCTGAACCAACTCCTGAGCTAACTCTGAAGAAAAGGGGTATTCTATTTCTCAGTCCTGAAGATATGCAAGAGGCAAAGAAATCTATGAAAGAAAAAGGTATTAAACCTAAAGATGTGAAGAATTTACCACCTATTGAAGAAATACATGGTCTTGATATCCCGACACAGGTAGTAAAGGTAAATTCTCTCTATAGATTTGATAAGGGTGAAATCCCATCTACTAAGTTTGCTAGTCAATGCTTGGATGAGTATGATAATTTTATTGTTAAACAAGAAGACTTCAATGCTTATTTTGGTAGACAATTGAAACACAATGCTTATATGGTTGAACACTTGAGTGATTATATGTCTAGAGTTAAAAGTGATCTTAAACTTATTAGTAAACATGCTTCTATGGTTACAACTCAAGTAGAACAAGTACTTAGGGCACAAGATGATTTGCTCAATGAGTTAAATAGTAAGAACAATGATAATGTTGTTAGAGTTATGACTAGAGGTGGCAAAATGACCCAGGAACCTTTGTATCCTGAGGGCCATCCTAAGAGAGTTGAGCAAGATTCTCAGAGAATTAATACTGTACACCTAGTCCTTCTAATAAAAAGAAAAAGAATAAGGATAGGACTTTGCATGCTTCTAGTGAACGGGGAGAGTGTGTCCACGTACCCTCGTAGATCGAAAATGGAAGCGTTTAGTTAACGCGGTTGATGTAGTCGAACGTCTTCAAGATCCAACCAATCCAAGAACCGAATGTACGGCACCTCCATGTTCAGCACACGTTCAACTTGATGACGTCCTCGAACTCTTGATCCAGTAGAGGGTCGAGAGAGAGTTGCATCAGCATGACGGTGTGATGACGGTGTTGATGATGTGATCCGCGCAGGGCTTTGCCTAAGCACAACGATGATACTATCAGAGGATTAAGCGGTGGAGGGGGGAACCGCACACGACTAAGAATAACTGTTGTATCTTTGGGGTGCCCCCTACCCCCGTATATAAAGGAGGGAGGGAGGAGGAGGCCGGCCTAGAGGGTCGCGCCGAGGGGGGGGGGTCCTACTAGGACACCCTAGTCCCAGTAGGATTCCCCTTTCCTTTTTTGGAGTGTGAAAGGGGGAAAGAAGTGGAGAGGGAGAAGGAAAAGGGGGCGGCACCCCCACCCCTTGTCCAATTTGGTTTGGGCTTGGGGGGCGCGCACCACCTCCTGGCCGCTACCTTCTCTTTCCACTAAGGCCCATGTAGGCCCATTGACTTTCCCGGGGGGTTCTGGTAACCTCCCGGTACTCAGAAAAATGTCCGAACCTCTGAGAAACTTTTCTGGTGTCCGAACATAACCTTCCAATATATCAATCTTTACCTCTCGACCATTTCAAGACTCCTCGTCATGTCCGTGATCTCATCCAGGACTCCGAACAAACTTCGGTCATCAAAAACACATAACTCGTAATACAAATCATCATCGAATGTTAAGCGTGCGGATCCTACGGGTTCAAGAACTATGTAGACATGATCGAGACACATCTCCAATCAATAACCAATAGCAGAACCTGGATGATCATATTGGCTCCTACATATTCTACGAAGATCTTTATCGGTCAAACTGCACAACAACATACGTTGTTCCCTTTGTCATCGGTATGTTACTTGCTCAAGATTCGGTCATCGGTATCTTCATACCTAGTTCAATCTCGTTACCGGCAAGTCTCTTTACTCGTTCTGTAATGCTTCATCCTGCAACTAACTCATTAGTCACATTGCTTGGAAGGCTTATAGTGATGAGCATTACCGAGAGGGCCCGGAGATACCTCTTCGATACACGGAGTGACAAATCCTAATCTCGATCTATGCCAACCCAACAAACACCTTCGGAGACACATGTAGAGAATCTTTATAATCACCCAGTTACGTTCTGACATTCGATAGCACACAAGGTGTTCCTTCGGTATTCGGGAGTTGCATAATGTCATAGTCAGAGGAACATGTATAAATCAAGAAGAAAGCAATAGCAATAAAACTTAACAATCATAATGCTAAGCTAATGGATGGGTCTTGTCCATCACATCATTCTCTAATGATGTGATCCCATTCATCAAATGACAACACATGTCTATGGTTAGGAAACTTAACCATCTTCATTAACGAGCTAGTCTAGTAGAGGCTTACTAGGGACACGGTGTTTTGTCTATCACTACAAAAAAAAGACACATCCATGACATTTTGGGCCGAACTAATTTTTTTGTCATACTTATGACACTCCTATGATGATAATTGTGACAAAACCGGTATCATCATAGATGTGGTGGGCTCCTACTTCTATGACAAAAAATCATGACAGAAAATGGGCTTTTCGTCCTGGGCGGGCCGGAGACGCAGCTGCATGACATTCTTTGGGCCGTCCATGACGAAAAAACCATGGTAGAAGCGAGGGCGAGGAAAATATCGGGGTGTTCCCGGTTACGGTGGGTGGTTGGGGCCGAGCGATGCGCGTCTCTTCCGTACCCTACGCACGTGGGTGCGAGCCGTTGTGCTCTAACTGAACCCGAGCGAGGCGTCACCTAACTGAACCCGAGCGATTGCACTGCAAGCTACGCGTTACTGAACCCGAGCGATCGAGCGATTCCTTCGCTACTGCTGCTAACTGAAGCCGATCGATGCTGCCTCTGGATGAATAGTGAGCATTGCTGGGGGGGTTTGGATGAACAGTTCCCGATGGGGGTGGATGAACAGGACCGCGTGGTGTTGCCTCTGGATGAACATGACCTCGATCGAGCCGGTTGGGGCTGGATGAACAGGACCCCGTGGAGGGCTGGATGAACAAGACGACCCCATGGAGGGTTGGTTGAACAGTAGCCGGTGGAGTGCTAGATGAATAGTAGCCTGTGGAGGGGTGGTTGAACAGTAGCCCGTGGAGAGGGCTGGTTGAAAAGTAGCCGGTGGAGTAGCGCGCGGTGGAGGCTGTATGAACAGGAGCCCGAGGATGAATAGTCGCAGTTGGAGGCTAGAGGAGGTCGACAGTGGATGAACAGTAGCCCATGGACGCTGGACGAGGTCAACGGTGGAGATGAATTGTATCCCGTGGAGTCCCGTTTTGCGGTACGCCACACCCCTCCCGATGAACAGGACCCCCGTTTCGACCGTAGCACACCAACACAAGTCTGTTTCCTCTGTTTTGTGGTACGCCACCCCCTCCCGATCAACATGACCCCGTTTCGACCGTACGAGGTCCAACAGAAGTCCGTTTCCTTCGTTTTGTTGTACGCCAGACCCCTCCCGATGAACAGGATCCCATTTTGACCGTGGCCGGTCAAACACAAGGCCGTTTCCTCCATTCTGCGGTACGCCAGGCCTCGTTTCCATCGGTTGTTCCATACAAGCCCTCCCAATGAACACGATGACGCATTCCGTTCCGACCCAGTCGGTTGGCTCCCCATGAACACGGCGACGCCGCTGTTTCTCCATTCTGACCCAGTCATGTACACGAGCCCTGGCCTTACATATGCGCGAGTAGGCGTTCGAGACCCCGCCCGTATGTACGTATGTGACAATATTTTCTTTCTTGCATCCTGGCCGTTGTACGTACGTGTACATGCTACGTGCGCGCCTCTACTACGACATGTGTGCGCCTCTACATCGACCAGTATGTACGTACATGTTCGCGACCAGAATGACAATGCTACGTACGCTTCGACCAGGTGGGTCCCGATTGTTAGGAACTTCCTTGCATGCGGAGATGTAGCTGGTGGGTCCCAGCAGTCAGGGGGGCGAATCCTTTTTTTTGCCCGTAATATGGACGCACTTCCTTGCGTGCGAAGATGTAGCTGGTGGGTCCCAGTAGTCAGGGGGGAAACATTTTTTTCATGAAATACAGTGGCCCGTCTGGTGGGTCCCTGCTGTCAGGTGGAGGAATAATTATTTTGCGCGTAATAAGGAGCCAATTCCTTGTGGTTGTCGTGGACCCAGTTGTCAGCCTATCAACGTATAGTACTCTTTCGATGGAAGTCGTTCCTTGACCACGTTGACCACGCCGCGCTGAGAGCACCAGGGCGGTGGACGACGGCGAGGCCTAGGAAGGGGACGACTCGGAGCCGGGGAAGATGCGACAATGGATGCCCAAGCATAGAGGAGTATGAGGGTTCACTAGTTCGGTTGCGGTATGAGGTTGCCGCCGCCGCAGAATAACAGGGGGTGTGGGTGAGTAGAGGGATGGCCTGGCCAGCGGTGGGAGTAGTAGGGGGAGGTGAGGCCTCCGCGGCATCACATCCAGCCACAGGAGGCAGGAGCAGGCGGCACGACTGGCGCTGGTTTGGGCGGCTGGAGCAAGAATACCAGAGGTTGAAGAAGTACTACGGCCGTTGGATGGACATCGTACGGTCACTGGAGCTAGAATCGTTCATATATTGACTAAGTTGACAAAGCCCTCCATCCCTGTCAACTTAGTAGGCCCACAAGTCAGCCTCCCACTACGGTGGGTCCCAGCTGGCAGGGGGGTATTCATATTTTTGTGCGCAATAAGGAGGCACTTCCTTGCGTTCGAAGATATAGGTGGTGGGTCTGACCTATCAGCGGAGGGAACGTTTTTTTCGTGAAATACAGAGGCCCTTCCGACGGGTCCCAGATGTCAGGTGGAGGAATCATTATTTTGCACGTAATAAGGAGGCATTTCCTTGTGTGCGGCCGTGGACCCAGCTGTCAGCCTCTCCACGTACAGTCCACTTCTGATGGATGTCGTTCGTTGACCACGTTGACCACACCGCGCCGAGAGCACCAGGGCAGTGGACGACGGCGAGGCCTATGAAGGGAATGACACGAAGCCGGGGAAGACACGGCAGTGGCTGCCCAAGCGATGGAGAGTACGAGGGTTGACTGGTTCGGCTACCGTCGCCGAAAAATAATAGGAGGTGTGAGTGAGTAGAGGGATAGACAGGACAGGGATGCAAGTATGGTGGGGCCGTGAGGCCTACCCAGCAGCACAGCCGGCCATGGGAGGTGGGAGCAGGCGGTTCCGCCGGCGCTGGTTTGGGCGGGTGGGGCAGGAAGATCAAAGACTGAAGAAGCACGATTGCCGTTAGATTGACATCTAAAGGTTTGACGCTGGTAGAGTTGATTGTTGACTAAGTTTCTTTTTTGAGAAACCTTGTGTATGCATGAACTTAGTAGGCCCACAAGTCAGCCTCCAAATCTGTGGCAGACAACATAGAGCCCATTTGCTATTTTTTAAATAATTTGCAACCCATTTGCTAATTCTTAAGTAATTTATTACAACCCATTTTCTACCCAGGACCACGATCAAAAAGTTCAACCTTATTTTGCATATTTCGGTGGAGTCCGAACTGTTGTAATCCCGAAATGATAAACATTTTTTAAGAACTTATTGATTTGCCAAAAAAATGTTTTGTTTTTGTAAGCAAATAAGACATGGGACAATTGAGTTGGTTTAAGGGAAAACGAGTGGTTAAAAAATCAGTGCTGGGAGGGAAAACAACAACAAAAATAAGGATGTAAATATGCAAAGGAAATTTTATGTATTTTCAATATAATGATACGTGTATATGAACTAGTAGAACTATAGGTAGAGATTAGAAAATGGATGTAGGAGATGCATTTCAAGAGGAAAATAGAATTGTGTTGTGTGTTTGATTCAGTAAAAAAACTGCCTACATATGTTGTAAGACAAAATATAACTAACGTTGGCGGGCCAAAGGCCAGTAGATACCTGCTGGATCTTTGTGCCCTGTTGTCGTCATGGGCTGGGCCTGTTAAAAACAAAACCAAGCCTGGGCAGTCTACAGCCTAGTTGAAACTTGTTCGACCTGAAAAAACAATATACCTGCTCAATAAACGAGAGAATTCTGCAAGTACAGACTGATAACTAGGATGCAGCAGGGATATTGTTTTTTCATCGTGATAATAAGTGCATGCACTTGTTCCAAAAAAATTGGAGAACTGGGAATTCGAAAGGCAGGTGCTTATGCTACCCTTCAAATAAAAATTAGGTGCCTGAAAATTTGTTTCGAAACAAATGATTCAGATTTATATCCACGTCGACCCTCGGCATGATGGTTGGAAGCAAATGCCAAGTTCATACCAAAAGATCGTTAACAACAATACCAACTTGCAAACAATACCAAGGTCGTTAACAACAATACCAACAATACCAACAATACCAACAATACCAAGGTAGTACAAGTACCAATACCAAACTAACTTATAATCTTTTTACTCCTGGCCCTAGTGTTCGTATGGTAGAAAATCTTGCAGAGGACCAGCTGCAGCTCCTTCTCTTGCACCAGGTCCCTGAGGTGGTACTAGTGCATCACCCAATTGGTCCTCTGCTGGTCGAAGTTCTTGTTGGTGTGCAACACCAGAACCTTTTTGCTGCCCGCCTGCTGGCCATTGACCATCACCGGCAAGGTATTGCCGATCTTGTGCCACATCGCGTGCATGCCGCACTCTGACTGTATCTTGCGATGCGTCCACGTGCCCCTTTTGAGCGCCCTGGAATTGTGCTAGAAGAAATGCTTGCTTAGGCCACTCAGTGTGATACCTGCAGTATTGTCGAATACAGGTTTTAGTGTATGTAGTTGGCATTTTCATAACATCTTTGGCATGTTGCAGTCACTTGTTTCACTTTTTATTAACTGTCAAATTGTAATTGCTTCACTAGGTCTGCATCTAAAAATAAAAATAGAGCTATAAACAAAGGAATATGTTGTGCAAGTAGACGGCCGATCGTTGTCTTACCTGGATTTCTCAGGATGGGTGTAGCATATTCCGTGCTCACTGTCGATGGTTGGTATGAACAAATCGATGAGAGGGTGAGATCTCGCGCTCTCAGCACTCACTTTGGCCTCAAGGTGCTCGATTAACTCCTGATCCATGGGATCGAACTTGAGGACAGTCGGCAGCACCGGCCAATCCTTCTTGGACTTGCGTCGGTTAATTCCAGTTATATGGTACTCAATGTATGATAAATCAACTGTTTTAAGTGAATGATGAAAGATTTTGACAAATAAGTGGTACTCCAAATCTGAAGTCCAGAATACCCAAACACGCCGCTGGGATTGTTGTGTCACCTCACGTGCAGCGTGTTGTCATGTCAATTCAATGTGTGGACATGATGAATAATTGGACAGACGTATACTAGTACTGCTAATGTACTACTTACTAGTCGTATTTAGTGTCACATTTTAACCATAGGTTTAACTAACAAGTACGCACTTGAAGCCTAATATATATGTATGCATCAAGTTGTGCATATTTGTTGTTGGCCTGAACCACATTACCGCATGTCGGGTTTGCAAAATCCATCCATCGCATGGAAGCTTGATGAATTTCACACACTGAAGATTATCTGGCAACGAGTTGTGTCGACGAATATCTGGATATGGTGATTCATGAAACCCATGGTATGATGTGTAAACACAGTCCCCCTGGCGAATGGAAGTTGCATAGCACGGTAATCATCGTCGGTGATATGATCGATGATTGGTTGGATGATCCGATAATTGAGCCCGAGGAACATGGAGTGGTTGCCGAGGCTGTAAACCCGCCTCCAGTTGAATACGCCTAGCCCAATGGAGCTGGGATCTTTCTCGAACATGAAGCAGCCATAGCCATCAATGTCACGAATGCCCCAGGCATTGTACTACATGTGGTTTGATGTAATGGTTTGGTCAATTTGGTACGTGTGAATGAGCATCAAATGACCGCCGTCAGCTGAAAGAGCGATAAACCACCACCCATCGGCTGGTATGATTCCAGGTCCTGGAATCATGAAGGCCAGCGCATTTGTGTCTGCTGCAACAATTCAAATTGGAGACCAAAAGGACAAAAAATAAACAATCATGTTCAGAGTATGTGTGGAATTAAGATTATTATAACAGTGACACATATCATAGACAGAGAATTGCAATGCCGTTGTCATAATCATACCCCAAGTTAAAAGAAATAAGCCAATGGCTTTCATATTCTAGCAATATGTCATGGTTCAAACATCATGTAACAATGAGAGGAAAACAGCTATGACAGAGCCTACTCATATTCTACCATAGCACTTACTACTGTTCTCATATCAACTCTAAGCAATAACATCCGTTGTTATAAAAAACTTGGAAATGAGAGTAACACATAGCAATCATGAGGTTATGCTCATAATATCTATTCTAACAATCATTAGATGCCAACTGTTCTCATATCAACTCTGACAATAACATGTGTGGTCATAAAAATCTAGGAAATGAGAGGAACATATAGCAATGATGTGGTTATAGACATACTATATATTCTAAATTTGTAACAATGAACATGCAGTCGTATTCATAAGGTAAAGATGAGATGAGATAGAACAATTACACGACGATATATTCCACCAGTATAGGCAGCCAATCTATGCGTTGACTGCGTAAACGATGTCGCCGTGCACTATAGCATCAGACAGAAATGTTGCCTCAACAGGATTGACAATGAGCCATAACCATGTATAGCGACCGGATTCCAGATAGACTAATCCCATGTTGAACAAGGCAATGAGCTTGTAATCCATGTAGTCTTCTGATGGTGTGGGCAGTTCGCAGATTACAACTTTCAACAAACAGAGGTCGAGCCAAAATCTTGACGCATCTCATGCATAGTAGGCAAGAGTGTACGACGGGTCGCGAGGCTCGATCGCAGCGGTATCCGACAATGGAAGGGTGATCTCTCGCTGGGTGTAGATATCCATGAGACGCCATGGACTACCGGATTGGTGGATGAGGACGATCCAGTTAGCCTTCATGCCCGCCCAGTAGTGGTCGCGCATGAAGGACAGGTGGACGGGTAGTGGTAGCATGTCGAGAGGCACGACAACCTTCGTAGGATCATCAAGTCGGTGTTTGGGCCACCTGCGAGGATCGGGCATCAGCAAGCTTGGTGTCTTGAAAAGAGCCGGCCGGTTGCAGACGAGTAGATGGTACAAAGACACCGAGCATGCGGCCAGACGGACGGTGCTGAGTAGGTCCATATGATTACAGATCTTCTCCAAGAGAACATCAGGGAGGGAATTCCAATTGCTGCTCTGCGTGTCAGTCGGTTCTGCCATTGGGGTTTTCGGTGCGTGCGAGCCAGCGGGGAAGTGGATTCGGGCGGGCGAGCGAAGAAGCTTGTCCTCGTGTGGCCGAGCAGTGAACGGGGGGATATGGTACGCGCGAGCCAACAAGGAAGATGGCGCGGGCGGGCGAGCAGTGAGCGGGGGGAAATGGTGTGCGGACGATGATGGGGAAGAGAGGAGGAAGAAGAGTGAAAGACGGGGAAGAAAGTGCATCAAGTCTCAATTCTACTAGTACTACTACCAGGATATACCGTCCTTCGGAGTGTAAATAGTTACACTGATGACATGTGGGTCTACCTCATGAGGGCCCATATGTCAGCTAATGGAGGAGAGAGGTGCATAGGCGTATTTGCGGAAGCATGCTCTACTGGCAAACATGATGGCAGTACTGGGCAAGGCTGATTTAGTAACACCAACATGCTGGTTCAGCTTATTAATTAAGTGTCCCATCTGCTACAGCGTGTATTGTCACTTCACTGCGAAGACTAGTTGAATAGTCTCTCTGACCAAGATGGGGAATAATGGATCGCAAAGACTTCCTATTTACAGTATCCCTATGCCTCTACGCTCACTTCACTCATTTTGCTCCGTACGTAGTCACTTGTTGAAATCTCTAGAAAGACAAATACTCCGTATTTGGGAACAGAGGGAGGCTTTTGCTCCGTATTTGGGAACAGAGGGAGTATCACCATACAGAGGGAACAGAGGAAGCTTGAAATATGAACATGTCAATGGGAGGGAGTAAGCCTCATGCATGCATGCATGCATGCAACATGCAACACTCACACGTACACATGGACGCATGCAACACTCACACACCCATGCGGCACACAACACACGATGCAACAGACATGCTCAAGTGCTCAACCTACTCCCTATGTCCGTGAAAGACTGCACATTTAGAGATTTACACATTGACCAGGGCATAATTAACGCCCAAAAGTAGCAGACTTATGTGTGCATGCGACCATTGAGAGAAGAAGATTAAATGAAGGTTGTTGCATGCTGTAATTAAGGATAGACATGTAGCCTATACCTAGAGCACAAGTTGGTGCATTAGTCAATCAATATCGATTTAGATTAAAGGCTAAATGCATTGGAAGTGTAGATGTACTACACTCTTTGTTTTTTAGCTGATGTGCACTCTTTATTGGAAGACCGAGGGAGTACACGTGCATGCACTCACATACACAGCCAGGGTGGTTTGCACGCAAGGGTTGGACTCCTGTCGCGCCTGCGTAAAGTTTTGTTTAACTGATTTCTTTGCTCTGCCAACTGACAGGTGGGACCCAGAAACCAGGTGACAATTTAACCAGTCAACAAAGTGCCACGTCGACTATGTGGCCGGTCCGTAGGGTGCAATACGGTGCTCTACGATGAGCTAGTGATCATATAATCACCGCAAAACTATATATAGTGACCGTAAAGAGGATATTGTTACATACGTTGACCGCAAGTGTATTTTTCTCGTTTCAAATTAAGCCATATTAACCGGAAAGGACACAATATGTACTAGTACTAGTACTGCTTTGATGTGTCCCGTCAACTCGCCGAACAAGGAGAAGCTTTCTTACTACGCCTCTCCCTCGCCCACGCGTGCGGTGGCTCGTAGGACGAGGAGAGGGTTTTGACTACAGCGCCCTCTCCCTCGCCCTCGCCCTCGCGGTGGACGTGCAACAGTTTAATCGGTGTCAGATTGCCAGAAGCATATTGTATTGTTGTATCATCATTGTTGGACCTTCCGAAGAGGCGAAGAGCCAAGTGCAAGGTTCACACGAGTACGAACTGTTGAACCTCCCGAAGAGGCGAAGAGCCAAGTGCAAGGTTTTATAGGATTTTTTGTCCTAGTAGGAGTATACTACAACTATAGCGAACGATGCTATGGTATGATGCCGCCACATCACCTATATCCAAAGCTGTGCCACCTTTTTTTTCTCAAAGAGCGTGTTGGAGCCTGTGCAACAACCACACAAGTTGCACGTACACATAATACATTTACTAGTAATAAATTCTAAAGGATAAATGCTAGTATGCCACACAAGTTCATCTCCAATTCATGTGATAAATTTGTGCATGACTAGTCTACATATATTCACAGCACTACCGTTCACAATTTACTGTACTCCACTTACACGTTATAGATGGGCTACATGTCCTCCTCCAGGTTCCAGTCCCAAGTGTTCTTCATGGATGGCATGATCCATATCGGTGGGCAACGGGAATCATTGTCACAGCTTTCTAGTCCGGTTCCACACGATGGAGACTCATCCAAGCTGAAGCGGCATAAATCAGGGATAGCGTGTCCCAACATGTCATTCATCCGGCGGTGCGCATTGAAGACACAACCATGCTTCATGAATGACAGGCCTTCGGTGTCGTGCACGGAAGGTGGAATCCGCTTCACAATGGGGAAGCTGTCCCCAATGAAAAGCGAGTACTCTCCAAGAGTGTTCCTCGGCACCCACGTAGCATCACGGGGGTTGAACTCGGCACCATTCATCTGGTACACGTGGCATCTCAAATCTGGACACATGGTGACGTACATAGTCAAGGTCCATGCATAATAATGTTGTGCTCAAATATGGTGGTTAGTAATACTGTGCAGCAAATAGTACTACCCCGGTATAAAGGAAGTAAAATAATCGGCTTATTATATATAGCCACTCTTGGCTACATGGATGAGATAGTAAGATATGGAAAAACAAAAATGGTGGCAGCTAGTGGGTTCAAGTCTTCAAGGGCCTAGATAGCTATACGCGTCCTCCAAGGTAAAAAGTACTCCTACTAGTACTAGTAAGTAGTACAACAACGAAAGAGAAGGCGAGAGGGTTAAAAAATGGAATACCTGGGTAGATGGTGACTGTACGATCGTGGTAGATTGTGTGACCATGTTGCACATCAGTGGTACCATGCGTAACGACTGGTAAGATAGTTGATCCCAATATGCCAAAGTCAGCTACGATGTTCCAGGTTAGACCGAATCACGGATGCAAATGCCCATCCAGGATCAGCGATCTTATTTTGATCGGGGGATGACTGGTCCCTGCAAAATAATGGAGTACCGTTAGGGATGCAAATGATGGTTTGTGCATTCCATTTGTAATCTCCCGTACCGTGGGATGGCAACCAGATGAAACAAGTCCCCTATCTTGTAACCGCGAAGATGCAGCCTAGATGGCGCACGGCGTCTTCGAACATGTAGGGGTACAAATCTGCCGCCGCCAACATGCACCATCCTCTGCCGGTACTACCTCTTTCATTGATGGCAATCCTTATGTCGAACACCGCGATGAGATAGTAATCGTCCTAGCCGTGTCGCTTTGTCGGCAGGTCCGCAATTGCTATCTTCTTCAATATCATGTAAGCATCATCATACGTATTCAAGCCCAGCCAGTCCGGAAGGCTGATCCCAATGGTGGAGAAGGGGTCTACGGGAACGGCCGCACTACTGTGGATGTTGTGCAAAATGATGGTGGTATCCGGCTGGAGGTATGCAAGCCAATCTTCATTGGCACTGACCCAGACCTATATATAAGACGGTGGGCAGCGGAGAAATTACGAGATGGAAATGGAATAACTAAGTACGACAGGATCAAACTCCATTATTGACCTGCTCATTAGACAAAATCCGACTATCTCTCAATATCGGTAACTCTAGCGGAGTCAACGTGCAACCATGGCCAGGGAGCGGTGGACTATTCGAAGGATTGTCTCATAGAAGAACCTTCTCCTCAAGGATGCATGGAAGACCAATAAGCATGGCCTTTTCCCAAGCCTGTTTAAGCACCATTTTGAAAAAGCTGGTGCAGGAAGCACCGAGTCTTGCAGCGGTGAGGACGTCGGAGCGGCGTGTGATTTCTCCCAGAGGATCATCATCCAAGGTCTTCTAGCCCCGACGAGGGGAAGAACTGCCTGGCGAATCCATGGGAGCAGCGACGAACTG
>NC_041389.1:156636819-156643019 GCF_002162155.2 Triticum dicoccoides
GGGACTGGCGAGGAGGAGATAAGAGCGTAGTAACCACAGGGCCTCGTCCCTTCCAACTGTAGATCGTTCCTTAGGGAAGGGGTGAGGCTATTATTTACTACTAGTACTAGCATTATGGGACGTTATGGGATTGCATTGTACTGTAAATAATAGCACTAGTAAGAAATTTTTGGCACTAGGTAGTAGTTTTTGGCGTGGATTAAGAAATTTTGGGTATGTTTTTGCTATTTTTTGTACACGCCAACTAGTATCAAAAAATGTCTTACATTATGGACGGAGGAGTATGTACTCGTACTATAGCAGTACTAGTACTACTTTCTCAACTAGTAGTGCGATGTACTGTACTTCTAGTATAGTGCACCATTTTTGAACTCTTGAATCTCAGGGCCAAGGAGCTACAGTTGGAAGTGGAGGGTACTACTGTTCTCTAGAACCATCGCTGTACTATCAATGTACACCTGCGTAGTGGCCTAGTGGGTACTCTCGATGCTCTATTCAGCCGCTCCTCTCATGTAGCTAGCCCAGTCAGCTGCTCATGTCACGCACACACTAGCAGCCTGTTTATCAGCGACGGTTACTGCGGGGGCAGAACATTTGAGTTATTTGATACATCGAGACTAGGCTTTTCGCTTCCATTTGTGGAGGTGTAATGGAT
Source organism: Triticum dicoccoides (assembly GCF_002162155.2). Taxonomy (NCBI): domain Eukaryota; kingdom Viridiplantae; phylum Streptophyta; class Magnoliopsida; order Poales; family Poaceae; genus Triticum; species Triticum dicoccoides. The sequence goes on from NC_041389.1 coordinate 156,637,475, forward strand.
CTCGTCAGACTTTGTTAGTAGTTCCTTCTTTATGAATGAGATGAGGCAAAGCTTTTGCCTCCGTTTCAAAAAAAATCATCAAGAGGAATTCCTTTTATAGAGCCGATAATGGAGTGAAGTCCATGCATGCAACACCGCAAGCTACAGAGTAGTAGTAGAGCACTTTACGTACAGAGCCATATTGCACAGTCCCAATGCCCCGCCAGGCTTTTCCGGCTCCTCGGGCTTAATTGGGAGGCGCTAGTTTAAATATGCTACTAGCTGATGAGGAAGCTACAAGCGAGGTGCGGCTAGGGCGAGCATGCGAGCAACGAGATGATGGGAAGTTAAACCCGTTCACGTGGCTAGGCTATCCAGTGCACCCAGATTGTGGTGTCGCACGTTCATTTGACTTCAAAACTCAAACTACCCATGTACAATATTGGCTCGCAGTGAAGTTACTATTTTAAAAAAGGCTGCCTTGTGTTCGGCCGGGATCGAACCCACAAAATGAGGTATACACTCCCGCGACCACTAGTAGTACTCGTTGGAGTACAACACAACCTAGAATCGCCTTTTGTCGCTAGTAGTACATTGTTCCTTACAAGAAACCACTAATAATGCCAAGAAACTACTACCACTTGCATACGTGGCAGACTTAAGATAAGACTACCCTATCAACCATTATACATGCCCTTACCAACCAGCCCTACTAAGAAACGACTACTCTACAAAGTGCCGTTAAAGGCACGTTTCAACCCATGTCACCCATTAAGTCAACGCCTTCTATTCGACCGGGAAGTTAGGCGTTATGAATTGTGGGACCAACATGTCAGTCTGCACAAAAATCCCCAAGTGACCTCCTACCTCCGGCCCGTCCACCCAGTCATCCTTGGCCATGGGACGCAGCTACCGCCGTCGGCAGATGGCGAGGTCAAAACCGCCACTGGTGTAGAGCCCATCTTGCAGTAGCCAAGATGCCAGCTCCGTCTGGCGCTCATGGCTGCTAGCTAGCCAAGATAGCTCCATCTAGCTGCTTGTCTGCAAGGTTTGCTAGCTAGATTGGCACGGCGGCGCAGCAGCTTGCTTGCACGTGCCGCGCTAAGGCCAGCCATCTGGCTCGAGCGAAGGCCAGCGCGGTGGCTTGCTCGCTCGTGAGCCATGCTCAAGCCAGCCTGCCAACCCATGCGGAGGCCAGCATGGCGTCCGGCCCGTCCGGCAAAGTGGCGGTCAACTCGCTCAACACCGGCGCCACTGACGAACACGCATCTGTAATGTTTGAAGTAATGTTTAGGAAAAATAATGATTTGAGGGGGAAAACATGATAGAAGGTCAGATGTGGGTCCCTCGTGTCAACGGTGAAACAAAATGTGTTGGTTTAAGCTGCCTTGTCAGCATGGATGTGTGGGCCAACCTATCATAAACGGGTTTAAACGAGCCTAATCGGTACTAGGTAATAGTTTTTGGCGTGGATTAAGAAATTTTGGGTATGTTTTTGCTATTTTTTGTACAATAGATTCTTCCTAGGGCTGGTTGAAAGTGGTAGTTTTTTGTTAAATACTCTACATATTGTAAGTAGGAGTGGAAGTTAAGCTTTGGAAGCGAATAAGCAAGGCTAGTTACATAGTGCATATGTGTACATGATTGAAAGTAAATATCAACCATGAGTGACTAATATCTTGATGGAAAACTCGAAACTATGAAAATACTAGGAATTGTTTTTTGCATGATTGGAAATACTAGCAATGTTCATGTGCATTGCAACGGATCATAATTAGAATAATATTTATTCACAAACTTGATACAAAACACTCTAATTTTGATATAAATATATCACTAGAGATATATTATGTTTCAATTAGAATATATTCCTTGGACTATTTTGATGAGGTGAGGGAGGGATGTGGTTGGTTATAATATACTAATTATGGGTTTTTGTGCAAATTGGTAGAGAAGTGGGATGTTGGTGAGAAAAGGCAACAACTTACCTCATAGTCATTAGATGTAGATCTAATGGTCAGAAACGACAGATGGCAGACACACCATCATCACCAACTTAGTCTTCTATAGGAGTACTAGCAAGATCCGTGCATTGCATGGAACATCAAGATGCATTTTTTATAAAACACTTGTTGTGATTGACCCATGCGGGAGTAATCCCATGTGTAAAAACTAATGATATCTCGATAAATAGGAGATAAGGTGAAGAGAAGTGGTGCGTGGTGGAGATTGGTGGTTGAACTAAGCGGAGGCATGGGGATTGACGACGCCGGCAGCGGCCACCAGGCCAGTTTGTTCCAGAGGCTTCATTTCTTAATTGCTCAATAATGAGGTTGTTGGAGATAAGGATTAATGAGGGAAGGCCTTGTCTGCAAATGTGGAGAGAGGCGCGGGTATCTTTCAGTTCAATTTCCATCCATCACATATAGATCAGACGGTCTATATTGCAAGATGGCACGGGTACCATCATCACCAACTCGATTTTTATAAGAGAAGAAATATAAGTATGGAGATACAAACATATTATCGATACTTGTTTCCGTAAACTAGCATCTACATTCTATTCAACGCCTCAACATGTGGGGCCTTAGCACAATGACTCTCGACTGTGTAAAACAAAGGTTTTCCCGTCGCCGATAAGGAGGGGTTGATGGCGGCGCGCTTTTTGGCTTGCTCTAGTCCTAGTAGTCATACTAGGTGGTCTAAGCACGTGTAGATTTATTCTTTTTCACGTCTTGTGTTTGCTGTACTGTCACGACTGTTGATGAATAGACGGTAAGTTATTCACAGGGAAACCTTTGTTGAGCGTGTTTGCGAGAGAGAGAGAGAGAGAGTGCGTGTGTGATATGTCTAGAGACTGAGGCAATGATAAGAGATTCTTTGTGTCTATGTGTGTGGAGGATAGAGAGAGACACGTACATGGGGATTTGTGTTGTGTAACGTGGAGACACATATACATAATCAGAGAGTGTAGGACCTTGAGAAGAGGTGTCTAGAGGGGGGGGGGGTGATTAGACATTAAGTACCAAAGTTGCAGTTTTTAAGTTCTTAAAGTTTAAGTGGAGTTTAGGCACAAGTTTAACACTCACAATACATATCAAGCAAGCATGCAAAGAGTATATGAGCAGCGGAAAGTAAAGCATGCAACTTGCAAGAATGTAAAGGGAAGGGTTTTGGAGGATTCAAACGCAATTGGAGACACAGATGTTTTTGGCGTGGTTCCGATAGGTGGTGCTATCGTACATCCACGTTGATGGAGACTTCAACCCATGAAGGGTAACGGTTGCGCGAGTCCACGAAGGGCTCCACCAATGAAGGGTCCACGAAGAAGCAACCTTGTCTATCCCACCATGGCCGTCGCCCACGAAGGACTTGCCTCACTAGCGGTAGATCTTCATGAAGTAGGTGATCTCCTTGCCCTTAGAAACTCCTTGGTTCAACTCCACAATCTTGTCGGAGGCTTCCAAGTGACACCTAGCCAATCTAGGAGACACCACTCTCCAAGAAGTAACAAATGGTGCGTTGATGATGAACTCCTTGCTCTTGTGCTTCAAATGATAGTCTCCCCAACACTCAACTCTCTCTCATAGGTTTTGGATCTGGTGGAAAGAAGATTTGAGTGGAAAGCAACTTGGGGAAGGCTAGAGATCAAGATTCATATGGTAGGAATGGAATATCTTGGCCTCAACACATGAGTAGGTAGTTCTCTCTCAGAAAATGTATGCTGGAAGTGTAGGTTCAGTCTGATGGCTCTCTTCACGAATGAAGAGGAGGTGGAGGGGTATTTATAGCCTCCACACAAAATCTAACCGTTACACACAATTTACCAAACTCGGTGGGACCAATTCAACAGACTCAGTCAGACCGATTTAGTAAACCTAGTGACCGTTAGGATTTTCGGTGGGACCAACATGCAACTCGGTAGGACCGATATGGTTAGGGTTAGGGCATAACGTAATCTCGGTGAGACCGATTACACAAAGTCGGTGAGACCGATTTTGGTAATAAGTTCTCCAGAGAGTTGGTCGGGCAAACTCGGTTGGACCGATTACACAAACTCGGTGGGACCGACTTAGGTAATGAGTCAACTAGGAAGTTTGTATTGTAATCTCGGTAGTACTGATTGCTCAAACTCGGTGAGACCGATTTTGATAATGGACATACACAGAGAGATTACAATCCCATCTCGGTGAGACCGAGATCCCTATCGGTAAGACCGATTTGCCTAGGGTTTGTGGCAGTGGCTATGGCATTTGAACTCGGTGGTGCCGGATAGAAAGAATCGGTGGGGCCGATTTTGACTTTAGGTTTAGGTCATTTGTGTGGGAGTGGGAAAGTAGTTGAGGATTTTGGAGCATATCACTAAGCACTGTGGAGCAAGAAACTCATTAATCAACACCTCATCCCTTCTTGATAGTATTGGCTTTTCCTATAGACTCAATGTGATCTTGGATCACTAAAATGTAAAATGAAGAGTCTTGAGCTTGAAGCTTGAGCCAATCCTTTGTCCTTAGCATCTTTAAGGAGTTCCCACATCCTTTAGTCCATGCCACTCCATTGTTGAACTTATCTGAAACATACTAGATAAAAGTGTTAGTCCAACAAGAGATATGTTGACATTAATTACCAAAACCACCTAGGGAGCACTTGTGCTTTCAGAGAGTGAGTGTGTGAGATACACATGCGGATATGGGGAGAGATGAGGATCCAGATAAATGGGTGTTTGTACATGTTTGTGTGTGTTTGTGTGCGCGTTTGTGTGTTTGAGGGAGTGTGTGTATGTGGAGTAGAGAGACCACTAATGATGTAAACCTAGTATAAGGGAAGGGGCAATGGTGTGACATGTGTAGTAGCAGGATAACATGGGTGCGGGCGGGGGGAGTAGACTATTTGGAAGAGACATCATGTGTGTGGGAGAGGGGTGTGAAGCGAGAGCGAGAGCGAGAGAGAGAGAGAGAGAGAGAGAGAGAGAGAGAGAGAGCTAGTGACGGAGAGAGAGAGAGAGAGGAAGAGAGGGGTCGTTTGTGTCCATAAATGGCGTAGATAGGGAGACAATGTTGATGTTGTTTGAAATTGGCCTATGGACGGAGACGCAAGGGAGGCGAGTCATCATGTGTGTGATAGGGACTTCATGACAGATCTAGAATATATGGTGTAGAGAACAATGTGCGAGATTGAGAACGATGATACATTAGGGAGCTATGGAAAGAGTCACGACATATATGTATATAGGGAAGGAGCTGGGGCGGGTCCACATGTGGGAGAGATAGAAAGAGGAGAGTGGTGCAGAAGGAGACAAAGTGTGCTTGTTTGCAGTGGGGGTGGTGTGAGAGGTGAGTGTGCGAGAACCGCATAACTAGGGAGATAGACGTTTGGGGGTGACGTTTTGTGTGTATGGTAAAGACACTCTACATAGTGCGTGTGCTTGGGAAAGAGAGATGCCAGGAGACCTAGAGAGTGGGGGAAGAGATGTGTGCATGCCCGAGAGACAAAGTGATAGAGACCTATATTGGGGTCCGGACTTTAGAAGAGAGAGGGGTGTTAATGTGCTCGTGTGTTGGTGTCT
>NC_041389.1:156643327-156661315 GCF_002162155.2 Triticum dicoccoides
GGGGGGGGGCTTTAGATAAAGAGCGAGGTGTCTATATTTGAGGGACTTTAGCATAATTGAGATATATATGGTCAATAGTATGTGCACTGATGGTTGATCAATTTGTTTCACACTTTGGACTATGAGATAGCGATACTTTTGAATATGCGTCATATACCTTCATGTACCAGAATTACAAACCTAAGATTGGAATTTTGGAATTCAACTCCATCATTAGCTTTTGTAATTCATTTAAATGGAGGTACATTTTTTAAGCCGGGATTTCGTGATTTCAAATTCATATATCAAACCTAGAGATATACACATACGAGCATGTTCAAACTTTATAATCATCCACTTTATTCATACACATACACATTTTTGCTTTTGTCATCATATTTAGGATAAACACATTTGGAATTTCATTTGAATTGGACCGTATGATGGTATTTGCTTGTACTAGCTCAATGACTCATATCTGAATTGAATGGACAATCTAAGTTTCGACTTGGAGACACTGATTTTCGAAACTTGCACTTTTTTTTGCGTGCAAAACAAACAAATTCTTGACCATGATATCATAGTCGGCCGTACAAGAGCAAAATATAATTTCAGGCGCCAAAAGCTTTCAAACTTGCTGCTCACATCGAAATATCTCGCGCCCGAAAGTTTATCTCTGCGATATTCCTGTTTTACCCCTGCCACATGAACGGGAAAGGGCTGCTTTGGTAACTCCATTGTTTTCCCTCTTTGCCCCCAACATTCTTCCCCAAAACGCCTCCCCTTTCCCTCCCCACCCCCATTTTTAGCCCTACCCTGCCAACAAATCCACACACACTCCTGAACCTCGTGCATGCTTTATCTGGTTTAGTTGGAGCCCAAGACTTTATATCGATCTCAGTTACTTCACATACACCTTTAGGCTGGTGTGTGGGCTTCCTTGGAGCGTACCTCCGTGCCCTGACCGGAAGGGTAATTGCTGCAGCTCCTCACCATCTCCTAAAGACATAGGGTTGTTGAAATCAGATGAAGATACATCGCCTGAAGCATGAGTGTTGTCGCTGCTATTCGGCATCTACAAAGAACACATGCGAAACTCAGGAAAGGAGGATAAGCATAAAACTAATAACTTGGTACCATGCTTTCTAAACATGCCATGCAATAATTTAGAAAATGTACGGCTAATTTGTTAAGTTTGCCTGACTCAGGCGCCCGCGATCTGTAAATCGGTGGTAACTTATTGGAACAAATACAACTTATATGTACTAGTTAGTAAGGTAGATAATTAACATATATACGCTCTCCATTATTTTATAGCCAATTTGGGAACATACGTAACAAAATAGGAAGAGGGGTTGCAAGGAAATATGCCTCACCGCGATGGAGAGCAGTAACTAATAGGCTTCTTGATGCAAACCTGGCCGGCCCACAGGAGAGGCGAGGATTACAACATCGATATGCTCGAGGGTGGCTGGTGAGCAAACGAAGACGGCGAGGCGCGGGTAGCCGCGTGTTGGGAACGGCAGTGGAGGTTGGCTTGACACCGAAGAGCAAGCACACAACCGGGGTGAGCACGCCAGCGCCGGAGAGGATTCTGATGTGGATCTGGGGGAGGGGGAGCTGGCGATGGAGATTGGGTGGACTAGTTGAGTGAAACACGGGCGAGCCATGTGGGGGTGTTGGCGGCCTAGGTGAAAAGGGTGACAAATATCCCCGGTCGCCGCGCAGAAAGGCCTATGCAAATGGTTGCCTCTAAGCGCTCGTGTGCACAAAGAGAAAAATTACGTTTGAAATGAAGACATACTAATTTTGAAATGAAGACGTGAGTTCATCGTTTCGCCTCTAAATTGTTCCCACGTTAAGCAATCACCATTATACCACGGGTTTGATTTGCTGGCGCATTTCAGGTCTCATGTGCTATATGTAAGACATTTTTGGCATTTACCGTGCATTTTGGCATATAAATCAATTCCTAGGCGGACTGCATTTCCTGTCGAAAGGGATGAGGATTGCTGACCTGGGAGCATCCAAGGGTGCAGACGTATGATCCGTGGGATTTGGGTTATGGCCAATCAGAATGCACGACTCAGATCGCGCGTGCAGCAAGGGGGGGCATCGGCCATGGTTTGGTAGGCACACGACTTTCATGAGTGAACCGTGTGCTATTTGAAAACATTTACATTAACTAATAGTGTAACCGGGTGGTGAAGGAGTTGTCGGAGGGGGAGGAACCGCATAAAAAATCATAACCAAAATTGCATCTGTTGTTGAAAGGAATGAAGATCACCGTTCGATCTGGGAGCATCCAACGGTGCAGACGTACGATCCGTGGGGTTTGGATTCTGGCCAATCAGAACGCATGACTCAGATCGCGCGTGTGGCAGGGGGGCATCGGCCACGGTTTAATGGACACACGACTTTCATGAGTGAACCGTGTGCTATTTGAAAACATTTACATTAACTAAAAATATTTTTTTGTTTGAATGAAAACATGAGTTCATCGTTTCGCCTCCAAATTTTTTTCCCACGGTAAGAAATCACGATTGTACCCTATGTTTCAATTTTCTGGTACATTTTACTAGGCAGCAGGCCTCGCTAGCAATCTCAAACTTTGAATATATGCAAAAAGAAAAGAGATCTCGTCTAATTTCTATATATATATATGCATGATATAGTATACGACACTCTCCACTATGAGTAGCCTAATTAATTAAGTATAGCCTAACTAAAACACCCACATGTAGTCATAGTAGGGTTTTTGACTTTATATGCACTAAAATGCAAGAGGTAAGTGCAAAGAATGACTTAAACATAGCAGACGACCTAAATGGGCCGGAAAATCAAACCAAGGGGTATATCCGCTATTGTTTACCATGATTTTTTTTCCGAGGCGGAACGATGTAGAGTAAATGATGCTTTGTAGTCGAAGTGTCGCGTCTCCTTTTTGGAAACTATGATCCTTCTTGTGAGATGCTCTGGTATGGAAGGTGCGAGCACCAAAACTTGTGCCAAACTTTACCAAATTTTTCCATGCGATTGTGAGGGGCACGCCATAGTGGCACAATGAATTTTGTTATTTTTGGGACTCTATATGCATTTCCTGAAATTAAAATACCAACAAGGCCTACGCCTCTGGTCGCACGCTGCGGCCGAACTGTTTGAAGTTGTTTCCTATTTCTTGCACAATGAATGAAAACTTGCAAAGCGACACCCAAATGATCTTGCGCTAACACGCACGTGTTATATATATATATATATATATATATATATAGTGTATGACGATACTACTTTCAATTATAGCGCATAGTACAATACATAGAGTATATATATAGTGTCATAGATCATATTTATTGCCATGCATGACGCAAATTATCATCGCATTTAACATGATACAGTGTCTACCTATATGTTACTCTAACGTTCTAAATCTCAGTATATTTAATTGTTTGCCACATCAGCATACTTGCTATTTTTCTGAGTGCAGCTATGATATATATATACCACCACTATGGCCAGCCTTTGTATAGTAGGGAAGTATCATATATACTATAGTATCATGCATATGATACTATATAGTGTATGATACTACGTACGTACCTTCTTATAGTGCATATATATAGTATCATAGAGCTAGTATATATATACCATAGATGACCGTATTTATGGCCATGTGCATGACACAAAGTAGTATAACATTTATGTTATATATGTTACAGTATCTATGTTAGTGCTTCTTTGCCACACATCATCATATTTGCTATTTTGAAGTGCATGATACCGGCTATGATAGCCCCACTATGGCCACCCTAAGGTTGGTCGTAATGGGAGTATCAAGCGGCATCATATGCGTGCCAACTAGACTTTTTGGATGATGTGGCACACAGTTAAATGAAGAAAGAGAGGGTGTGGGCCAGGTATCATATCATGATATACTGTATCACATATTAAATGTTGTACTACATTGTGTCATGCATGACAATTAATAAGGCAACTTAAGATACTAAGACTAGCCACAATGGGTAGTGTAACATGCCCATGTTACTACTCCATGTTACTACCTCTATAGTGGGGAGTAACATATGTGTGGTAACATGCGCAACACTTCATTTATTAAGCTATAGACTCATCTTGCCTTGATATGTGTGATGCTACTCATACTAGTAGACTAGCCACAATGGGAGTAACTTCAACAGTAACATCAAGTCCAACTAAGCAAATATTCTTATGTGGCAATGAGTTAATCAGGAGAGGTAGTTTGAGTAACTTAGCTAGTTACCGTAACATCACATGTCTCAATGCACTATGAGTCTATAACCTAATAAATGAAGCTTTGAATGACACCACACTTGTGTTACTACCCACTATGAAGGTAGTAACATAGTCTAGGGATATGTGTATGTTACTAGTGTATGTTACTATGCACTGTGGCTAGTCTTAAATAGCAACTAGCTATGTTACCCACATGCCTCTCTTTCTTCATTTATTGCTTGCCACATCATCTATTTTATCTAGATATGTGTGATGTTACTACCTATGTTACTCCCACTATGGGTATATGTAGTCTAACTTATGATACTATGCGCGCATTACAGAGGTAGCTAGCTAGTACTCCCTCCATCCAGGTTTATTAGGCCTCTCAGCAACACAAGCATGCATGTCCCTTTTTATAAGGCCCCGCTTTGGAAAGGTGCATGCATGCAACCATTTCATTGGTTGCATTGAAAGCCATTGTTGTTGGTGCCATGGTTGGAAAATTAATACACTACATGCATGCTTTTTCATTGGTTGCATGCATGTGAGAGAGTGCATTGGGAGTGGAATGGAATAATTAATGTGAGCAAATTACTATGTGTCTTGGTCTAAGAGAAGTTGTCTTTAGGCCTAATAAACCCGGACGGAGGGAGTATCGATCATATACTAGTATCATGCATGACACATAGTAGCATATATAGCATTTGTTATGACACATGGTTTCATGATATGATACTTAACCCTCTCTTTCTTCATTTAATTCTATGACAGCTCATCAAAATTGCCTAGTTGGCATGATACTAGCTATGATATCCCATTACGACCAGCCTAGCAAAGAAGGTGTACAGATCATTTGTGCGTCGCTTTGCGAGTTTTCATCCGTTTGTTTGGGAAGCGGGGAGAAGTTTCAAACATTTCGGCTGCGAGGTGCGGCCACTGGCGTAGGCCTAGTTGATATTTTAATTACAGGAAATTCAGATGGAGTCCGGACATCTCATCAAAATCAATGTGTGCCTGTGGCATGCTATCACGACCCCGTGGAAAAAATGGTAAAGTTTGGCACAAGTTTTGATGACAATTCCTTCCAAACCGGAGCATCTCACATGAAGGATCATGGTTTCCCAAAGGAGACGTCTCAATTCAAACTCCTGTGGCCATTGACTTCATCGTTTGGCCTCATAAATATTTCCACGGTACGCAATCACCATTATACCATGGGTTTTATTTTCTGGTGCATTTCGGGTATCGTTAGCTATATTTAAGACATTTTTGAGTTTAACATGCATTCTGTGCATAAAAATAAAATTACAACCGGAACTGCATGTGTTGTCAAAAGGGATGAGGATCATTGTTCAATCTGGGAGCATCCAATGGTGCAGGCGTACAATCCGTGGGGTTTGGATTCTGGCCAATCAGAACGCATGACTCAGATCATGGGCATGGTTTTGTCGGCACACGGCTTTCATCAATGAACCGTGTGCTATTCTCAATCCAGATTGCATACATATTTTTGGCACACATACTATAGTGAGATCAATTGAGTGTGCTACCTCTATGATATAATAATAATAATAATAATAATAATAATAATAACAAAAAACAGTTCATATTAATTACCTGAGCTGATGGCATATCAAGGTCAACATATTAACGGTTCTTACATCAACAAAAAACCGGGCATAACTCACAAATTCAGTACATGCGACAGTTCTAGATTGAATGAATTAAGTTGCAGGGTTGGCATAAAGACTAGTCTTATGGCTTAATTCCCATGTACATGGGGGAACTGGGGTCATTAAGTTGACCCCAAATGAACTTGGGGTTTTTTGATGATTTTATGCTTCTCTGTTACAGGGTTGCGTGATCCCTTGGCTAGCAACTCATCAAATTCATCATACTCATCCTCATAGGCAACATCGTCGACACCCAGCACCCTCCTCTTCCCCTGCATCACTACATGTCGGTTCTTATGCACAGGGTCTTCCGCAAAGAAAATCTGTGTAGCATCGCTAACAAGAATGAACGGGTCCCCGTGATATGCCATCGTTGTCCTGTTAACATAGGTATTCATGTAATCATCAACCTTTACTTGACCAAGAGGGATCCATGAGCACCTGAATAATGCCACCTTAACTTCCACATAGTCAAGCTCCCAAATCTCTTTGATGGTTCCATAGTATACCCTTTTATCAGCTTCATCTACAGTCATGCATTCTATTCGAACAGAGCTATTCTGATATGAGGTCTTCTCATCACATTCATCAATGTAGAATGTGTATCCATTTATTTCATATGCTTGGTACGTCAACACCGTAGGTGATGGCTTTTGTGCCAACCACGTAGCAATGCCATCGATGGATCCTTGTGCCAAACGCTTCTTCAGCCATTCGACGTAGTTCTTAGTGTGCTCCTTCATCTCCACATCTGATGAAGGCACCATTGGTAAGAAGCTTTGGCGTATCTCCGCCAAGTGTTCTTTGGCGTAAGCGGTGAAAACTGGGCTGTTAAGCAGTACCGTCAAATGGGCTTTCTCTGCAAATTCTCTGGGTGCAGGCATTTGCGTGCCAGCAAGGACTGGCTTACCTTTCAGCCTTCTGTCGGTGTACTAGAGTAGGGGTACCTTAGTATCCCGAACTTGTGCATGGGCAGTTGCAGCACCCCGCGGCAGGGCCCGCCAGGTCACCGCCAAGACCCTCTGTGGCTCTTCAGAAAACAAGACCCCGGCAAGAGGAGCTTGCCGGGAGGCCATTCAAGAACAAAATATTCAAGATGAGAAGACAAGGCCCCGGCAAGAGGAGCTTGCCGGGAAGAAGCGAGACCCCGGCAAGAGGAGCCTGCCGGGAAGGCCAACCATGGCACCTCAAGAAACACTTGCTGCGACGCACCACGCGTCCCGGCAAGGCTCGGTGAGCGGCAAGCTCCCGGACCCGACAAGGTAGCGCCCGCGGCAAGATACTTGCCGCGGTAAGCGGTCACTGCGCACCCAGGCTCCAGCACACCCACCAACGTGTCGCTCTGGGACCCTTCCAGGCACGCATGGCGGGAGGCTGTGCCGCCAGCGGAGCGTGGTGGCGAGCGGCGCTGACACGAAGAGAACATCGTGGCGAACGGTGGCGCTCCTAACGGTCGCTTTTTGCACTATTCAGGCGAGTCCGACGGGCATTCAATGCCCTTGTCCCCTGCCGTCAGGGTTAGGTAGGATACACTGTGGCTACAGTATAAGTAGCTGTACCAACCGCATTCTTTTTCCATTTTTACCCCTCTAACCTACGTTGCCACTTGTCGGTGACCCCTTGAGCGTATAAAAGGAGGCCCATGCGCAACGTAGAAAGGGTTCGACTCATTCGAAGCTAGCACACTCCCACGCTCGGTCTTGTAGCTCACCTCGCTCCCGAGAAAGAACACCCAATACAATCAAGCAGCAGTAGGAGTTTTATCTCTCCGGAGAGCTCTGAAGCTGGGTAAACTGCTCGTGTGCACTGCCTCGATCCGCTCTTCGTGCGATCTCCGCCCTCTGCCAAACCGAAAGGGGCTCGGTCCCCATAGGTGTCCGCGGATCAGTTTCCCGACATCTTTGGCGCGCCAGGTAGGGGGCGTCGAGTTCGTGTGAACCCGATCCGGTGTGCACGCGAGCTAGATCTTCATCATCTTCATCAACATGCCACCGAAGAAGAAGGCTTCGGGGGCAGCAACCCCGTCTGCATCCCTTCCTCCGCCTCCGAAGCAAGCGGACGGTGGAGTGGACGCCGGCGGAAGAACGGGCGCCGACGAGGGAACTCATAGCGCTGCCAGGTCCAAGGACAAGGCCGCGCAGACCTCGCCGTCCGTACTTGTACCGCGCCCGTGTCAGGAGGCGCGGGAACAGCAGCGTCATGGTGTTCGCAGCGCCATACGCCCGCTGGATCAAGATCAAGCTGGTGGTTCGCGTGGCGTTCAAGACCAGCATGCACGCCAGCGTGCTGGCCCCAGTGAAGTGCGGTCGCCTGGACGGGATACTGCTCCTTCTAACCTAGTTGGAAGTCCGAGCATATCCCGCACCTCGCACCATTCACCGCTGCCGCCAACCACGCCAGCAGAAGCTTTGGCGCGAGCCCAACTGCTTCTTGATTACCCTCCCACGGCGGACAAGATCGACGAATGGAGGGCCAAGATACAGAGCCTCATCGGCTTCGCCAATGGCGACACCGCGCGGCAACCAAGCACCTCGCTGCCGCGGCAAGACTGCCGGACGCGAGCCGATGGCAACAGGACAGACGGGGGTGCGACTCCCATGCACTCTCCGCCAAGAAGGCCAAGATCGCCGACTCGCCGGATCCACCCCGACAGCGGCTCCACCGTGTCGTCGGATCCACGGGCTCGTCGCGACCAGCGCCAAGTTCTCCACGAACGACAACAAGAGGACGCTCGTACCCGCATCAAGCGTCGAAGAGAAGCGCGGCGTCAATCTGACGAGCGCACTTGGCCCTCTGTCGACATGCGCGCGCCGGGGGAACCAGGCGACTTGCCGTACGCGGTAGGTTGCCCTGCGTTCACCCATGAGCTGCGGCAGGTCCAGTGGCCCAGCAAGAAGAACTTCAAACCAGACGTACCGGAGAAGTACGACGGCAAGTCGCATTCGTCGGAATTCCTCAGCATCTACACCATCGCGGTGCAAGCTGCCAGGGGATGGGACGACAAGATCCTTGCCAACTACTTCCCGCTGGTGCTCAAGCCCAACGTCAGGTCCTGGCTCATGCACTTGCCGGACAACTCCATTTCCTCTTGGTCAGATCTGTGACATCAATTTGTCGGCGCCTTCACAGGCGGCCACAAGCCACATGGCCAAGAGAGCGACCTTCATCTGCTCGCCCAGAAGGAAGGAGAGTCCCTGCGCAAGTTTATTCAAAGATTCAGCCGTGTGCAGCACAACATCCCAGACGTCCACCCTGCCGCGGTCATCAGCGCGTTCCATCAGAATGTGCGAAACCGCAGGATGAGGGAGGAGATGGCGATGTGCAAGATCAGAGACGTCACCGAGCTTTATGCCCTGGCCGACAAGTGCGCACGCGCTGAAGAGGGGAGGAGACTCCCCGGAGAGGATGCAGAAGCAGGAGGATCAGACAGTGAGGATGCCGCCCCGGCAAGGAAAGGCCAGTGGCGGAACAACAGAAGGAGGAAGGGCAAGGAAGTGCTAGCTGTCGAGCAGTCCGGCAACGGAGGTGGCGCCAAGGAAGCTAAGGATGGTGGCTCCGGCAAGGAGACCCAGCCCGTGGCGGCCGCCGACAAGCCGGACAACTCCGGCAAGCAGTATTGCAAGATCCACCGCACCAAGGGCCACGATCTCCAAAGTTGCAAGAAAGTTGAGCAGCTTGTTGAGCTGCAAAAAGCTGAATACGAGCGACCGACAAGGAGAAAACCCAGGAAGGTGCTGGAGGGACTGGCAAGAAACGCCCCGGCCGGGGGGGACGCCGCGGCAAGGCTAAGCGGCGACAAGGAGACAGGCCTCCCCGCGGCCGCGACAAGGATGAAGACGACGAAGATGACGAAGACATGGAGGATGATGAGGCTGATGAGCAGGAGTTTCAGAAAGCCACAGAGGTCCTGTGCGTTGACGGTGGTGCTTCTCTGCATATTTCGCACCGCCAACTCAAGCAGTGGATGCGGGAGGTAATGCAGCAGAGCCATCCGTAGAGTCACGCAAGCCTCTGAAATGGTCCAGCACGCCTATCATCTTCGATATTGAGGATCACCCTGATCGCGTAACTGTGGTCGGGTGCTTGCCGATGTTGGTTTCACCAACTTCCGCAACCTCAAGGTCACGAAGATGCTAGTTGACGGGGGGGCCGGCTTGAGTCTGATCTCCTCCGCAGTCCTTCAGAAGCTCCAGATCCCCAACAGCGAGCTCGAAGAGACCGGCACATTCGAAGGAATAAACCCAGGAAGGAGCAAGCCGAAGGGAAAGATTACGCTGCCTGTCACATTTGGCAGCGAGCTGAATTTCAGGACTGAGAGGGTCACATTTGACGTTGCCGACTTTCCATTACCCTACAATGGGATCCTTGGCCGTCCAGCACTCGCCAAGTTTATGGCAGCCTCTCACTACGCATACAACATGCTCAAGATGCCAGGCCCGATAAGTGTCATCTCTGTCCCTGGCGACAAGAAGGATGCCCTTATCTGCGCCGACAAGATCTACCGGGAAGCAGCAGCCGCAGCTGATTGCAACACACTTGCCGCTGAAGCTCCCGGGGGGAAGAAGAAGAAGACCAAGTCCGGCAAGAGCTCTGATGCCCACTCCGGCAAGCGCACCTCTTCGGAGTGCTGCGCTACCATCGAGGACGCACCATCGAGCTCCACCGGCAAGTACAAGAAGACAATGGAGGCTCCACCAGAGACCAAGAAGGTGTCCTCCAAGGAGGACGGCACTGGTGGTACCTTCACCATCAGTGCCACGCTTGACCCTAAATAGGAAAGCGCGCTCATTGCTTTCCTGCGGGCGAATGTCGACGTGTTTGCATGGCAACCGTCTGATATCCCCGGTGTTCCCAGGAAAGTAATTGAGCACCACTTAGCCGTTTGTCCTCACGCGCGGCCCGTCAAGCAGAAAGTTAGGAAGCAAGCAGTGGAGCGCCAAGAGTTCATTGCGGAAGAGATCAGGAAGTTGGAAGCAGCAGGCCTTGTCAGAGGAGTGCTCCATCCCACGTGGTTGGCCAATCCTGTAGTCGTGCGCAAGGCTAACGGGAAATGGAGGCTTTGTATAGACTTCACTGATGTCAATAAAGCTTGTCCCAAAGATCCATTTCCCTTGCCGCACATTGACCAGATTGTCGACTCCACGGCCGGATGTGATTTGCTTTCATTTCTTGATGCATACTCAGGATACCATCAGATCTTCATGGCAGAAGAGGATGAAGAGAAAACCGCATTTATCACCCCTTGTGGCACATACTATTTTGTACGGATGCCTTTCGGGCTGAAGAATGCTGGTTCAACATTTGCAAGGGTAGTACATGTCGCTTTTGAACTGCAGATACACAGAAATGTGGAAGCCTACATGGATGATATAGTGGTCAAGAGCAAGGACAAGGCTACCCTAATCCAAGATTTAGAAGAAACTTTTGCAAATCCGCGCAAGATCAACCTCAAGCTCAACCCCGAGAAGTGCGTGTTTGGAGTCCCTTCCGGCAAGCTTCTCGGGTTCTTTGTGTCTCAGCGGGGAATCGAAGCCAACCCCGACAAGATCAAGGCCATCGAGCAGATCGAAGCACCGAAGCGCGTCAATGATGTGCGAAGGCTTGCCGGTTGCGTGGCTGCTCTCAGCAGGTTTATCTCTAAGTCTGCTGAGCGCGCCCTGCCATTTTCCAAAATATTGAAAAAGGCAGGTCCAATGAAATGGACTCCGGAAGCGGAGGCTGCGCTGCAGGACTTGAAGAGGTACCTGTCCTCCACTCCAATACTTGTCGCACCTAAGCCACAAGAGAAGTTGCTGCTTTATCTAGCGGCAAACAATCAAGTGGTTAGTGCTGCGTTAATAGCGGAGAGGGAGGCAGATGATGAGCCAGCAACCCCGGCAAGCGCATCCACCAACAAGCAAGGGGCTTCTCCGACAAGCTCTGGTCCCGACAAAGATGAATCTGCGCAGGCATGCAAGGAGGTGCAGAAGAAAATGGTGCAGCACCCAGTTTACTTTGTCAGCTCCCTCCTCCAGGGGGCTAGATCAAGATACTCTGGTGTGCAAAAGTTGCTTTTCGGCCTTCTCATGGCCTCGAGAAAGCTGCGCCATTACTTCCAGGCACACGAGATCATGGTTGTCACTCGCTTTCCGCTGAAGAGGATACTGCAGAATCCAGAAGCAACAGGCAGGATTGTCGAGTGGGCACTGGAACTGTCAAGCTTTGGCCTCAAGTTTGAGAGCACTGCAACGATCCAAAGCAGAGCATTGGCAGAGTTCATAGCAGAGTGGACACCGACCCCAGACGAAGAAATTCTAGAGACGAGCATCCCCGTCAAGGAGACAATTAAGGAGTGGCTCATGTACTTTGATGGTGCCTTCTCGCTGCAAGGCGCCGGTGCTGGCATGCTGCTTATCGCACCCACCGGAGAGCACCTCAACTATGTAGTCCAGATGCACTTTCCCAAGGAGCAAGCAACAAACAATACTGCAGAGTATGAGGGTCTGCTTGCCGGCCTGAGAATCGCAGCCGACCTTGGGATCAAGAAGCTCATTGTCAGGGGAGACTCGCAGCTTGTCGTCCGCCAAGTGAATAAGAACTACCAGAGTCCATTGATGGAAGCTTATGTTGATGAAGTGAGGAAGCTAGAAGAATACTTTGACGGCCTGCAAATGGAGCATGTTCCACGAGCTCAGAATGACATTGCTGATGGCCTATCGAAGTGCGCTGCACTAAAGTTGCCTGTTGAACCAGGTATCTTTGTGCTCAAGCTGACTCAACCATCCGTAACACCATCAACTGGACAGAGCAAGAAGAGAAAGTTGATTTCCGACGACTACTTTCCGGCAGAGCTTCCCGAAGCCGCCGCCAAGAAGGTCCCCTAGATCGACGCCGAGAGTGCTGAAGAGCAGTTTGCTCCGGCAAGCCTTATGGTTTGTTCCGTTGAAGCAGATGCTCCCGGCAAGTTTTGCTCCGGCAAGCTTGCCGGGGAGCATCACGCTCCGGCAGAGCCGCAGGTTCTTGCCGTAGAAGCGGATGTTCCCGCAGCAACAGATATGCCTTTAGTCCTTGTTGTCGAGCCGCAAGCTCCAGCATGGGCGCAGCAGATTGTCCGTTTCCTTCAGACAGGAGAGCTTCCCGAAGAGCAAGAAGAAGCGGAAAAAGTAGCCCGACAGTCAAGTATGTACAAGTTTGTTGACAGCACACTGTACAGAATAAGACTCAACGGTGTGAAATTGAAGTGCATTTGCCGGGAAGACGGACAACAGCTGTTGGCGGAGATACATGGAGGCATATGTGGTCACCACATTGGCGCAAGAGCGCTTGCTAGCAAAGCGTTCCGACAAGGTTTCTTCTAGCCGACAGCCCTCCAGGATGCAACTGCACAAGTAACCAAGTGTGAAGCGTGCCAGTTCCATTCCAAGCAGATACACCAACCAGCTCAAGCTCTCCAGACAATCCCTTTATCCTGGCCATTTTCGGTCTGGGGGCTCGACATCCTCGGCCCCTTCCCCCGAGCTGTCGGGGGCTTTGAGTTCTTGTACGTTGCAATCGACAAGTTCACAAAGTGGCCGGAAGTGGAACCAGTGAGGAAGGTGACAACACAGTCAGCAGTCAAGTTCTTCAGGTCGATTGTTTGCCGTTTCGGGGTTCCTAACAGGATCATTACCGACAATGGCACGCAATTTACGAGCCGCACCTTCATGCAGTATGTCCAAGATCTTGGCGCCAAGGTCTGCTTCGCTTCTGTTGCTCACCCGAGAAGCAACGGTCAAGCGGAGAGGGCAAACGCTGAAGTGCTGCGGGGACTCAAGACCAAAACTTTCGACAGGCTGCACAAGTGCGGAAGCAACTGGGTCGAGGAGCTGCCGGTGATTCTTTGGTCGATCAGGACGACGCCGAGTCGAGCCACTGGCCAGACACCTTTCGCTCTAGTCTACGGAGCAGAGGTAGTTCTCCCCACGGAACTCGTTTACGGGTCGCCTCGAGTGCTCGCTTATGATGAGCTCGAGCAAGAGCAGCTGCGACAAGATGACGCGCTGCTCCTCGAGGAGGACCGTCTTCAGGCTGCTGTGCGAGCCGCTTGCTACCAGCAAGCTTTGCGTCGCTACCATAGCCGCAAAGTTAAGGACAGAAGCTTCGAGGAAGGCGACCTTGTTCTTCGGCGCGTTCAGTCCGCCAAGAATTCCAACAAGTTGACGCCAAAGTGGGAAGGCCCTTATCGGGTGAAACGAGTCACTAGGCCCGGCGCTGTCCGCCTTGAGACCGAAGATGGCGTTCCGGTGAGCAACTCCTGGAACATTGAACACCTTCGTAAGTTTTACCCATAGGGCGCGGTTGCCGGAAGCTTTTCCGGCAACCACCTTTTGTATAAGTCTTGCCGCTGTTGCATGTAATCCTTTGTACAAAGCCGGGCGCAGATCCCGTGCATAAATAAAGCTTATGTGCTTTGCACATCTTGTCGATTTCATGCTTTCTTTTTTTTCGCATGTATCATCTGACACTTTGTGCAGCACCCAACTCCAGTAAGCACTAACGAACAATCAGGCTCCATACCATTACTTTCTCTTTCTATCCCTTTCTCAAAGGAAAGAAGGTTCAATCGCCCACAAGGTTTGCCGGGGGGGAAGGAGGAGACAGGAGGAGATAATGGTGTGGACCGAAGCCGTTCAAGGAAGTTTCGCCTTGCCGGGACACAAACAACAGAAAAGCTAAGTTGCCAAAGTTTGAGCAATCAGTTTTTAAAATTTTAAGTTATTTTCCTTGAACGACCGCGCTTTGTATGGCAAACCTATGCGTGAAGGAACCAACTCGCAGCTAGTTGCGCCCTTACTTTGTTTCGAGTCCGCTCAATAACTTAAGTGAGCTGCGACTAGTTGCGACAAGGTTGCTTGTCGGTGGCGGCCCCGCCAGCAGGCTGCTGAAGTTCCGCACTCGGCGCTCGCGGCAAGGGTGCCTGCGCCGGCAAGTCTCCCTAAGAAGCGTAGGGCAGAAACATACAAAGACAAGAGTCGAGTAAAGGAAGTAACATAGCAAATATTACCTAAGATAGAGTTATATTACAAAAGTGGCTTGTCGCGCCCCTAACGAAGTGTCCCTATGACATGACTGGCAGCGACAAGCAAAGCAACAAACAAGACGGCCTAATCTACGCGGCCGCCTTCAACCCTCTTGACCTCGTTCACCCTGTTCACGATGGGTGCGACGAGGGCCTTGAGGGCGTCAAGATCAGCATCCGTCGGCAGCCTCTTGAGGACGTTGGTGAGGTTCAGGCCCGGATTGCGGAAGGCCACCTTCACCAACACCTTCTCCAGGACTCCGACGCAAATTGAGCGCGACTCGTCGGCCAGCTGCTTCGGGATCCTTTCCCGGAGTTGCTGGAGGGCCGTCGCCACGCCCTTGAAGAATAGAGTGAGCTTGACGCTGGGCTGGAGATTCTCGTCGGAGGAGTACCCGAAGCCTTCCACCCCAAGTTGCAACAGCTCTTCGTCGATCACCGCAGCAATGTTCACGAGGCCTTCTGTCCAGAGCTCCACAGTATCTCTGAGAAGATTCTGGGTATCGATGGCCTTCGTCAACAGCGCCTCGTTGGCCTCGACCTCTTTCTTCAAGTCTGCCTCCCGCTTCTTGGCGCCGTCCAACGTTTCCGTCAGGGTGGCCAGCTTCAGCGCTAGATCGGCGTTGGAGTCCTTGGCGGCGCTCAGCTCCTTGCCCTTCTCGGCAAGTTGGCCCTGTAGCTCGCCATGGGCATGGGCATCCTTCTCGCTCCAGCTTGAGCGCGGCAAGCTCTTCGCCGCCCGCCTTCAGATCTGCCTCCAGCTGCTCCACCCTTACTTCCAATTCCTTCTTGGCGGTTTCGGCAGCCGCAGCTGCATCCTTTGCTTCTTGGAGCGACCCGCCAAGAGACTGCTCACGCACGGCGAGTTCTTCCTCGTAGCTGTCAAGGTTCACTTTACGCTGAATCAGCTCGCCTTCTTGCGCTTGCAGCTTCTCGTCGGCGAGCCGCTGCTGCTCTTCAGCTTCGGCCTTCTCGAGAAGGAAGGCCTTCCTCTCCTCTGCTAGCTGCTCCCGCTCCTCCGCCAAGGCCCGGAGAGCTTCTTGGCGAAGATCCCGGAGCTCCTCCGCGCGCTTCTCTATGTCCACGCTCGCCTTCGCGACGAGCGCTTCCCTGGACTCCAACTTGGCTTGGCGGGCGCGGTAGAGCGCCAGCAGCCTCCGCAGCAGTCGCTCTTCCTCAGGCTCGCTGCTGCTTCCCGGCGCGTCGACGACCGACAACCCTGCGGAGGCGAGCACTTCCCCGTCAAGAGCTTCTCCTTCTACCGGCGCCCTGGAGCTCGACGCCCAGGGGAGCTTGATGTAGATACCCTCGCCGGCCTTCAGATAGGCGCCGGGCTGGGACTCCTCGGAGTCCGGCGCTGCGGCAGCGGCGGAGGGATCAGCGGTCGGTGCAGCGCCTGGCGCTCCTGCGGCCTCAGGGCCGTCAGTGCGGCCGCCAGATCCCTCGCCAGCTCCCTCATCAGCAGCCTTGGCGCCCTCTTCGCCGGCGGGCACATCAGCGCCGGCTCCTTCTCCGGTGGCCGCAGCATCACCAGTGTCGCCACGCGCGCCCTCCTCGCCAGTGGGCTCGGTCTCCATCGGGTCCGCGGAGGGTGGATCTGATGACCGGAGAAGAAAGGGAAATCAAATAAGCACTCAAGAAGAAAAATCAGCAGAAGAACATAAGAGATATTCCAGGCAAGGAGTTACCTGCGCTGGGTTCCGTGACCATGGGCTCCACTACCGGAGGCTCGTTGGTGCTGCCCCTCGCCAGGGACTCCTCTCTTGCCGGAGATTGTTCCCTTGCCGGGGAACGCTTCCTTGCCGGAGAGTCCGCCCTTGGCGGCGTAGACGAAGCAGACGACGAATCGGAGGTGATCACCACGCCCTCCTGATGAAGTGGTTCTGCTCCTGCACACGCAAACCGGCGATCAGATGTCAACAAAGTAAAAGAGCGACCACACACGCCCAGAACCAAAAAGTAGACCAAGTACTTACGCTGGGGGCTGCTCTGCGGAGTAGCGGCCTGATTCGGCAAGGTAACCTCGGGTGCGCCTCCTGTTGTCGGAGTAGGCTCATCCTCGATGGTGACCACCGGAGTCTTGGCCCTCTTCGCCGCCCTCTGGGCTAGGGTCCTGAAAAGGAAGAGTCTAGGGTGGATCAGATCAGATGCAAGACAAGACAAGCAAGTTAAAGAACTACAAGAACAACCAGGGAAGCTTACTCTTCTTCTTCCTCCTCGTCGGAGCTGAGCGCGGAGAGGTCGAAGTTCGGGCCACCCCCGGCGCGACGAGGTGGAGGAGTGGGATCCCTTGGCCGCTTGGCGGGGACTGCGGCGACGGCCTGAGACGACCCTGATCCAGTTGCTGCCGCGGCGGGAGGCGCTCCCGCGGCAACCATGCTTGCCGCGGCGGAGCGCGTCGCGCGGTGCTGCGGCTGTTGGCCCGCTTGCCGCCCTGCTGCGTCCCCGGTCCAGCGGAGGCGCCTTCTCGGCTGCGCTCGCGGCAAGCTCCTCGAAGAGGGCGGGCCGCTCGCACCTTCGGCGGGCTCGCTCGATTCAACGTCAGGCGCGGCGAGCTCTTCTTCTTCTTCGGGCCATTCCCGTTCGGCAAGACTCATCGCCAGCGCTGCGTCTGCCTCCTCCACTGTGAACCCAAACTCGCCCGCGGCTGCGGCTGCCGCCGCCTCCTCCGCCCTGGTGGCGATGCGCTCCATCTCCTGGTTGGTGGTGTCGCGGGTGAGGAGCTTCTTCTCGTTGACGTTGACTGCCACTTCCACTAGGCCGTCAAAAAATTGCTGGACGACCTCGTCGGCAGGTTCTTGCCAAGTGGGGATGATCCCGTGCGAATCGCACAGTGGCATCATCGCGCAGATGCGGTCGCGCGATGAGTTGTTGCACAGAGGGACAACGCCGGCTGACAACCTGAACCACTCGGGGTGCTGCGGGTCGTGCTTGAACGTTTCCTTAAGAATCCCGTCAAGCTCAATCACGGTGAAGTTGTAGTTGAGGCCCGGGCGCAGCCTCATGATGTCTGCCGGGCCTCCGAATTCCCAGGCCGGTCTCCCCTTT
>NC_041389.1:156661445-156699522 GCF_002162155.2 Triticum dicoccoides
CGAAGGTAATCTGCGCGTACAGCTCCTACGGTCAGCCCGACAAGTCTAAGACGCAGGATCCGGGTGGTGGCAATCTTCAGCTTGTCGTCGTCCGTAGACAGAGCGCTCCAGTCATTGCCGCGCACTGCTGGGGCTTGGCGCAGGGCGGTGAACGGCTGCGGGTTCTCCTCCACAACCCAGCACCAATCGGCTCTCCACTCGTCCCATTTGCTGCGGAGTTCCCCCTCCAGATAGGTCTCCTTCTTGCCGGCCCGCGAGATGCAGGCGATCCCTCCGGCAAGAGTCTCTCCCCTCTCGACGTGAGGCATGAAGAAATGGCGGAAGAGAGCTACGTTTGGGTGGATTCCGACAAAGTTTCCGCATAAGTGGGCGAAAACTGCCATGGTCAAGACAACATTAGGGGTGAAGTCAAGGAGGTGGAGGCCATATGTGTTCATGACGTCACAGAAGAAATCAGAGAAAGGCGGACAGAGCCCGCAGTAGAAGAAAACGGCGAAGAAGGGGTACCCACCAACCGGAGCTTCTTGCGAGGTGGTGGCGGAAAGTACCTTCGTGCGCAGGTGCGCACGCGTCGCCGTCGCCCAGAAGAGGTAGTACCAATCCCTCAGCTCCTTCGCGGTGAGCTCCGGGGGAAAGGTAGCCCGCTCCTTCCGCAGCGCCTCGAGCCCCTGCGCCTCGGTCGACTTCACAGCCTTCGCGGCTGCGGTCTTCGCGGCCTTCCCCTTCGCGGCTTTCGGATCCATAGCGGAGGCGGTGAGGGAGGTCGACGGCGCAAGTGGTGGCGGCGGCGGCGGGGGCGGAGCGCTGCCCTCTTTCGGCTTTGGAAGCGGAGGGGAGCGGCGGAGATTTCTGAGAAGGCGACGGCGAGATGGTGAAGGTGGGTAACTGCCTCTGTCCCCTCTGCTTATAAAGAGGGAGGGGACGGACGTTACGCATTGTCAGAATAAAGAACACCCCCACGACCTCTCCCACGACGCCGCAATCAACGCGTGCCGTTGGGGGGGGGAGGCGCGGTGGATGCGGAGTAGGAAACGGCACGACCAGGCCGCGTGTGCCCGTGCCCTGTTTTGGGCCTGGCCCAACAGCGCTTGGCACCGTATGTGGCCCAGGCCCGGGGGCTCCTGTCGGTGTACTAGAGTAGGGGTACCTTAGTATCCCGAACTTGTGCATGGGCAGTTGCAGCACCCCGCGGCAGGGCCCGCCAGGTCACCGCCAAGACCCTCTGTGGCTCTTCAGAAAACAAGACCCCGGCAAGAGGAGCTTGCCGGGAGGCCATTCAAGAACAAAATATTCAAGATGAGAAGACAAGGCCCCGGCAAGAGGAGCTTGCCGGGAAGAAGCGAGACCCCGGCAAGAGGAGCCTGCCGGGAAGGCCAACCATGGCACCTCAAGAAACACTTGCTGCGACGCACCACGCGTCCCAGCAAGGCTCGGTGAGCGGCAAGCTCCCGGACCCGACAAGGTAGCGCCCGCGGCAAGATACTTGCCGCGGTAAGCGGTCACTGCGCACCCAGGCTCCAGCACACCCACCAACGTGTCGCTCTGGGACCCTTCCAGGCACGCGTGGCGGGAGGCTGTGCCGCCAGCGGAGCGTGGTGGCGAGCGGCGCTGACACGAAGAGGCCATCGTGGCAAACGGTGGCTCTCCTAACGGTCGCTTTTTGCACTATTCAGGCGAGTCCGACGGGCATTCAATGCCCTTGTCCCCTACCGTCAGGGTTAGGTAGGATACACTGTGGCTACAGTAGAAGTAGCTGTACCAACCGCATTCTTTTTCCATTTTTACCCCTCTAACCTACGTTGCCACTTGTCGGTGACCCCTTGAGTGTATAAATGGAGGCCCATGCGCAACGTAGAAAGGGTTCGACTCATTCGAAGCTAGCACACTCCCACGCTCGGTCTTGTAGCTCACCTCTCTCCCGAGCAAGAACACCCAATACAATCAAGCAGCAGTAGGAGTTTTATCTCTCCGGAGAGCTCCGAAGCTGGGTAAACTGCTCGTGTGCACTGCCTCGATCCACTCTTCGTGCGATCTCCGCCCTCTGCCGAACCGAAAGGGGCTCGGTCCCCATAGGTGTCCGCGGATCAGTTTCCCGACACCTTCCCTCGTGGCGAGAGAGGGGCAAACCTATAGGTCGTTGTTTCATGTATTCGGTGCAAAACTCAACCACCTCCTCTGCGGTATAACCTTGTAGGATGCTTTCCTTTGGATGGTTTCGGTTCAGACAAAAGCGCCTCAGTATTCCCATGAACCGCTCAAAGGGATACATGTTGCAAAGAAACACAAGACCACAATACTTTATCTCATAAACAAGGTGCGCACAGTGAGATGGACCATGACATCAAAGAATGACAGTGGGGAAAACATCTCTAGGTTGCACAATATTCTTGCAATATCATCCAGCTCTTCAGGATCTACAACTTTCTGCCATAATTGGTTGAAGAAATCATAGAGCTCAATGAGTGTGTTCCTTATATCTTTGTCCAACAGATTCCTAATGGCCACCGGGAGGTTTTGTGTCAACATTACGTAGCAATCATGTGACTTCATGTGTCCCAACTTCATTTTACCTGAGATCACATCCACGAGACTTCTGATGTTTGTGGAGTAGGAAGAGGGTATCTTAACTGACAACAAATAGGTGAAGAACTGTGTTGCTTCTTTTGTACTGAAATTGTAACTCTGGCGAGCTTTGATGAATTTGTCATTATCTTCTGCTTCACTCTTGCCTTTTGATTGATCAGCAAGCATATCGAGCCATGCACGCTCACCATCCTTTCTTTTACCTTTAGTCTTGAGCAGAGTACCAAGGATGCTTTCACATACGTTCCTCTCTACGTGCATGACATCGATGCAGTGACATACACGTAAAATCTCCCAGTAAGGTAATTTCTATAACACCGATTTTTTCTTAAACACTTGACCCATGGGTGTTTGTTTCACCATCTTAGCGTGATTCTTGCCAAGCACAACATTAATTTGTTTGGACATGTTGTGGACCACCTCCCCATCATAGATTCTTGGGCCCACTTCTACCTCTGCCGTACCATCAAATTCAGCTTTCATCTTTTGGTATGGGTGATTTTCCATAAGAACCTACGATGACGCAAATACACGGTTTTGCACGAGTTGGGAAGTCTTCTGCTAGCTGTCCTATCCATGCATGTGACACACCCTACATCTCCCTTGCCCCGCTGTGTTGCCTAATACCGGCATATCTTGAATGGTGTGCACCAACATCACATGTAGATCGAACATCTCCTTTTTGTAAGCATCATAACATTTTACAGCAGGTGCATCTATCCACACTGTCAGCAGTTCATATACTAGTAGCTGAAAGTAAATGTTGATGTCATTTCTAGGTTGCTTCGGGCCTTGCATAATCATTGACATCATGATGTATTTTTTCTTCATACACAACCAAGGAGCTAGGTTATATATGCACAGAAGCACCAGCCATGTGCTATGATTGGTGCTTGTCGGCGTTCTGGGAACGGGGGTCCCCAGACTTGCCTGCCTGCGGCCTGCGGCGTGGCTCAAAGGGGGCCCAGCACAACCCTTCTTCATCAACACAAGCTCAAGACCCTTGCGAGGGGCCAAGCCTCGCAGGGCGGACGACAGGGAGCTTCCTCAGACACGGCCTCATCAGGCTGGCTCACGAGGAGGCGGAGAGTTCAAGGCAGGGTACCTCGCGAGGTGCCCATGACGCAAGCCATGACGACCAAGGGCGCCAGTCGGGCGCTAGCCAGCGCATTGTCCTCCTTTCCTCTTTGGTGCAAAGGGAGCAAGCGCAGGCGAGAGCATCAAGCAAAGGCATCCATTTCGGTGCAACAAGACCAAGACCAGCCCAACGGATGGGAGGAAGTCATTGTGGAGCCCAAGCAGGCGTCACCACCAGAGCCTTTGGCAGGCGAGGACCAACTTTAATCAGGATAGGTGTACCCGCTGTTCCCCTTCAAAATGGCCAATTGTTGGCGCCCTTCCCGCTCAATATTTGGGGAGAGGCCCATGGCCTTTGCCTATAAATAGAACTAGCCACCCCCAGGGTAGAGGCATCGAGATCTCCACCAAGAAACTAGTAGACAGAGTGACTGAACTCCTCCTAGCAGTTTGTCGCACCAGCCAAGAACAGACCCTCGTGAGGCTGTTCCTCCTTGTATTGTTCATCATCAGCCCAAGAGGCAATCCACCACACCACACACTGGAGTAGGGTATTACACCACAATGGTGGCCTGAACCAGTATAAACCCCGTGTCTTTGTGTTGATTCTATCGTAGTTTAGATCCTAGCGATTCGGCAAGGAGCAGGTTGACAGAGGGCGTAATCTCCGCGCGCACCCCAGTGTTCGAACCTCAAGGGTCTGCCGGAACCCGAAATCTGACATTTGGTGCGCCAGGTAGGGGTGCGCCGGAATTCGCCTCCCCTCGCCCTGTTCTTCTCCGACCATCGCGTCCATGTCAGACGCTCGTCGGGCCTGCGCCAAGCACCGAGCCGCTTTCGCTTCCCGCATCGCCCAGACGACTCCCGTCGGCGGGCGCCCCCGTCGTTCCCCGACACCTGCCGTCAACGCTGCCACCGGCCCGGCGGGGAACGGGCAGCAAGCATCCTCCCAGCATTCCCCCGTGGCCTCTTCGGAAGAGCCACGCGGCCTCTTCCTCACCCACCCCGTCGCGCCGGCTCCCTCTGTCGTCGCGGCCCTCCTGGGCGGCTCGCAGGCGCCGCCCTCCAGCCACCACGTCAAGGCATTCGTCAGCCGGGTCGGCGCCGCCTCCACGCAGCAGGGGGCTCCCCCGGGCCGGTCGGAGCCATCAGCTAGGCTGGCCTTTAGCTCTGAGGACCACCCCTCCAACTCGGCCTGCTCGGGTGCGCTCCCCATGCTCTGCACGCCCACCATCTGCCAAGTGGTTGTCACCAAGACTCTCATCGACGGCGGAGCGGGCCTCAGCGTGCTCTCAGTTGAGGCCTTCAACCTCCTATGCATACCCTGGGAGCGGCTGCGAACCAGCCGGCCTTTCTCGGGCGTCGGAGGCGGGTCGTCTAGCTCCTTGGGACAGATCCGGCTCCCGGTAACTTTCGGCACCTACGACAACTTCCGCACAGAGCTTGTCGATTTCGACATCGCCCCCATCGGCCTCCCCTACAACGCCATCCTCGGCTATCCAGCACTGGCCAAATTCATGGCCACGACTCATCCGGCGTACAACCTCATGAAGATGCTCGGGAGCAATGGCGTCCTCACCGTGCCCGGAGACACCGGAGATGCGCTGCGAGTACTCAAGCTCGCCCTCAAGACGGCAGCGGCGGCACGGCCCGCCGACGCAGAAACCCCCAAGCCCAAGGGGGATGCGCCAACCAAGAAGAAGCAGTTGTTCACCCAAGACAAGGCAGAGACCAAGCAGATACCTGTCGACGAGGACGGGTCCACTAACGCCACTTTCACCATAGGCGCCAACCTCGGGCCCGAGCAGGAGGAAGCCCTGGTCAAGTTCCTGCGCGCAAACAAGAAGGTGTTCGCCTGGGAACCCGATCAGTTGGCAGGGATCCCACGGGGCGTAATCGAGCACCACCTCAACGTATGCCCCAACATGCGCCCCGTGAAGCAGAAGGCGATGAGGTAGTCCACTGAAAAGCAGGCCTTCATCGTCCAGGAGACCCGCAAGCTAGAAGCCGCGGGGGTGATTCGCGAGGTCCGATATCCAGATTGGTTGGCCAACCCCGTGGTTGTGCCAAAGAAGGGAGGGAAGGAGCGCATGTGTGTCGACTTCACCAACCTCAACAAAGCATGCCCGCAAGATCCATTCCCGCTCCCTCGCATCGATCAGATCGTCGATTCCACCGCTGGTGTGACCTGTTATGCTTCTTAGATGCCTTCTCCAGGTATCACCAGATCAAGATGGCGGTGGAAGACGTGGAGAAGACGGCCTTCCTGACCCCGTGTGGGGTGTACTGCTATACATGCATGCCGTTTGGACTACGCAATGCGGGGGCAACCTTTCAGCGGCTCATGCACATCACCCTGGGCCCGCAGCTCGGGAAGAATGTGGAGGCTTACATCGACGACATCGTAGTGAAGTCTCGCGAGGCCAAGACCCTGATACAAGACCTGGAGGAAACCTTCGCAAGCCTCAACGCAGTGAGCCTGCGGCTCAACCCGGAGAAGTGCGTGTTTGGAGTCCCCTTGGGCAAGCTTTTGGGCTTCCTCGTGTCCCACCGAGGCATCGAGGCCAACCTAGAAAAGGTCAAGGCAGTCGAGGACATGAGCCCACCAAAGACCCTTAGAGAAATGCAGAAGCTCACGGGGCGCGTGACTACGCTGGGGCGCTTCATCTCTAGGTTAGGGGAGCGAGCGCTGCCTTTCTTCCAGCTGATGAAGAAAAAGGGGCCCTTTGAATGGACCGAAGAAGCCGACAAAGCGTTCCAAGATCTCAAGAGATACTTAACCAGCCCTCCGGTGATGGTGTCCCCACGCCCTCAAGAGCCCTTGGTACTCTATCTCGCCGCCACTCCTTACTCCGCCAACGCGGCTCTGGTGGCAGTTAGGGAGGAGCATCGGACCAAAGCCACGGCTGCTACCCGTGTCAAGGCAAAGCAAGACCAAAAAGGACTCGCAGAGGTCGCTTCCATGGCCGAGGAGGATCAGCCGCCACAGAGGAGCGCGTCGGGAACAGAGGAGGCCTCTCCCCCAGGCAACCAGCTTCCGGAGGCCCCATTGCCTCAGCAGGCGCCACGGCCTCCAGAGGGAGCCACCAGCGCCGACGCTCCAAGCCTCGTCGAGCACCCGATGTACTTCATCAGCATGGTGTTGCGGGATGCGAGGGCACGGTACCCCATGCCACAGAAGCTCCTCCTCGCGCTGCTGGTGGCCTTGCGCAAGCTGCGGCACTACTTCCAGGGTCACCCGATCAAGGTTGTCTCAGCATACCCCTTGGAAAGGGTGCTCAGGAGCCCTAACTCGGCCGGAAGGGTCGCCAAGTGGAACATTGAACTGCAAGCATTTTAGCTCGAATTCAGCACGACCAGGGTCATCAAGGGTGCCACACTAGAAGATTTTGTGGCTGAATGGACGGAAGCACCGGACCTCAAGGCCGACGAGGACCGATCCCTCTCCCTGGGGAGCGAGGCTCTAGAAGGCTGGGTCATGTACTTCGACGGGGCGTTCTCCAGGCATGGCGCTGGGGCTGGGGCAGTGCTCATATCTCCCACTCAGGACAAGCTGTACTACGCCATGCAGCTCTGCTTCCAGCAGGGTGAAAAGGTCTCCAACAATATAGCAGAATACGAGGGACTGATAGCGGGCTTGAAGGCCGCCGCTGCCCTGGGGGTGAAGCACCTTACTATCAAGGGCGATTTGCAGCTCCTTGTCAATTTCTCCAACAAGGTATATGAGCCAAGAGATGAGCACATGGAGGCCTATCTTGCGGAGGTACGCAGGATGGAAAAGCAGTTCTGGGGGTTGGAGCTACAGCATTTGCCCCGTGGCACTAATCAAGAGGCCGACGACATCGCCAAACGAGCCTCCAGGCGGTTGCCCCAGGAGCCGGGCGTCTTCGAGGAACGGCTCTTCAAGCCCTCGGCCCTCCCGTCATTATCAAACACAGCGCAGCCTCGGGTGGAGCTTCCCCAGCCACCTGCCTCGGGAGCCCCAGCCTGTGGCCCGGCCTCAGGAGCACGCCTGCTCCTGACGATGGAGCCTCAGGAGGGGTGCTGGATCACAGAGCTCCGGAGCTACTTAACGCAAGGGACCCTGCCGGAGAAAGAGGAGGAAGCAGAGCGTGTGGTGCGGCAAGCTACGGCGTACTGCATCAGGGATGGAGAGCTCTATCGGAAACGACCAAACGATGTCTCACTGTGTTGCATCACCAGGGAGCAAGGGAAGGAGCTGCTGGCAGATATACACGGTGGAGACTGTGGGCATCATTCGTCGTCACGGACCCTCGTCGGCAAGGCATTCCGCAGCGGTTTCTATTGGCCTACTGCACTCAATGACGCTGTCGAACTAGTGAAGGCTTGCGAGGCTTGCCAATTCCATGCCAAGCAGATCCATCAGCCGGTGGGAGGTCTACAAACCATACCCCTCGCGTGGCCATTTGCAGTCTGGGGGCTGGATATCCTGGGCCCATTTCCTCGGGCGCCAGGGGGCTATCGCTACCTCTACGTCGCCGTGGACAAGTTCACCAAGTGGGCTGAAGTCGAGGCCGTCGGCACCATCCCTGCTGGTTCTGCGGTCAAGTTCATCAAGGGCATCGTGAGCCGGTTCGGGGTGCCGAACCGCATCATCACTGACAACAGTTCGCAGTTCACCAGTAACCTCTTCAAAACGTACTGTGCTAACCTTGGAACGCAGATATGCTACGCTTCGGTGGCGCACCCCCGAAGCAATGGCCAGGCCAAGCGGGCCAACGCAGAAGTCCTGATGGGCCTCAAGACCAGGACGTTCAAGAAGAAACTGGAGGCCTGCGGCAGAGGTTGGTAAGACGAGCTTCAGTCCGTGTTGTGGTCCATCCGCACAACCGTGACCAAGCCGACTGGGGAGACCCCCTTCTTCCTGGTCTATGGAGCCGAAGCGGTCCTCCCTCACGAGGTCAGGCGTTGTTCTGCGCGGGTCCTGGCGTTTATGAGACGCTGCAGGACGCCATGCGGGGGATGGACCTCGTGCTAGGGGAGGAGCGTCGTCGAGAAGCTGCGCTGCGAGCGGCAAGCTACCAGCAAGCACTGCGGCGATACCACTGCCGCAACATCCGCCCCAGAACTCTCGAGGTAGGGGACCTCGTGCTCCGGCGGGTCCTCTCCAGGGAGGGACTGCATAAGCTCTCTCCCATGTGGGAGGGCCCGTTCAAGGTTGTTCATGTTTCTAGGCCCGGTTCCGCGCGCTTGGAGACTCAGGAGGGAGCACCTGTCCAGAATGCGTGGAACATCCAACACCTCCGGAGGTTTTACCCCTAAAAAGGCCCAGAGCCTGTGAAGAAGGCGAACGCCTGTGAAGCTGTCGCATTTTGGAAAAGGCCCAGAGCCTGTGAAGAAGGTGAACGCCTGTGAAGCTGTCGCGTTTTGGAAAAGGCCCAGAGCCTGTGAAGAAGGCGAACGCCTATGAAGCTATCGCGTTTTGGAAAAGGCCCAGAGCCTGTGAAGAAGGCGAACGCCTGTGAAGCTGTCGTGTTTTGGAAAAGGCCCAGAGCATGTGAAGAAGGCGAACGCCTGTGAAGCTGTCGCGTTTTGGAAAAGGCCCAGAGCCTGTGAAGAAGGCGAATGCCTGTGAAGCTCATCTTTTTTTTGGAAAAGGCTCGGAGCCTGTGAAGAGGGCCAATGCCCGTGAAGCTTGCCCCCCCCAAAGAAAGGCCCGGAGCCTGTGAAGAAGGCCAACGCCTGTGAAGCTCGCCGCCCGTGACACTCTCACGTAATAATGAGTTGGGGCTGTACACGCCCCGAAGTCTCAGGGGTGCCGGCCTCAGGCCCTAGGGCTCCCTCCCACGCCCAGTGGCAGCACTTAGCTCCGCGCTGGTGAGAAGACGTCGAAGACTAGACTAGGTGCCGGACGCAGCTTTTTCATTTGCTTTCTGCAGTTGGCTAGTTCATTCTTATTTGGAGTTTTATCGAAACTATCGCCGCCTTTCGACTTGTGGTTCTCCGACTTTTTCGCTCTCCTGCCTCGATTTCTCTTGTGCAAGGGCTCGCGAGGTGGAAGCCCCGGGAGCCCTCGCGAGTGTTCCCATCCCAATCGCTCAAGGTTTCACGGCCTGGGTCCACTACATGAGCACCCCTCCAGTCCATGCCTCACGGGCACCATGACACGAATATGGGGCCTGGGTCGGTCTTCCCCACGGCTGAGGCTGGGGATTACCTATGCGCGGGCATGCGACAGAAAGGAACAATACCGAAATAACAGAAACAGTATGATGATTGACGACAATAACCCAAACACGCCCCCACAGGGCCCCACACTGCTGTCTTTTTTTGCGCAGGAGAAAAGAAAAAAAAGAACAAAGCAGACGAAGCTTGCCCTACGCCGGCCCTCAGGGAAGACTCGAGCCGCCTCCGGAGCTCAGGCGGACTCCCTCTCGTGCTTCACCGGGGCGCGACGGCGAGCAGACCCGCTGCCGCCCTCCAAGAAGGCGCGACGGCGTGGGGGCTGGCCGCGGCCGCTGCTAGAAGAGTCGCTACCCGAAGAAGAGCTGGTGAAGCTTGAGGAGTCTCGGGCGCCGCCAACCACGCGCACACTGTCCTCTTCGTCCTCGCCGAGGCTGAGTCCCCGGCCGCGGTCGTCGTCTTCAGGGCAGCACCCTGCACGGCGACCATCTTCCCCAAACACCCTCACATAGAGGGTGGCATCGCCGTCGAACTAGAAGTGTAGAGTGCACCTGCGGCTTAGGCGACGCGCGCGGGCAAACGTCTGCCAGCCGCGGGTCAAGGCCAGACTCCCGGCTGCGGAGACCTCCAGCGAAGCCCACGAGGCCCGGCTGCAGCAGCCATCTGCCTGGAGCCAGAGGCCGCCCAAGGCGCCGGCTGGGAGGTCACCTAGGAGGAAGCGAGGGAGCTGAAGCCGGGCGCTGGTTGACTCCGCCGCCCACACAATGAACTCCGGCAGCACCTCCGCAGTATGGAGGCGTGGCCTCGGGGGTCGCACGACCGGAGCACGCCCCCCGACCATGGCCAGCCGCTCATCACCGTGCAGAGAGCCACGTCCTCGACCGCGGGGGGCCGCCGTGGAGGCCACAGGATGTTTGCGAGGGCGACCTCTACTGCGCTTGGGCGGGGGAGAGGTAGACTCGACCTGGCGAGCCTTCCCTTTCTCTGCGGCCGAGAACTTCCTTGGCGGAGCCATGAAGGAGAAGGAGAAGCAAGAGGGGATAGACCGGAAAGGCGCACGCCGTTCCGTACTTATAGCCAGTGAAGGCCAACCGTCGACCACCACGATCGCAGGTAATCATGACCCTCTTTGCATGCAGGGACTTGTCGCATCCGTGCAGTTGCCGAGGTGTCGTGAGGAAGCAGAGGCGCCCACGTCCAATCAACCGCCATGCGGCGCCCAAGGCCGCAGGCTGTTAGGGCCCGCGACGCTTCACACTTGCCCTTTCGCCTCTCTGCTCGGCCAAGCGGCCAAGTCCGGGCGCGCCATGGGCCCGGGGGCTACTGTCGGCGTTCTGGGAACGGGGGTCCCCAGACTTGCCTGCCTGTGGCCTGCGGCGTGGCTCAAAGGGGGCCCAGCACAGCCCATCTTCATCAACACAAGCTCAAGACCCTCGCGAGGGGCCAAGCCTCTCGGGGCGGACGACAGGGAGCTTCCTCAGGCACGGCCTCATCAGGCTGGCTCACGAGGAGGCGGAGAGTTCAAGGCAGGGTACCTCGCGAGGTGCCCATGACGCAAGCCATGACGACCAAGGGCGCCAGTCGGGCGCTAGCCAGCGCAGTGTCCTCCTTTCCTCTTTGGTGCAAAGGGAGCAAGCGCAGGCGAGAGCATCAAGCAAAGTCATCCATTTCGGTGCAACAAGACCAAGACCAGCCCAACGGCTGGGAGGAAGTCATTGTGGAGCCCAAGCAGGCGTCACCACCAGAGCCTTTGGCAGGCAAGGACCAACTTTAGTCAGGATAGGTGTACCCGCTGTTCCCCTTCAAAATGGCCAATTGTTGGCGCCCTTCCCGCTCAATATTTGGGGAGAGGCCCAGGGCCTTTGCCTATAAATAGGACTAGCCACCCCTAGGGTAGAGGCATCGAGATCTCCACCAAGAAACTAGTAGACAGAGCGACTGAACTCCTTCTAGCAGTTCGTCGCACCAGCCAAGAACAGACCCTCGCGAGGCTGTTCCTCCTTGTATTGTTCATCATCAGCCCAAGAGGCAATCCACCACACAACACACTGGAGTAGGGTATTACACCACAATGGTGGCCTGAACCAGTATAAACCCCGTGTCTTTGTGTTGATTCTTTCGTAGTTTAGATCCTAGCAATTCGGCGAGGAGCAGGTTGACAGAGGGCGTAATCTCCGCACGCACCCCAGTGTTCGAACCTCAAGGGTCTGCCGGAACCCGAAATCCGACAGTGCTCATATCGCCAAAAGGATTCATCCCATCAGTACACTCCCTGAGCCTTATACTTCTAGGACCCTTGGCAAAGTCTTCAAACTTGTTGTTGATTAACTCCCATTGAGCCCCATCTTTCGGGTGCCTCATATACTTATCCACAATTCGCTCACCATGATGCCACCGCAACCTCTTTTCCTCTCTAGGGTTTGCAAACAATCGTCTCAACCTTGTAATTTAAGGAAAGTACCAAACAACCTTGAACAGGATTCCTGTCTTGATCTCATCATCCAATTTGTACTTGTCATTTGCTCTCCTGCACTTGTATCGTACATGCTTGCATTCGGGACATGCATGCAAATCTTTGTAATCACCATGGTACAACATACAATCATTCACACAAGCGTGTATCTCCAATGGGCAAACAATTTTCTTCGCTTCATTCATGCTTCTGGGGAGCACATTATCTTCCGGAAGAATTTCTTTGAAAATACCTAACATCTCTGTGAAGCCCTTGTTTGATAGACCGTTTGCTGCTTTAAATCTGAGAAGCGCCAGGGTGGCACTCAACCTGGAATATTTCTTTTTGCAACTTGGATACAATTCTTTCTTGGAGTCCGCATCAATGGTTGGCAGATCCTTGTGCCCAATAATATCCTTGTCTGGGCCCTCGAAATCTTCAACCATAGCAGCAAAATCTGGCATATCAAGATCGTCGTCATCTACATCGACGTCTTGGTTTTCCAGTGGGCGTTTCGGCTTTCCGATGTTCCAGTGGTAGCTTGACGCCTCTGCCCTAATGTTAGATTCAACATCCAAGTGACACTGATCGGGGTTTGGCATCTCGCAGCCCTGGGTATCTTCATCCATGACCTCGTCTTCACCGTGTCTGGTCCAACGTGTATATCCATCCATGAATCCCCAAGAGACTAAGTGCCACTGGACATCTGCAACTACACGTGACTCTGTATTGGCACAATCAGCACATGGACACATGATGTAATCCGCATCACCAATTCTCCTCTTTGTACTTTCAGCCAAATTCATGAACTCTGTCACGCCACTGATAAAATCTGCGGTATTCCGATCCTTCATCCATTCAGATCGTTACATCTGCACCACATGAATGGTAATTAAAAACAAAACAACAACATTGATACACGGATTAACTGCTGCCCAATGATGCGTGCATAAATCACCAGGCTTTATTTTCATAATTACTCAGGGCGCTCCATATTGTTATCCAGACGTGCAATGAAAAAATATTCATGGTCAATCAATTTACACGCAGAGTACTAGTCAGCACTACACTTAGGAATTGGATACCTTAATTAAGCCACTCACAAAAAGAATACCTTAATTAAGTAGCCGCGCGGTGACCTCCACCCAGCAGATAGAGAAGTGCGCTGCGGCGGCACGATGAGATAGCAGGGTCGAGGAGCATAGCTTAGTGCCGCTGCTACCTGAAGTTTGACCTCCACTATCCCGCCATCGACCGCGATGGATGTGCTCGAATCACGCCGCCGCCGACCTCGACGGCTGAGCTCCTCCTATCTCCCGCCGCAGACCGAGGATTGACCTCCTATGACGCCGCCACCGCCCATCGACCCAGGATTGACCTCTTCTCCGATAGCCCTTGCCTAGGTCGCCCCCGCCATCTCTAGATGCGTACCGACTATTTTTTTATGGATATTCACAGAGCGGCTGTTTACATGGTATCACTGTAACTCAATTATATGTATAGGGTAGTACATCACATACGGTTATGTAACGACAACCGTGTCTCACCTACGTTGTCTTCTCACACGGTTTGGTGTGCAAATCGTGTGTGACATTGTAATACCTGACAGAAACAACATGTATAAACAGTGTGCCGTATACTCCAACATATAGTGCCATAAGTAGTTCCCGACCGTTAGCTTACCCCACAGTTTCCCCATTTCCCCCAAATCTCTACATAGCCTCCAAATTCCCTTGTGTGGAGCTGACATTGGGGGATTACGGGCGAGTGGTGCTGATGGTTTCGGTGCGGTTGCTCCTGCTCATATCGTCGCCACGATGGCGGTCACCGCCGAGCACTTGCCTAAGGTCGTCAGAAGGCAGGTGTACTACAGATCCGAATCGTCCTGTCAGGTTCCAATCTATCTCGATCTTTTTAGCATGTCCAAAGTAGCTCCTTGTTGTATCTGTCCTGAATTAAATCCCCCCCAGGAAAGTGATCTGCCGCCGGATCCGAAGCATGACTCCAGACTCCCGCAACACGAGTTCGACACCGAGTTTTGTGCCACCGAGGAGTACCAAAATCTAAGTTGTGTGCATGGGCACACTCCCGCTCGACGTGTATGCATGGAGGGATTCGACATTGGCAGGCGGTTTCTCAGTTGCCCCTTAGAGGTTAGTGCTAAGTTCATCATTTTACTTGAGTTAATGCCACCTCTCATCCTGAATACTATTTATCATTGGCAGGGATATGAGCCTTGTGCCTTTGTTAACTGGCTGGATGAAGAATGGCATGGCATGGCTCGGAGTGTTATCACCAAGCTCGCAGAAGATAACGTTAAGCTGAAGAAGAAACTGGCTGACCTGGAATGTACAACCAGTACGATGAAGCAAGAAAGAATCAATCGCAAGCAATAGATGAAAGCAAGAGACAAGAAGGAACTATCATGTGTAGTTGTGGTTGTCGCATTAGCCATGTTCTATGCGCTGTTTGCAATGATGATTAGGGGTTTTCTTTGACAGTATTGCTAAAGCACATCTAGATGTGCTCTAAATAATGCACATCTAGGTACTCCTATGCCATTGATGTTACGCGAAGATTCATGCAGATATTTTCCTTTGTCTTTTTTCTTTTCCTTTCTAGTTTTATTATTATTGGCTTTATCAATAAGAGCTCAATGTATTGCTTGCCAACTGTCCTACTCCGTTCGTACTATTACCGGTGCATAATCCCAAAACTCGTTCCTTGTTTTTGTCCTAAAAAAGGAAACCAGCCAAATAGCCAATAGGAGTCATGCGCAACCCCGGGAATTTGGAGCGACTGGGTACAAATAATTGTGGTTAGATAATATGTCAACCCCCGCTTCAATTGGTAGTTCCTCTTCTCTGCATACACCGCTGAAGTGTCCACCATCTTCATCATCCCCGGCAGGCCGTGCTACACACTGGCACACACTCTGCAGCCATGTGGAGCAACAGCGAGGACGACAGTTCGGCCAGAAGTCTGGCGCCCGATGATAGGTCAACATCGGAATCATCCCGCTCGTCTTCCATGAGTCCGGCGTCGAGCCCAGACCTCGATTATGTCCGGTTCATGGAAGGGACGCCACCTCCGGAGTCGTCAGACGACAATTAGACGGACGAGGAGCCGTCGGAGGACGAAGAATATCGGGACGACTATGATGAAGAGGAGGAATGGTCGAACGAGGAGGAGGAGAACGACGACAGCAACGACGATGACGGCAACGACGGCGATGAAAAGCCAACGGCCAGTGGCAAGAAGCGTCCTCGCCAAGACGATGTCGCGGGGCCATCCAACAACAACAACAAGAAGAAGAAGGACTAAATTAAGCAGACTTTATATATCTCTATTTATCCTATCAATCTCATCACAGACGGTTAGTAATATGTATTCGACAGAGATCTTCTACATTATTGCCCACAGGTTTGTTTGTTGAACTTTGTGCCCTGACGAACACACAATTCACAAAAAAAGACCGTATGGGCTGTCTATAACGATCGCACAAAATTTTGATTACCGACCTATTTGCCGGGTATCACACACATCTTGTTACGCTTAATCGTTTGTGTTCACCTCAATCATCGCAAATGGTTCATCGGAGCGAACTGTATGCCGTATATTGCACACACATTGATATGGCTGCCTATTTTTGTTGTTCTTCCTCATCGCAATAAGTTCTGCTGAATCAACCGTATCCCCTGCATCGCACACGTAACTAAAATCTGACCTGTGTTTGATGCATCCATCATCGCAAACGTTTTGGACATTTTTTCGGTTCTCTGACACCATCGTTTGCGATTATTGCATCACACACAGTTTCTCGAAGGGTCCTGGTCGTAGTGTCATGTCAGAAGCATCCTGCAGTAGTGCACCAACATCAACCACGTTCCTAATCACAAATCTCATCTCCTTTCAATTTAGATTATTTGCCATTTGCCTCTCATTTTCCTCTCCCCCGCTTCACAAAAATTTGTTGCTTTATTCGCCTTCATTTTCGTTTGCCGTTTCCTCGTCAGACCTCTGATTTGCTTGAACTGGTCGCCATGAGCAATTTTTCTATGGCAGAAACAGATGATGGCCTAACTCCTAAAATGGAGCATATTGGTAATCTGGATGCCAAAACTTTTGTCTTGGGGCAAGGGAATTTTATGGGAAAAGAACATATCCAAGAATTTTTCAATTGTGTTGGAAATTTAAGTCTTGATGATGCTTCTATACTTAAAAAGACCAAATCTTATGCGGAAGCTATTTCAGCACTAGTTCTGAAATTTGAAAATAATTTTATTCGTACTCATGTTCTATGAGTTACCTGTTATAAAGAATCCTAAAGCTAAAAAGTTTGCCACTCTTGTTCTCATGAATGAATTTGACTACATAATACGGGAAGATAGGGAAATCTTTGATTTTTATGGTATGAATCGTGAAAAAATCCATGATTGATGAAATTCTTTATAATATAGATTATGCATTGAGACATTTGCTTGGGAATAATCAAATATTTGATGAGAATCTTAAAAAGCAAGTCCCTATTTTAGACATGATCAAACAAGTTTTCAATTATGTTAATCAACACTATTCTTGGATTGCTGCCGGAAATCAAAGGGGTTATGATGATAAGCAACTTGAAAGTGCTAAGGTTTTCATGGATAATGTGTTTTATGTTTTATTTGCAAAAACCCCTGACAAAAATACCCCCAAGGAAAACAAGGCTAAAGATGACAACACTTAGATCCTTCGCATTATGCCTAGCTAGGGGCGTAAAACGATAACGCTCGTTGTGAGGCAACCCAACTTGTATCTTTTTGCTTTTGGGTTTTCTTGTTGTTTTCAATAAAATACCCAATTATGCCTCTGATTAGATGTGTTTTTAAGGTTTAAATTAGTGTTTGCGCCAAGGAAAGCCTTTGGGATGATTTGGGTGATAGTTGATTTGATCTTGCTGAAAAACAGAAACTTTGCGCTCACGAAATAAATTCCCATTTCTAACAGAAGAGTGCTTTTGTGTTGACTATTTTTGCAGAAGATTAATAAAAAAATTGTTCATGTTATCCTAATTTTTCAGATTTTTTGGATTTACAGAAGTATTCGAAATAGCCAGATTGCTACAGACTGTTCCGTTTTTGACAGATTCGGTTTTCTTTGTGTTGTGTGCTTGTTTTGACGATTCTATGGTTTTCTTTGAAGAGTTTTTGCCATAGAAAAGTTGGAATACAGTAGATATAATGCAAAAAAATATGAATGGGTTTCAAACAATACTTGTATTAGTGGTTTGCTTTCTTACACTAACAGATCTTACGAAGGTTTTGTTGAGTTTTGTGTGATTGAAGTTTTCAAGTTTTGGGCGATATTACGATGGATGAAGGAATAAGGATTAGCAAAAGGCTAAGCTTGGGGATGCCCGAGGCACCCCAAGATAATATTCAAAACGTATCAAGCAAGTAAGCTTGGGGATGCCCCCAAGTAGCATCCCCTCTTTCTTCTAACGACCATCGGTATTTCACTTGAAGCTATATTTTTATTCGTCACATATTATGAGTTTTGCTTGGAGCATCTTGTATGATATGAGTCTTTTCTTGTTTTGCTTTTTATTTTAAGTTTTGAATCCTTGCTGGACACACCTTTTTGAGAGAGCCAAAAATTATGCTATGTTTGCTCATATGCTTCACTTAAATTTTTAGAGCCATGGAATTGCTCTAGTGCTTCACTTATATCTTTTTGAGCATGGTGTGCTTTGTTATTGTTGAAGAAATGCTCTCATGCTTGACTTGGATTTATTTGGGAGTTTGTAAATTTTTTAAGAAATTCTCTCTTACTTCACTTAGATTATTTTGAGAGAAAGAAATATTATGCTCATGTTCTTCACTTATATTTGTTTGAGCTTATTAAAAGCAACATATGAAATGAGTCCCAAAGTGATAGATATCCAAGGAGGATATAATAAAAACTTTCATGAAGATCATTGGACAAAATAAACTTGGTTCTTTGTAATGGTTTTGAGATATGACAATATGATATGTGAGTCATGTTGATGAGTAATTATGCTTTAGTAAGAATATTGGTGTGAAGGTTTGTGATTCCCTATGCAAGCAAGAAAGTCAATAGTTATGCAATGAAATTACATCCTACTTGTGGTGCATTATTCGGTTTTAGTTATGCTTAATGCTCGCTTATGAGATTTTTCGTTTCTTGGTTGGACGCTTCTCAATCTTTTTGCTAGCCTTCATTTGCACTAAGTATGATCACTACTTGTGCATCCAAAACCTTTTTAACCAGTTTTGCCATATGAGTCCACTATACCTACCTGTATGCGGTATTTCCGTGCCGTTCTAAGAAAATTTGTATGTGCCATCTCTAATTTTCAAAATAAATTTCTCTTTTCTGTGCTCGTACCACTCGCGAGGGGGTGAGGGGTGTGATACGTCCATTTTGCATCATGTTTTCTTTCTGTTATTTATAATGTTTTTATCCATAATAATGATTTTTGGAGTAATTCTAATGCCTTTTCTCTCATAATTTTCAAGGTACACACCAAGAGGGAGAATTCTGGCAGCTAGAAATCTGGACTTGGAAAAGATATGTTAGGCTACATATTCTGCACAACTCCAAACAAGCTGAACCTTCACGGAGAATTTTTATCGAATATTTAAGAAATATTGGAGCAAATAAGTACCAGAGGGGGCCCACCAGGTGGGCACAACCCACCTGGGCGCGCTAGGGAGCCCAGGCGCGCCCTGGTGGGTTGTGCCCTCCTCAGCCCACCTCTGATGCCCATCTTCTGGTATATAAGTCATTTTGACCTAGAAAAAATAAGGGGAGACTTTCGGGACGGAGCGTCGCCGTCTCGAGGTGGAACTGGGCAAGAGCAGTTTTGCTCTCCGGCGGAGCGATTCTGCCGGGGGAACTTCCCTCCGGATGGAGAAATCATCATCATCATCATCACCAGCAACTCTCCCATCTTGGGGAGGGCAATCTCCATCAACATCTTCACCAGCACCATCTCATCTCAAACCCTAGTTCATCTCTTGTATTCAATCTTGTTAGCGAAACTATAGATTG
Source organism: Triticum dicoccoides (assembly GCF_002162155.2). Taxonomy (NCBI): domain Eukaryota; kingdom Viridiplantae; phylum Streptophyta; class Magnoliopsida; order Poales; family Poaceae; genus Triticum; species Triticum dicoccoides. The sequence continues at coordinate 156,680,758 of NC_041389.1, forward strand.
GTGCTAGGGGGTGACTAGTAGTGTTGATTATATCTTGTAGTTGATTACTATATGGTTTATTTGGTGGAAGATTATATGTACAGATCCATTATGCTATTTAATACCCCTATGATCATGAGCATGTTGCTTATTTGTGATTAGTTACTTTCGTTCTTGAGGTCACGGGAGAAATCATGTTGCAAGTAATCATGTGAACTTGATATGTGTTTGATATTTTGATGGTATGTATGTTGCCATTCTCTTAGTGGTGTCATGTGAACGTCGACTACACGACACTTCACCATATTTGGGCCTAAGGGAATGCATTGTGGAGTAGTTATTAGATGGTGGGTTGCGAGAGTGACAGAAGCTTAAACCCTAGTTTATGCGCTATTCCATAAGGGGCCGATTGGATCCAAAAGTTTAATACTATGGTTAGAATTTATTTTTAATACTTTTCTCGTAGTTGCGGATGCTTGCGAGAGGGTTAATCATAAGTAGGAGGTTTGTTCAAGTAAGAACAACACCTAAGCACCGGTCCACACACATATCAAATTATCAAAGTACCGAACACGAATTAAGCCAACATGATGAAAATGACTAGATGAAACTCTCGTGTACCCTCAAGAACACTTTGCTTATTATAAGAAACCGTTTTGGCCTGTCCTTTGTCTCAAAAGGATTGGGCTACCTTGCTGCACTTTGTTACTACATTGTTACTTGCTCGTTATAAATTATCTTGCTACCAAATTACTTCGCTACTGACAATTTTAGCACTTGCAGACATTACCTTGCTGAAAACTACTTGTCATTTCCTTCTGCTCCTCGTTGGATTCGACACTCTTACTTATCGAAAAGAGCTGTAATTGACCCCATACACTTGTGGGTCATCAAGGCTATTTTATGGCGCCATTGCCGGGGAGTGAAGCGCCTTTGGTAAGTGGAATTCAGTAAGGAAGCATTTATATAGTGTGCTGAAATTTATTGTCACTTGTTACTATGGAATACAATCCTTTGAGGGGTTTGCTCGGGGTATCTTCACCTCGTCTGGAACCACAATTAGTTACCCCTCAACATACTGCACCTACTGAAAATATTGAATATGAAATCCCTTCGGGTATGATAGAACAATTGCTTGCTAATCCTTATGCAGGAGATGGAACTAAACATCCGGATATGCACCTGATACACGTGGAACAAATTTGTGGATTGTTTAAGCTTGCAGGTTTACACAAGGATGAAGTGATGAAAAAGGTTTTCCCTTTATCTTTGAAGGGAAAATCATTGGCATGGTATAGGCTATGCAATGATATTGGATCATGGAATTGGAATCATTTGAAATTGGAGTTCCATCAAAAAATTATCCTATGCATCTAGTTCACCGTGATCAGAATTATATATATAATTTTTGGCCTCGTGAAGGAGAAAGTATCGCTCTAGCTTGGGGGAGGCTTCAGTCGATGTTATATTCATGCCCCAAACACGAGCTCCCAAGAGAAATTATTATTCAGATTTTTTATGCTCGACTTTCTCGTAATGATCAAACCATGCTCGATACTTCTTGTACTGGTTCTTTTATGAAGAAGACTATTGAATTCCTGCGGGACCTTTTGGAAAGAACTAAATGCAACTCTGAAGATTGGGAACTTGAGGAAGGTAAAGAGTCGGGTATAAAGCTTAAGTATGATTGTGTTAAATCTTTTATGGATACCGATGCTTTTCAAAAGTTTAGCACTATGTATGGACTTGACTCTGATATAGTAGCCTCCTTTTGTGAATCATTTGCTACTGATGTTGAACTTCATAAAGAGAAGTGGGTTAAATATCTCCCACCTATTAAAGATGAAATTAAAGAACCAGTACCAGTTAAAGAAGAAACTATACTTTATAATGTTGATCCAGATGTTCCTTCTGCTTATATTGAGAAACTACCTTTCCCTATTAGGATAAAAGAACATGCTAAAGTTTCAACTGTGGTTAACAAAAGCTATGTTAGAACACCTAAACCTGATGAATAAATTAAATTAGAACCTAGCATTGCTATGGTTAAAGATCTCTTGGAACAAGATATGGATGGGCATGTTATTTACTTTTGTGAAGAAGCTGCTAGAATTGCTAAACCTGAGGGGAAAGATAAACATAGACCAGTTGTTGGCATGCCTGTTGTCTCAGTTAAGATAGGAGATCACTGTTATCATGGGTTATGTGACGTGGGTGCTAGTGTGAGTGCTATTCCCCACTCCTTATATGAAGAAATTAGAGATGAAATAGCACCTGCTAAAATAGAAGACATAGATGTTACTATTAAACTTGCTAATAGAGATACTATATCACCAATTGGGATTCTTAGAGATGTTGAAGTCTTGTGTGGGAAGATAAAATACCCTACTGATTTTCTTGTTCTTACCACCCCACAAGATAAGTTTTGTCCCATTATATTTGGCAGACCTTTCTTGAACACCGTCAATGCTAAAATAGATTGTAAGAAACAAGCTGTCGGTGTTAGCTTTGGTGATGAATCTCATGAGTTTAATTTTTCCAATTTTAGTAAACAACCTCATAAGAAAGAGTTGTCTAGTAAGGATGAAATTATTGGTCTCGCTTCTATTCTTGTGCCTCCTATTGATCCTTTGGAACAATATTTGCTAGACCATGAAAATGAAACTCTAGGAGGTCCTCCTCCACCTAAAGGCGATCCCGTGTTCGAATCTTCTATATCTAAATAAGGGCACCCCACTAGCTGATTTTCTTGAGTCCACATGAAGCCACGTCATCCAAATTGCTATAGCCGTTGATGCAGTACAGTACAAGAGTCTACTGATGTCTGATCATGTTTTGATGCAATTTACCAAGACTTGCCACCGCTAAGTGGAAAATAACGATTCGTTGTTTCTCCCTAGCGCCCTCGATCACACTGCCCCGCTCAAGTTTTCGTAAATGGGCTAGACCTGGACCTATCGCTGCTGGGCTGGCTCCTGAAGCCAACACATATATGTTATGTGGGCTGTAGGTTGTAACCCATGCGTGCTAGGTTCCCACGTACGGTCATCTTCCCCATGCTGCGACTCTCATCCCCATCCTTATCTCTTCTGCCGCCACAACCATACCTCTCATATGCCACTAATTATAGCTTTGGAACTGCAGCATTAATCGCCCACATTACTATCCCTCCGTTACCCTGAAATTGATGAAGAATCACTAGATATAGCTGAGCGGACACTGCCTTTGCGTTTCAGTGGTGCCATCCTCCCGCAAGACCGTCGGTCTGCCTCGACTCCGTCGCCACCATGGTTCTCGGGTCGCAGGTAGGGCCGCAGTTTAGTTGCCGAGCAGCCAGATCTTCGAGGAAGACGTATCCAAATCTATATGTGCGTGTCGTTGCCTCCTCTCCCTCGCCCTAGATTTTTCTGAGTGATGGGAAGTTGGCTAGCTGCTGGTCCGCTGTTCCATTACCAGCCACCCGCTGTTGCTCTCCTCTGAACCTCCTCCGCCATGCCTGCTAGTACGTCCCGCCTCTTGATGTTTCTACGAGTGGTGGGACGTTGGCTGGGCCGCCATTCCTTGGCCGGCCATCTATATCATCGAGCAAGGAAAAACTATTGTGTGGCAGCGAGAAGCTGACTAAATGGTCACATCAGCTTATCAGGTGAGCCGCCGGAGCGCTCTTACATTCAACTGTGAGATGATGAATATCACTCTTGACATGCTTATGTGTGACCTGCTTCTAATTTTGCAGTTACATGCTTATCCCACTACTCACACCGCAGTCTGCACCATCTGATGCTACAACTTCACACGCCTCTGATATGTATGTAATGATTTTTTTTCGCATTGATGAGGATGACTTTTCATACAAAGTGCTGGGGATCAAGACAGATTGTAACATTGGGCCAAATTTTCCAAGTATTCGAACCACTTTTTATGTGGATGCTTCAAAGTTATTTCGTTTGTATTAGAGACTGGCGCACATGAGAATCATTTTGCGCCAATGGCAATCCGCCAGTCAGGTACCAAATATTTTTTTTCATATTCTTTCCATGTTACTAATTTTTTCCATACTTTTTCAACCTGTAATTCTATAAGGGTATATTCGCATTTCTTTCCGCAGCAACGCGCGGGGTATCATCAATATGCCTATCTTGATGAACAGAAGATATATCCTGTTATTATTAGTGCTAACCTTCCAGAACATCAAGAAGAAAGATTATTGAAAGTTCTAAAGAAGCACAAAGCTGCTATTGGATATAGTCTTGACGATCTTAAGGGCATTAGTCCCACTCTATGTCAGCACAAGATTAATATGGAACCTGATGCTAAACCCATTGTTGATCACCAACGTCGATTAAATCCGAAAATGAAAGAAGTGGAAAGAACGGAAATATTAAAACTTCTGGAAGCAGGTATAATCTATCCTATAGCTGATAGTAGATGGGTAAGTCCTATTCATTGTGTCCCTAAGAAGGGAGGTATTACTGTTGTTCCTAATGATAACAATGAGATTATTCCACAAAGAATTTTTACGGGCTATAGAATGGTAATTGATTATAGAAAATTAAATAAAGCTACTAGAAAAAATCATTACCCTCTGCCTTTTATTGATTAGATGTTAGAAAGACTATCTAAGCATACACATTTTTTGCTTCCTTGATGGATACTCTGGCTTTTCACAAATACCTGTTTTACAATCTGATCAAGAAAATACCACTTTTACTTGTCCTTTTGGAACATTTGCTTATAGACGCATGCCTTTCAGTTTATGTAATGCACCTGCTACCTTTCAAAGATGTATGACTGCTATATTCTTTGACTTTTGTGAAAAGATTGTTGAGGTTTTCATGGATGACTTTTCTGTTTATGGGAAGTCCTTTGATGATTGTTTAAGCAATCTTGAGCGAGTTTTGCAGAGATGTGAACAAACAAATCTTGTCTTGAATTGGGAGCAGTGCAACTTTATGGTTATTGAGGGCATTGTCTTGGGCCATAAAATTTCTGAAAGATGTATTGAAGTGGACCAAGCTAAGGTTGATGCAATTGAGAAAATGCCATGTCCTAAGGACATCAAAGGTATTGGTAGTTTCCTAGGCCATGCTGGTTTCTGTAGGAGATTTATTAAAGACTTCTCTGAAATTTCTAGGCCTCTCACTAGTCTTTTGCAAAAGCATGTTCCTTTTGTTTTTGATGATGATTGTTTAGAAGCCTTTGAAACACTCAAGAAAGACTTAATTTCTGCACCTATTGTTCAACCACCTGATTGGAACTTGCCTTTTGAAATTATGTGTGATGCTAGTGATTATGCTGTTGGTGTTGTTCTAGGACAAAGAGTTGATAAAAAATTGAATGTTATTCATTATGCTAGTAAAACTCTAGACAGTGCTCAAAGAAATTATGCTACTACTGAAAATATTTTTTAGGAGTGGTGTTTGCTTGTGATAAATTTAGACCTTACATTGTTGATTCCAAAGTAACTATTCACACAGACAATGCTGCTATTAAATATCTTATGGAAAAGAAAGATGCTAAACCTAGACTTATTCGTTGGGTTATCTTGTTACAAGAATTTGATTTACATATTATTGATAGAAAAGGAGCTGAGAACCCCGTAGCAGATAACTTGCCTAGGCTTGAAAATGTGCTTGATGACCCACTACCTATTGATGATAGTTTTCCTGATGAGCAGTTAGCTGCAATAAATTTTGCTAATAGTACTCCTTGGTATGCTGATTATGCTAATTACATTGGTGCTAAATATTTACCTCCTAGCTTTACATACCAACAAAAGAAAAAATTATTCTATGATTTAAGACATTACTTTTGGGATAACCCACATCTTTATAAAGAAGGAGTAGATGGTATTATTACATGTTGTGTTCCTGAGCATGAACAGGGACAAATCCTATGGAAATGTCACTCCGAGGATTATGGAGGGCATCATGCTAGAGATAGAACTACTCACAAGGTATAGCAATCTGGATTTTATTGGCCTACTCTCTTCAAGGATGCACGTAAGTTTGTCTCATCTTGTGATGAATGCCAAAGAATAGGTAATATTGGTAAGCGCCAAGAAATGCCTATGAATTATTCACTTGCTGTTGAACCATTTGATGTTTGGGGATTTGATTCCATGGACCTTTTCGTTCCTCTAATGGGAATACACATATTTTGGTTGCTGTTAATTATGTTACTAAATGGGTAGAAGCTATTCCAACTAGTAGTGCTAATCACAACACCTCTATTAAAATGCTTAAGGAAGTTATTTTCCCAAGGTTTGGAGTCTCTAGATATTTAATGACTGATGGTGGTTCACACTTTATTCATGGTGCTTTTCGTAAAATGCTTGCCGAGTATGATGTTAACCATACAATTGCATCACCTTATCATCCTCAGTCTAGTGGTCAAGTTGAACTTAGCAATAGGGAAATAAAATTAATTTTGCAAAGACTGTCAATAGGTCCAGGAAGAATTGGTCTAAGAAATTAGATGATGTACTTTGGGCTTATAGAACATCATATGAAAATCCTATGGGTATGTCTCCTTATAAAATGGTTTATGGAAAAGCTTGTCATTTGTCTCTTGAGTTAGAACAAAAAGCATACTGGGCAGTTAAAGAACTCAACTATGATTTCAAATTAGCCGGTGAAAAGAGGTTATTTGATACTAGCTCTTTAGATGAATGGAGAACCCAGGCTTATGAAAATGCAAAATTATTCAAAGAGAAAGTTAAAAGATGGCATGAAAAAAGAATCCAAAAGCGTGAGTTCAAAGTCGGAGAATATGTTCTTTTGTACAACTCTCATTTTAGATTTTTTGCAGGAAAACTCCTCTTGAAATGGGAAGGCCCATATGTCATCGAGGAGGTCCGGTTTGGAGCCATTAAAATAAATAATTTTGAAGGCACTAACCCGAAGGTTGTCAATGGGCAACGAATAAAGTACTATATCTCAGGTATGCCTATAGATGTTGAAAGTAATATTATCCAAACTTTGACACCGGAAGAACACATAAAAGAGTCCTTCCGGAACACCACAGAATCGTCAAAATAAGGAGGTACTTGATATGGTAAGTAAACGGTCTCCGAAAAATCCGCAAAAATATTGTTTGTTAGTTTTGGAATATTTTAGAATTTTGGAAATAAAGAAACTCCCAGGAAAAGTCCCCTGGTGTGCATAAGACACCAGGGCCGCCAGGCATGCCGGGCACGCCCAGGTGGGTTGTACCCGCCAAGGTGGGTTGTACCCACCTGGGGCACCTTCCGGACTTTGTTTTTCTTTCGTATACTTGTCCTGCAAGATAAACAATTTATATATACTTCCGGAACCTGTTAATCACGGTATCGCGAAAATCCTATGTTCTCTTTTTTTGCTATTCCTGGTCAGATTTATCAAGCCAGGTGAGGGAGTCCTGGACTAGGGTTGTCCGGATAGCCAAACTATCATCATCGGTCGGACTCCAAGACTATGAAGATACAAGATTGAAGACTTCATCCCGTGTCCGGATGGGACTTTCCTTGGCGTGGAAGGCAAGCTTGGCGATACGGATATGTAGATCTCCTACCATTGTAACCGACTCTGTGTAACCCTAGCCCTCTCCGGTGTCTATATAAACCGGATGGTCTTAGTCCGTAGGACAACAACAATAACAACAATCATACCATAGGCTAGCTTCTAGGGTTTAGCTTCCTGGATCTCGTGGTAGACCTACTCTTGTAATACCCACATCATCAATATCAATCAAGCAGGACGTAGGGTTTTACCTCCATCAAGAGGGCCCGAACCTGGGTAAAACATCGTGTCCCTTGTCTCCTGTTACCATCCGCCTAGACGCACAGTTCAGGACCCCCGACCCGAGATCCGCCGGTTTTGACACCGACATTGGTGCTTTCATTGAGAGTTCCTCTGTGCCGTCATCGATAGGCTCGATGGCTCCTTCGATCATCAACAACGACGCGGTCCAGGGTGAGACTTTTCTCCCTGGACAGATCTTCGTATTCGGCGGCTTTGCTCTGCGGGCCAATACGGTTGGCCATCTGGAGCAGATCAAAAGCTACGCCCCCGGCCGTCAGGTCAGATTTGGAAGTCTTAACTTCACGGCTGACATCCGCGGAGACTTGATCTTCAATGGATTCGAGCCACAGCCGAGCGTGCCGCACTGTCACGATGGGCATGATTTAGCTCTGCTACCGGACAGTGCCCTGGAGGCCGCACACAAATCTGCTCTGACCCTCGATTCGGAGCCGGCTGCGCCGATCAAGGACGGATGGTTAGACACCGCCTCGGGGGCTGCAACCTCTACGGCGATAGAGCCGAATACTGACTTTGTCCCTTCTGAAGCTCGTGACTCCAAGGTGCCGGACTCCTTGCCGGACTCCGAACCTCCTGCGCCCCCTCCAATCGAATCTGATTGGGCGCCGATCATGGAGTTTGCCGCCGCGGACATCTTTCAACACTCACCTTTTGGCGACATTCTGAGTTCGCTAAAATACCTCTTGTTATCAGGAGAGCCCTGGCCAGACAGCGGTCAGGATGGTTGGGATGCGGACGACGAAGAAATTCAAGACCCACCCACCACCCACTTAGTAGCCGCTGTTGACGGTCTAACCGACATGCTAGACTTTGACTCCGAAGACATCGACGGTATGGACGACGATGTCGGAGACGACCAAGAACCAGCGCCTACCGGGCACTGGAAAGCCACCTCGTCATACGACATATACATGGTGGATATCCCAAAGGATGGGAACGGCGAAGGAACATCGGAGGAAGACCCCTCCAAGAAACAGCCCAAGCGTCAGCGTCAGCGACGCCGCTCTAAATCCCGCCACAGCAAGAATGGCGATTCCGGCATCGGAGATAATAATACCCCAGACAGTGCCGAAGACAACCCCCTCCAGCAAGATTCAGCGCAGGAGGACGGAGATGCCAGCCCTCACGAGAGGGCGGCAGACGAAGAGGTAGAGGACGATAGTTACATGCCTCCCTCTGGAGACGAGGCAAGCCTCGACGACGACGAATTTGTCGTGCCTGAGGATCCCGTCGAACAAGAGCGTTTTAAATGCAGGCTTATGGCCACGGCCAACAACCTCAAGAAAAAGCAGCAACAGCTTAGAGCTGATTAGGATCTGCTAGCCGACAGATGGACGGAAGTCCTGGCGGCCGAAGAGCATGAGCTCGAACGCCCCTCCAAAAGCTACCCCAAATGCAAGTTGCTCCCCCGATTAGAGGAGGAGGCATATAAACCTGCATCACCAGAGCACCATACGGCTGACCGGCCACCTCGTGGCCGCGACAGAGAGGCCTCTAGGCCCTTCACTAGAACCGTACCCCGGCATCGCTCGAACAGCACAAGGCCACAGGGGAATGCTCCGGACTTGCGAGATATATTGGAGGATAAGGCAAGACAATCAAGATCGATCTACGGATCGCGTGGGCGCCCCATGATACGTGACGACAACCGTTGTGCCGGACACAGTAAGTCCGGCCGGGCCGAACACAATAGACAAAGCTCGTTGGAGCTTCGTCGCGATATAGCCCAATACAGAGGCGCCGCACACCCACTATGCTTCACAGACGAAGTAATGGATCATCAAATCCCCGAAGGGTTTAAACCCGTGAATATCAAATCCTATGACGGCACAACAGACCCCGCGGTTTGGATCGAAGACTATCTCCTTCATATCCACATGGCCCGCGGTGACGATCTTCACGCCATCAAATACCTCCCACTCAAGCTTAAAGGACCAGCTCGGCATTGGCTTAACAGCTTGCCAGCAGAATCAATTGGATGTTGGGAGGACCTGGAAGCCGCATTCCCTGGTAACTTCCAGGGCACGTATGTGCGACCACCAGACGCAGACGACCTAAGACACATAATTCAGCAGCCAGACGAATCGGCCAGACAATTCTGGACACGGTTCTTAACTAAGAAAAATCAAATCGTCGACTGTCCGGATGCGGAGGCCCTCGCGGCCTTCAAACATAACATCCGCGACGAGTGGCTTACCCGACACCTGGGGCAAGAAAAGCCGAAATCCATGGCAGCCCTCACATCACTCATGACCCGCTTTGGCGCGGGAGAGGACAGCTGGCTAGCCCGCAGCAACAACCTCAGCAAAAATTCTGGCAGTCCGGATACCAAGGATCGCAATGGCAGGTCGTGTCGCAACAAGAATAAACGCCGCATTAACGGCGACAATAATGAGGATACGACAGTCAACGCCGGATTCAGAGGCTCCAAACCCGGTCAGCGGAAGAAGCCATTCAAAAGAACTACTACGGGTCCGTCCAATTTGGACCGAATACTCGATCGCTCGTGCCAGATACACGGCACCCCCGAAAAGCCAGCCAACCACACCAGTAGGGACTTTTGGGTATTCAAGCAGGCAGGCAAGCTAATTGCCGAAAACAATGGCAAGGGGCTGCATAGCGATGACGAAGAAGAGACCCGACCACCGAACAATAGAGGACAGAAGGGCTTTCCCCCACAAGTGCGGACGATGAATATGATATACGCAACCCACATACCCAAGAGGGAGCAGAAGCATGCACTCAGGGACGTATACGCGATGGAGCCAGTCGCCCTGAAGTTCAACCCATGGTCCTCTTGCCCGATCACTTTTGATCGAAGGGACCACCCCACCAGCATCCGCCACGGCGGATTCGCCGCATTGGTTTTAGACCCAATCATCGATGGATTTCACCTCACCAAAGTCCTGATGGACGGTGGCAGCAGCCTGAACCTGCTTTATCAGGACACAGTGTGCAAGATGGGCATAGACCCCTCAAGGATTAAACCCACAAAGACGACCTTAAAAGGCGTCATACCAGGTGTAGAGGCCAATTGTACAGGCTCAGTCACACTGGAAGTGGTCTTTGGATCCCCGGATAACTTTCGAAGCGAGGAGTTAATCTTCGACATAGTTCCGTTCCGCAGCGGCTATCACGCTCTGCTCGGACGGACCGCGTTTGCAAAGTTCAACGCGGTGCCACACTACGCATACGTAAAGCTCAAGATGTCAGGCCCTCGAGGAGTCATCACGGTCAACGGAAACACCGAGCACTCCCTCCGAACGGAGGAACATACAACGGCTCTCGCGGCAGAAGTACAATGCAGCCTCTTAAGGCAATTCTCGAGTCCGGCCGCTAAGCGACCGGACACGACCAAACGCGCCCGAAGTAACCTACAACAAGACCACCTGGCGCATTCCGAGAACGGGTAGCAATGCGGCCCCAACCCCAGCCGTCACAAGATCGCACGACTGGTCCTTCGCGTACATCATTACGCTCTGGAGATACCATGGGCATAGGGGAAGGGGCACGACCACGACAGGCCCAGAATGCGGCTCAACCACATCAGGGGCTCCCAAATGTGTCATTTCTTTTTTTTCCTTTTTTCTTTCTTACCCACAGGACTTCGTTCACCAGAGGCCTTGTCCGGCAATAGACCGGCCGAACTCACGACGCAACATCCAGGGAAGGAAAAAGGCTGCGACGAATATCCAGGTGGTCTCCCTTACGAGCATTAAATCTGTTTTATACACCACTCCGCAGCCTACCCCTGGAGGGGGACATGTTTAATAGTCATGTCCCTTGCTTATCGCACTATTTGTATCGTTCTGCATTCATAGCAGTACTTCTTGAATAAAACAATGCAGCACCTTTTTGCTTATAATTGCATTTCTTTCTTATACATATGTTCATTTACGACATGTTGCATCCGTACACTTTGGTACGGTTAAAAACACCAGGGGCTTATGTTCCCCACATCATGGTGTGATAAGTCCGAACACTTTCACAAGTGCGGCACCCCGAACTTATAGCATTATATGCATCAGCTCCGAATCATGTCTTGGGTCAATAGTTGGGTTTGCCCGGCTCCCATGTTTTGGTACCTTACGTTCCGTTATATCGGCGAAGGTAGCACTAGGAGAACCACTGCGATTGCGCCCCAGTTGAGCTGGGCTAACGCCTCAGTGGAGAAAGCTAAAACTGACCGTCATGATGAGGCGAGAGCCAGTCGCTGTTCGAGAGGTTTTTTCGAGTCCCTAAAGACTTATGCCGCTTAGAGCGAGGAACCGGCTTTGTCCGGCCCAGGCGTGGATAGCGCCCCGAATTTGGCCTTCCGAACACTAGGGGCTTCGCCAATATTTAAAATTATAGAATTCTATGGCTAAGTGAGAGTGTTCAAGCATTATAAGTCCGGTTGCCTAGTTCGTCGTGTTGAGCGCCTCCCTAGATGGACCCAAATATGGGAACAAGAGTGCTCAAATTTATCCCGAACACCCCAGCACTCGTGGCATGGGGGCTGAAGCCGACGACTTGCCATCTCTCAGATTTGATAAACATCCAAACATAAGGTAATATTTTAAATCAATAAGCGTTGCTTAGCGCATATGAACAAAGTTTTCTGCGCACAGGATAACAAAATGCGAGTCTACTCAAATATTACACTATTGGAGCACTCACCCGCAATAGTGCGGGCACCCTTCATGACACTCTTGTAATACATCTCGGGCGTGCGATACTCCTTGCCCGGCGGTGGCGCGTCCGTCACAAGCTTCTCAACATCCATCTTGCCCCAGTGCACCTTAGCACGGGCAAGGGCCCGACGGGCACCTTCAATACAGGCGGATCGCTTGATGACCTCAACCCATGGACACGCATCCACCAGCCGCCGCACCAGGCCGAAGTAGCTCCCAGGCATGGCCTCATTGGGCCACAGCCGAACTATGAGGCCCTTCATGGCCTGTTCGGCCACCTTGTGGAGCTCGACCAGCTGCTTCAGCTGGTCACTAAGGGGAACCGGATGTCCGGCCTCAGCATACTGAGACCAGAAGACCTTCTCCGTCGAGCTCTCCTCCTCGGCCCTGTAGAAAGCGGCAACATCGGACACGCTGTGGGCAGATCTGCGAACGCTCCTGGAGAGCTCCGAATTCGGGTAAGTAACACGTAATCCACATCCACATGCTTGCTTTGCATGAAAAATGCCTTACCCGACGCTATTTTCTTCAACGCCTCGAGTTCCTGGATGGCCTTGTAGGCTTCGGCCTTAGCGGCTTTGGCACTCTCAAGAGCCGATGCAAGCTCGGACTCTCGAGTCTTCGAGTCGCGCTCCAGACTCTCATGTTTTTTCACGAGAGCCTGGAGCTCTTGCCGTACCTCCGCCACCCGCGCCTCCTGCTTCTCTCGCTCGGTGCGCTCCACGGCCGCATTACGTTCGGCCACGGACACCGCCTCCTTCAGGGTCGCCACCTCATTTGTGGCCCCTGCAATACCCATGTTATCCCTATCATTCTTCTTGCAACCAAATCCTTTTCTGTAAGGTACAACTTCAACAAGGTGCTACTCACCTTCTTGGTCCTCGAGCTGCTTCTTGGCACGGCCGAGCTCGTTCTCGGACTGCTCGAGGTTTTGCTTCAAAGCATTGACCTCCGCAGTCAGTGCGGCAGAGGTCAGCAGCGCAGCCTGCAATCCCATATTGACATATTTTTTATGACTCCTGCGTATATCTTTTTAGATCCTCAGTCCGGCTTTTCTTTCCGAACACCGAACCGAGCATCAGGGGCTACTGTCTATGCGGTACTATTTTACATATATTAATATTCTTACCTCAAAGCCTGATAGAAGGCTGCTGCAGGCTTCGGTCAGCCCGCTTTTGGCGAGCTGGACCTTCTGAATAACCGCACTCATGACAGTGCGGTGTTCCTCCTCGATGGAAGCACCGTGGAGCGCCTCCAGCAAGTTATCCGGTGCCTCCGGTTGGACGGAGGCCGCCGGCGGCACGGTCTTGCCCTTCTTACGAAGGGGCCGCCCGCCGGACTTCGGAACCACTACAGGTTCCGGTGCGGAGTCTGGCACGAAGTCCGGGAGGTCGCCCTGTGCCACCTCCGGGTCCTCCTCCTCCGGATGGGTCCCTCTCTGGGATCCCACCTCGACGTTGTCAGCGTCACGGGGAGAGGAGGTGGTTGGAAGTGAAGTGCTGTTGACATCCGACGAGCCCAAGGACCCACTCGATGAAGCGGGAAGATCGTCCTTGGGCGGACTGCAGGGTTGTATGCGGCATTAGAAAGACACCAAGTGGCAAAAAGAAAAATCATGAAATCATTCGGTAGTCCGGATACTTACGATCACGCCAGGGGCTTGGTCCTTGGAGGCCAATCCTCGTCGTCGTCAGCGGCGTTGGCGGAACAGTCCGGGCGAAGAGTCCTTCCCTTCTTCAACCCTTCAGCCTCCCTAGCTGGGGAGGCCTTCCTTTTCTTCCCTCCCCCGCTGGGGGAGAGGCCTTTTTCTTCTCCTCCTCGTCCTCGGGGGAGGAGTCTGCCTCAGAGTCATCGGACACCTGAAAACGAGAACTCTTTCGAGTACCTGTGGCCTCCTTCTTGGCCTTCTTCTCCGGCACCACATGGGGTGCCGGAACCAGCAGCCCTGCTAGACGGGCATCCACTGGGTCTTCTGGCAAGGGGGCCGGACAGTTAGTCTCCTCGTCCTTCTTCAGCCAGTCCTGTCAAAGGAAAGGGAGTTTAGATCCCACATAGAGTCAAACTATGAAAAACAAGTGTCCCGTAAAGGGTAGAATCGCTTACCTCGTCAGCCTGACCTTGCGAGCGGAATCCGCGATCTTCGGTAGCGGATACGGGAGCCTCGGCGCCCTTAAACAGCACCTTCCAGGCATCTTCGTACCTAGTGTCGAAGAGCCCGCTCAAGGTTCGGTGCTGAGCAGGATCGAACTCCGACAATTTAAAGGCCCGTTGTTGGCACAGGAGGATCCGGCGGATGAGCGTGACCTGGACCACGTTGACAAGCTTGAGCTTCTTGTCCACCAGCTTCTGGATGCAGGCTTGGAGTCCGGTCAGCTCCTCCGAATCGCCCCAAGTCAGGCCACTCTCCTTCCAAGAGGTGAGCCGTGTGGGGATGCCAGATCTGAATTTGGGGGCCGCTGCCCATTTAGGGTCACGCAGCTCGGTGATGTAGAACCACCCCGATTGCCACCCTTTGATGGTTTCCACGAAGGCGCCCTCGAGCCAAGTAACGTTGGGTATCTTTCCAACCATGGCGCCTCCGCACTCCGCTTGATTCCCCTTTACGACCTTCGGCTTGACATTGAAGGTCTTGAGCCACAAGCCGAAGTGGGGCTGGATGCAGAGGAAAGCCTCGCACACGACGATAAATGCCGAGATGTTGAGGATGAAATTCGGGGCTAGATCATGGAAATCCAGGCCGTAGTAGAACATGAGCCCCCGGACAAAGGGGTGCAGTGGGAAGCCTAGTCCATGGAGGAAATGGGGAAGGAATACCACCCTCTCATGGGGCCTGGGGGTGGGGATGAGCTGCCCCTTGTCGGGGAGCCGGTGCACGATGTTGCTGGACAGGTATCCGGCGCCGCGCAGCCTCTCGATGTGCCCCTCCGTAACGGAGGAGGCCATCCACTTGCCTCCCGCTCCGGACATGGTTGGAGAAGGTCGAGGTGAGATGTGCAGACTTGGGCGCTAGAGCTCGAGTGCACGGAGATGGATAAGCAAAGGAGGAAGAAGGCGTGGGTAAAAAGGTGGATCCTTATCCCCTTATATACGGGCGGACGAAACTATGCGTCCCCACCGGCCTGGTAAAACTCGCTTTTCTCCCAAGCGTCGAAATCAATGGTGCGGTTGGGTTACCCACGTACGTATTGATGAGAATCCCGGAATAAGGGGAACACAATCTCTGCTTCGACAAGACGTGCCAAGGAAACCGCTTCGCTAAACGCGCTGATGCGGTATAATAAAAATGATTCAAGTAAAGGCTTGGTTGTGGTGTGACGTCATGCCACGAAATACGTCAGCAGATTGAACTTGTGTAAATATTATTCTCTCTACGGTGGAATGTGGAATTTATTTTGCAGAGCCGGACACTATCTTGATGTTCAAAATCTTCTACAAACTATTCGGAGAAGGAACCCGCCTTGCAATGCCGAAGACAATATGCGCGCCGGACTCGTCGTCATTGAAGCCTGGTTCAGGGGCTACTGAGGGAGTCCTGGACTAGGGGGTGTCCGGATAGCCGAACTATCATCATCGACCAGACTCCAAGACTATGAAGATACAAGATTGAAGACCTTGTCCCGTGTCCAGATGGGACTTTCCTTGGCGTGGAAGGCAAGCTTGGCGATACGGATATGTAGATCTCCTACCATTGTAACCGACTCTGTGTAACCCTAGCCCTCTCCGGTGTCTATATAAACCGGATGGTCTTAGTCCGTAGGACAACAACAATAACAACAATCATACCATAGGCTAGCTTCTAGGGTTTAGCCTCCTCGATCTCGTGGTAGATCTACTCTTGTAATACCCACATCATCAATATCAATCAAGCAGGACGTAGGGTTTTACCTCCATCAAGAGGGCCCGAACCTGGGTAAAACATCGTGTCCCTTGTCTCCTGTTACCATCCGCCTAGACGCACAGTTCGGGACCCCCTACCCGAGATCCGCCGGTTTTGACACCGACACCAGGCATCACATCTTCCTGCTCCTCCAACAATATGGAAGAAGATGCTTGGCAGATAAAGATAGAGACAAAGAGGGAGGAGTGTCGGTGTCAAAACCGGCGGATGTCTGGTAGGGGGTCCCAAACTGTGCGTATGGTAACAGGAGGCGGGGGACACAATGTTTACCCAAGTTTGGGCCCTCTCTATGGAGGTAATACCCTACTTCCTGCTTGATTGATCTTGATGATATGAGTATTACAAGAGTTGATCTACCACGAGATCGTAGAAGCCAACCCTAGAAGCTAGCCTATGATTCTGATTGTTGTTCTCCTACGGACTAAACCCTCCGGTTTATATAGACACTGGAGGGGGTTAGGGTTACACAGAGTCGGTTATAGAGAAGGAAATCTACATATCCGAATTGCCAAGCTTGCCTTCCACGCAAAGGAGAGTCCCACCCGAACACGGGACAAAGTCTTCAATCTTGTATCTTCATAGTCCAACAGTCCGGCATAAGTATATAGTCCGGCTATCCGAGGACCCCCCTAATCCAGGAGTACCTCAGTAGCCCCTAAACCAGGCTTCAATGGCGATGAGTCCAGCGCGCAGATTGTCTTCGACATTGCAAGGCGGATTCCTTCTCCAAATACTCCAAGGTAGATTTTCAACACATGAATCATGTCCAACTCTGCAAAACAAATTCCACATACCACCGTAGAGAGCACAATATTCCACAAGTCTAATTTGCTAACAACTTTTTCATAGCGTGACACCACGCCGCGGCCCGGTCATTATACGAACCGTTTTTCTCAACCTGCTACTGCACATCTTGTGAGGTGGTTTTATCGGCATGTCTTGTCGAAGCAAAGATCGTGTCCCCTTATCATGGGATTCTCATCAATACGGGTGTGGGTAACCCAACCGCGCCATTAACACGACACTTGGGAAATAAGCGAGTTTTCAGGGCAAGTGGGGAGGCGCAAGATCCCTGCTGCCTTTATAAGGAGATAAGGACTCCCTTTTTTCACCCACGCCTTCTTCTTCCTCTACTCATCCATTCGCTCTCGCTCGAGCTCCAGCGCCCAAGCATTCGTCTTCTCCGCCCACAAAGGACCTCCGAAAATGTCCGGATCCAGAGCTGGAGGCAAGTGGATGGCCTCCACCGTCCGGGAGAAGGATGTCAAGAAACTTCGGGAGGCCGGGTACCTGGCCAAGAAGATTAGCCACCGCCTTCCGATGGTGGGACAGATTGTCCCTACTCCGGAGCCCCATGAGAGGGTTATATTCCTCCCTCACTTTGTCTGCGGGCTATGGTTTCCCCTCCACCCATTTGTTCGTGGCATCATGTATTACTACAGGATTGATTTTCACGATCCATCCCCCAATTCCTTCCTTAACATCTCGACATTCATCGTCGTGTGCGAGGCCTTCCTCTACATCTCTCCACACTTCGGATTATGGTTGAAGATCTTCAATGTGAAGCCCAAGGTGGTGAACGGCAAGCACGCGGAGTGCGGAGGAGCCATGGTGAGAAAGATGCCCAAGGTTAAATGGTCGTCAGGTACCTTCAATGATTCCGTCAAAGGGTGGCAACAACAGTGGTTCTATGTCACTGAGCCACGCGACACAAAATGGGTCGCAGCTCCCAAATTCCGATCCAGAGCTCCACTGCGGCTTACGTCCTGGCCCAAGAAGGGCCTGAAATGGTCTTCACCAGACGAGTTGTCGGTGCTCTAGACGCGTGTCAAGGGTATGGAAGACAAGAATATCAAACTTGTCAACATAGTCAGGTGATGTTAGTTCGCCGGATTCTCCCTTGTCAACACAGGGCTTGCAATTTATGGGAATTCGATCCGGCCAAGCACCAGACCTTATCAGGGCTTTTCGACTCATCGCACAAAGACATCTGAAAGGTGCTCTTTAAGTCCGGCAAACCGTGGCCGTATTTAGCCGAGGACCGCGGGTACCAACTGTCCCGACCCGTGAGACCGGTAAGTCATCGTTTGATCTGCATAATCACACGTTTGATCTGCATAATCCAAGGGAAATGCTGAATGTGTTTCTCCACAATTCTCCCAGGGTTGGACGAAGAAGGCGGGGCGGATCTACTACCCGGCCCAACTGCCAGAAGAACCAGCCGGCCCACTTCTGACGAAGATGTTGGTCCCGGCACCTTATAAGGCGCCGAAGAAGAAAGCCGAGAAAGAGGCCAAAGAGACCAGGGGCGACCTTCATCACCGAGGCACTTCGGACACAATATCCGAAGACTCCGATGCCCGCTCATCCTCCAGAGAGGACGAGGAAGAGGAGGAAAGTCGATCCCCCTTAGCAG
>NC_041389.1:156699679-156707552 GCF_002162155.2 Triticum dicoccoides
GGGGGGGGGAGAGACGGCCCCCACACACCTTGGAGGCTGAATCGCCCAAGAAGGGTAAGACTCCCCTTCCGGAGGAATCCGCCACTGCCGCCGACAGCAGTCCGGAGTGGGATCCCAGGGTCCAGCCCCTGGTGAAATCATAAGTATATGAAGCCTGGACACGTTTGTGTATCCTGACTTACTATCGTGCAGTGTTTAACGCATTGATGCTCGTGCATTCTATGAACTTTCACCTGCAGAAGAAAAAGGGTGGGCCCGCATGTTGGAACAATGCAACATTGCTGTCACCCCAGGAAATAAGCTGTCAGTATTCTCAGCTATGGCCACCTTTCTTCAGGTGAAGACATCTGAGCGGATGACCAACAAATCATTCGATGCGATGTTGGTTGCTTTCTGTAAATCTTTCCCAGATGCGTCTGAGCTTCCACACACACCTACAGTAAAATGAAGAATTTCCTTCGTGCAGTTGGAATTGGATATGATATGATCCATGCTTGTAAGACTAATTGTGTTCTGTTCCATAAGGATTATGCCAACTTAAGTGAATGCCCGAAATGCAAATCATCAAGATGGAAAGATGGCGATGCCGTGAAGAGGATTCCTCATAATGTTCTGAGACATTTTCCAATTACACCAAGATTGCAGAGGTTGTTTCATGATGCTGAAACAAGAGAGGATGTACTGTGGCATTCTAGGAACCAGGAGTACAGAGATCAGAATGTAATGATCCATCCATCTCATGGTAGTGAGTGGAAAAGCTTCAATCATAAACACAAAGAGTTTGCTGCTGACCCGAGAAACATTAGACTTGGCTTACCTTCAGATGGATTTAACCCATTTGGCCACCAGAGCGCCACATATAGCATGTGGCCAGTGCTTGTTATCCCTTACAACATGCCTCCAAATGTCTGCACCAAAGAATCAAACTACATGATGGCCTTGCTCATCCCAGGTCCAAAAAGTCCTGGAAAGGATTTTGATTTTTTCACGGAGCCTCTTGTGGAGGAACTTCAACAGCTATGGAAGGGTGTTCTCACTCGAGACCTATATAGCAGCCCACCAGCTGATTTTTTTCTACGTGCTGTTGTAATTTGGTGCATCCATGATTATCCTGCTTTGGGCACTATGTCAGGGCGAATGACACATGGTTACAATGCATGTGTTCACTGTGACAGGAATCCGCTGTCATACGCAATACTTAGCAAGATATGTTACATTGGACACCGTCGTTTCCTTGCCAAGGACAAGCCGCATCCTAGAAAATATCGAAGACATGTGTTCAATGCAAAGCATGAAAACCGTGATGCGCCAAAGAGGCTCACCGCCGATGAGTTGCAAGTGGAATTAGAGAAGGTCAAGCATATTACACCAGGAAACCATCCTGGTAATGGTAGCGGGAAAAGGAAGCGTGGCCCGGTAGAAGAGAGATTATTGTTTACCCGCAGGTCCACTTTGTGGGACTTGGAGTATTGGAAAGATTTGGATCTGCGGCATAATCTTGATGTGATGCACATCGAGAAAATATATGTGACAACATTATAGGCACACTTCTTAACATTGAAGGCAAGACGAAAGATACCTTAAAATCTAGGATTGATTTGACACACCTGGGTATCAGAAAGGATTTGCAGGTGCAAGATGAAGGTAAACCATGGGATATGGCACCAGCTGTGTATGTCTTGGACAAGGTAAAAAGAAAAGAATTCTGCGAGGTCCTGTCATGTGTGAGATTCCCACATGGATTTGCTTCCAACCCTGCAAGGAGAGTCAGTGCAGATGGAAACAAGGTACAAGGGTTGAAAACTCATGACTGCCACATCCTACTTCAAAGGGTTTTACCTATTATCCTTATAGGATTGGGCCGCCCTGACTTATAAAGAGCAGTTGCAGAGTTGGGACAATTCTTCAGGGAACTCTGTAGTAGAAATATCAGGATAGATGCTTTGGAGCATCTTAGAGACAAGATACCAACTATCCTATGCGACCTTGAGAAGATATATCCTCTAGCCTTCTTTGATGTGATGGTGCATTTGGTTGTTCATCTACCTGATGAGGCACTACTTAGAGGTCCAATATAGTATGGCTGGATGTACCCTATTGAAAGGCGGCTAGGCACTTTCAAGGGCTATGTTAGGAACAGAGCTAGACTCGAGGGTTCCATTGCAAAGGCCTACATTGCTACAGAAGCATTGATATTCTGCTCAAAATACATTGAAACAGCTGATCAGCTTAGCAAAGAGGTGGGTGAAGACAATCCCGGGCTCAATGTTTTCAATTATTCTGTTCAAGTTACAGGGAAGAGTCGACAAGAGGACAAACCTAAAGATTTGGACAAAATCGTTTGGTATGTGTTGAATAACTATCCTGAGATACTACCTTATATCAAGTAAGTGCAGTATTGCAGCTTATACATCGTAATCTACTAAACTTGCAGCACATTCTTATATATTTAGATGTTTGACGTGATCACTATGTTGTGCAACATCTACAAAGAGGATTTACTGCCGCAAAATCCAAGAAACATTGACAAACTGGTTATGGCAGGATTTGCGAAATGGTCCAAGAACCATGTAATCTTTTGAAGTGCACTGTCAGTTTTTTTAATATATTGAGTACATAAGATGATCAGCTTGTCTATTTTCTAACCATAGGTTAAGAAGATGCGGGAGGATGGGCAGGTAGTTGATGATGCCCTTTACTCACTAGCAATGGGTCCTCATACTCGGGTAAGACATTATGAATCTTGCATTGTTGGAGATGTGCACTACAACACCCTCGCACGAGACGAAGGCAGGAAGACACAAAACAGTTCCATCATGAGCACGGATACGTATGACAAAGAGACAACTGAAATGTATGCTAACATAACAGACATTGTTTAGTTGCAGTATATCTCCAGTTTCAAGGATCATTGGTGTGTGGTTCTGTTGTGCTGTCGTTGGTATAACCTGTTTTCCAGGATCGCAAAACCCAGAGCTGATGATTATTTCAAATCCATCAATGTCAAGGTGGCATACTAGACCAACAAGCCTTTTATTTTGGCAAATCAAGCAACACAGATATTTTTCTTGGAAGACACATTCGCACGTAGCGATGACTGGAGAGTATTGCAAAGGTTTGAGCAGAGGAATTCGTTTAATGAAGTTGCACAACAAGATGATGCTTACACTACTCCTGATGTACAAGATAACATAGATGTTCCTAATATCTTTGAGAACCATCACGTCAATGACGCCGGCGAAAAGATTGCATGTCGTGTTGTGGACATACAAGAGTTGATCAAGAAGAAGCAATGTTCGAGGACGTTGAGGACGAAGAAGAAGATGACACCACGGGGAATTACGATTCAGACTGATACACATGGCGAAGATGTTGACGTTGCTGCTACGGATGATTATTACATTGCTTTTGTTGTATTTGTCTGTCAGAAGACGTTTTTTATCTAGTATGTGAAATTGTGTTTGCTATGACAACTGAAACCTGATGAACATGTTGTTTAGTATTTTGCTGTGAGAACATCACTTGTTAAGTATGCTGATTTGTGTTTGGTGATTGTATGACAACTAAAACATGATGACATTGTTGTTTTTAGTTGTACTCATATTTGGCTGTGAAACTTGAATTTGATGACATAGTTTGCTGTTGGACTGCAATTTGCTCGACGTCTTCGAATGAGAACAGAGCTGACCTGACAGGGCCTCTACTATTTATTTATTTATATGAGCAAAAGGGGATAACCCCTGATTTCCGTTAATAGAAATCATTAGATGTTCACAGCACTATGCCCAGCCTGCTACACAGGTTTCATTCATTACTAGTTTCAGCAAAGTGCTCATCTCGTAGCCACTGACTACATCACGAGTGCTACATACACTACAAATAAAGAGGCAATCATCCTACAGAGCACATCGATTTTGCCCATTATCTTCACAAGCTCTTTCATCTCCTCATTGCTGTCAAGGCCGTTCAGCAACTGTTGCTTGGCCATGATCAGAGGAACTGCATCTTTAACCTTTTGCTCTGCATCTTCCTCTTTTGCCGTTCCTTCAGTTACTTGTCCAAGACCCCAACCTGTTGGTATTGGGATTCCTCGGCTAACCAAATAATCAGCTTAGTTGCATTCCCCCACATCAGCAACTTCCTAGAAATACAAATCACACGAATCTTCCCTTTTCTGCACGAATCAAATTGGAAGATCATCAACCAAACTATTAAAAAAATCAGAAACTGAAAGCAGCAGAACAACACTTAAACATATTATTACCCCATGATTCGGGCATTTGTAGAAGACTCAGCCAGGGTTGCGGATTGTGGTTGAGACGCGACGGATGACTCTGTGTGATTTGCAGCAGTGGCACCACACCAACGGCAGCGGGTTGCGATGAGCAATCGGCTGCGGTGCACGTGCCGGCAAGGGTGTGATGAGACCCACAGGCGATGGTATAGGTGGCGACTTGGTGCATATCTGGTTGTTGCCTGCTAAAGAGCAGGTGGACGAGCAGCCGGCGGACATGGTTGCTGCAGCCAGAGCTTTTGATGCTAGGCAGAGTAAGTAGAGAAGAGGAGAAGCAAACGTTGGATATATCAGTTTCCTTACTTGCAGAGTAGCATAGCACCATATATAGTCATAGTCTAGGTTGGGATTCGAACCAGCTACAGGATCACGTCTTTCTTTTTTCTAAAACTCGACAATGTCTCTTTACTGGTACACTAGCTTGTTCTGTACGCCTTCCCAAGTCTTTGATTTTCTTTCCCTTTTTTGTGAGGAAGAAAGGAGAACAAAATTGAGAGTTCCTCGGACTCGAACCCAAGACCTCTCGGTTGAAAACCAAGGGTGCTAGTCACTTATGTGGCGAACGTTCCCTGTGAGGAGGACGACAGACGACCACATTTTCCTTGCAGTTTTCTTCCTATATATAAAAGTATGCTACTTGGTGTCCGCTTAGTCAAAAAACGATTGTGCCAACCTTGACCGTTGGATTGACATTCAACGTATGTCGCGTTTCTTTAGTCTCTTCTTCCTTGAGCCGCCAAAGCCAAACCAGCGCTGGCGGGACCGCCTGCTCCCGCCTCCCATGGCTGGCTGTGATCTTCCCCAGCTCCTGTTCGTTCCCGTCCGAGGCCTCACCATCGTCCTCCGCTTTGGTTTGCTCATCGCGGCGCCGCCCTCCGGTGTTGTCAACATGGTCAACAACCGAGAGGAATAAGGAGATGAATGTACATGGTGAGGATGACAGTAGGGACCTAGCAGCGCGCGCAGTAATTTTGTTTTTTCGGGACGGAGAAGGGTATCAACTGGGTTGTGCGGGACCCGTGGCCCGTCTAGCCTAGGCTTTTATTTCATATGTTTAGCACATGACCAGCCCAATTTGTTTTTTTCTTTCTGAAAAATGGCTAGCCAGCTATTTTATTTTTTGCAGAATAACCAACATAGGCCTACTTGCTTTTCTACACCCTGCTGAGCCGTAAATATTTCAAGACGAGGAGGGATGCATTTTGCCCAGAAAATGGGCTATAAGTAATAAGAAATGGGCTATAAGTAATAAGAAATGGGCTATAAGTTATAATAAATGGGCTGTAAAATGAAAAAAAAATACAACAAACAGGTAATTAGTTCCCAAATATTGTTTTATTTTGGATTTTGATATTTTAAATTTCATTGTTTTTGTGCGGGTAAAATTTTATTGAATTTAAATTAAGGTATATTTAGATTTAAAATTATTTTGAATCTGGCTAGAAATTTTGGGCTGTATGCTGTTTGGGTAGATTTGGAGGCTGACTTGTGGGTCTACTAGGTTGACGTGTACTTTGGCTTTGTCAACTTAGTCCACAAACGATTCTAGCAGCAGTGACCGTTGGATGTTAATCCAACGGTCGTGTTGCTTCTTTAATATCTGATCTTCTTGCTCCAGCCGCCCAAACCAGCTCCGGTGGGACTGCTGCTCCCGCCTCCCGTGGCCGGCTGTGCTACCGCACAGGCCGCACCCGCCCCACCCTACTTCATTGCTGGCCAGGCCATTCCTCTACTCACCCACACCTCCTGCTATTTTCTGGCGATGGCAGCCGGGCCAGTAAACCCTCGTACTCCCCACCGCATGGGCAACCATTGCCGAGTCTTCCCCGGCTCCATGTCGTTCCCTTCATAGGCCTCGCTGTCGTCCATCGCCATGGTGCTCTCGGCGTGGTCTGGTCAACGTGTCAACGAACGACATCCATCGACCGTGGACTGTACGCGCAAAATAATGATTCCTCCACCTGACAGCTAGGACCCACCGGAAGGGCCTTTGTATTTCGCAAAAAAACATTCCCCCCGCTGACATGTCGGACCCACCAGCTATATCTTCGCACGCAAGGAAGTGCCTCCTTATTACGCACAAAAAAAATGAATACCCACCCTGCTAGCTGGGACCCACCATACTGGGAGGATGACTTCTGGGCCAACTAAGTTGACGGGGGCGGAGGGCTTTGTCAACTTAGTCAATATGAACGATTCTATCTCCAGTGACCGTACGATGTCCATCCAACGGCCGTAGTGCTTCCTCAACCTCTGGTCTTCTTGCTCCAGCCGCCCAAAGCAGCGCCGGTTGTGCCGCATGCTCCTGCCTCCCATGGCTGTCTGTGCTGCCGCGGAGGCCTCAGCGCCCCCTACTATTCCCACCGCTGGCCAGGTCCTACGGCGACGGCAGCCTCACACCGCAGCCGAACCAGTGAACCCTCGTACTCCTCTCTGCGCGGGCTTCCACTACCGCGTCTTTCCCGGCTCCGCGTCGTCCCCTTCCTAGGCCTCGCCGTCATCCACCGTCGTGGTGCTCTCGGCGTCTCCTGGTCAACGTGGTCAAGGAACGACTTCCATCGGACATGGACTGTACGTGGAGAGGCTGACAGCTGGGTCCACGGCCGCAGCAAGGAAGTGCCTCCTTATTACACGAAAAATAATGATTCCTCCACCTGACAGCTGGGACCCACCAGACGGGCCACTGTATTTCACAGAAAAACCTTCCCCCCTAACTGCTGGGACCCACCAGCTTCATCTTCGCACGCAAGGAAGTGCGTCCAGGCAAAAAATGTTTCACCCCCTGACTGCTGGGACCCACCAGCTACACCTTCGCACGCAAGGAAGTGCGTCCGGGCAAAAAAAACGATTCGCCCCCCTGACTGTTGGGACCCACCAGCTACATCTTCGCAGGCAAGGAAGTGCCTGACAGTCGGGACCCACCTGGTCGAAGCGTACATAGCATTGTCATCCTGGTCGCGAATGTGTACATACATACTGGTCGATGTAGAGGCGCGCACGTGTCGTAGTAGAGGCGTGCACCTGTCGTAGTAGAGGCACACACGTAGCATGTACACATACGTACAGCGGCCAGGGTGCAAGAAAGAAAATACGGCCACGTATGTGTACATACGGGCGGGGTCTCGAACGCCTACTCGCGCATACGTACGGCCAGGGCTCGTGTACATGGCTGGGTCGGAACGGAGAAATAGCATCGTTGTCGTATTCATGGGGACGCAACGGAATGTGTCATGTTCATGGGGAGGCAATGGAATGCGTCGTGTTCATCGAGAGGCAACAGAACACGTGGGAGCCAACCGGCTTGGTCGGAACGGAATGTGTGGTCGTGTTCATCGGGAGGGCTTGGACGGAACATGCGATGGAAGCGAGGCCTGGCGTACCGCACAACGGAGGAAACAGACCTCCTACGTTCGGAACAGGGTCCTGTTTGTAGAGAGATGATTTGCAATACAATAATCATTGTATTGATGGGGTGCTGGTGCACATATATAAAATACAAGGGAAGGCCTCCACCTCAACTATACAAGACTAGGAGGTGGGCCACAACTCCAATACATGTGCAATACAAAACACATACTC
>NC_041389.1:156707781-156709556 GCF_002162155.2 Triticum dicoccoides
CGCAGTCGAAGCGTCACCGGAGACACAGAGACTGGACCGAAACTCCTCGAAAACGGGAGTAGGCAATCCCTTAGTCATCACATCAGCAAACTGTTGCGACATCGGCACGTGGAGAACTCGAATACGGCCAAGGGCAACCTACTCGCGCACGAAGTGAATGTCGAGCTCAATATGCTTCGTCCGTCAATGGTGCACCGGGTTGGTGGAGAGGTAGACCGCGCTGACATTATCGCAGTAGACAAGAGTGGCCTTGTGAACATCACAAAGCAACTCCTGGAGCAGCTGACGTATCCAAGAGCACTCGGCCACGGCGTTGGCCACGGTGCGATACTCTGCCTCGACGTTAGAGCGGGAGACCGTGGGCTGCTGCTTCGATGACCAAGAGATCAACGAGGGCCCAAGGTAGACGTAGTAGCCTGATGTAGAGCATCGCGTGTCGGGGCAGCCAGCCCAGTCAGCATCCGAGTAGGCCATGAGGTCGGTGGAGGCAGAGGCCATCAGGGTGAGTCCCAAGGACATGGTGCCGCGTATGTAATGGAGAATATGCTTCACCAGAGTCCAGTGAGAGTCACGTGGGGCGTGCATATGGAGGCACACTTGCTGAACAGCGTACTGCAGGTTGGGGTGAGTCAGCTTCAAATACTGTAAAGCACCAACAATAGAGCGATAAAATGCTCTAGCGGAAGTGAGAGACCCCTCCAGAGCAGAGACCTTCGCCTTCGTGTCGACGGGAGTGGGCGCCGGCTTGCATTTAACCATACCGGCACGCTCAAGGTGCTCGTGGGCGTACTTCTGCTGATGCAGAAATAAACCGTCAGCCCGGCGGATGACCTGGATGCCGAGAAAGTAGTGCAGGGGCCCCAAGTCCTTGAGGGCGAACTCATCACGAAGACGAGCAGTCAGTCGCTGAAGGAGATTGGGGGTGGACGCCGTGAGGATGATGTCGTCAACGTAGAGCAGCAGATATACAGTGTCAGCTCCCTGATGATACACAAAAAGTGAGGCATCGGAGCGAGTGGACCGAAAGCCCAGAGACTGCAGGAAGGCGGCGATACGCTGGTACCAAGCCCGAGGCGCCTGCTTCAACCCATACAGAGAGCGGGAGAGCAAGCACACAAAGTCGGGGTGCTCGGCGTCGACAAAACCAGTAGGCTTCTCAAGAACACCTGCTCGGCGAGATGACCGTGCAAAAAGGCGTTGGAAACGTCCAACTGATGCACAGGCCAGGCGCGCGAGACGGCCAGCTGAAGGACGGCGCGGATCATGCTCGGTTTCACAACCGGGGCGAAAGTGTCAGTGAAGTCCACGCCCGCGCGCTGCCGAAAACCACAAACCACCCATCGAGCCTTGTAGCGCTCGAGAGAACCGTCTGGGCGAGTCTTGTGGCGAAACACCCACTTGCCAGAGATGATGTTGGCACGAGGGGGTCGCGGAACAAGCTGCCACGTGTGGTTGCGCTGTAAGGCGTCGAACTCCTCCTGCATTGCAGCTAGCCAGTGGGGATCCCGAAGGGCAGCACGAGTGGAGGTGGGGACGGGTGATGGCGTCAACGTCGAGGCGGTGCACACATACTCGTCGACGGAGTAGCGCGTACTGGGCCGAAGCACTCCTGCTCGGGCACGGGTAGTCACGCCAAGTGACGGGGCAACAGGGCCGGCGGGTGCCGCGGCGGCAGGGGCCACGGCGGCGGTGGCACCTGGTGCGGCGACACCCGGTGTGGCGGCGGGGGACACGGGGGCGGGGGCACCCGGTGCGGCGGCGACGGTGGAGGCCGC
>NC_041389.1:156710109-156712236 GCF_002162155.2 Triticum dicoccoides
GGCCGCAGTGACAGCGTCGGCGGGGGCCGTGGCGGTGGGGGCCGCGGCGGCAGCAGCGTCGGCCAATTCCGCGGCGGCGGGAGCGACGGGCGAGGTCGAGGTCGAGCCCGTCGCAGGGGTGGCGGGCGGGGTGCCCACCGACTCGACCTCGTAAGAGGGAGTCGAGAACCCGGGAGGTGGCGGCAGAAGGCGCCGGGACGGGGGGCCGCCGGGGGGTGCCACCGCGCATCGCTCCAGGTAGGGGGCACGGGAGCCGGTGTCGAAGAATCCACAGCCGGAGGGACCTGAAAAAAAGGGAACACCGTCTCGACAAAGTACACATGCCGTGAGGTGTACAAACGATGAGTGACATGATCATAGCACCGGTAACCTTTGGTGTTGGGAGGGTAGCCAAGGAAGATGCATGGGACGGATCAGGGTGCGAGCTTGTGTGGCATGGTAGATGCGATGCTGGGATAACAGAGACACCCAAAGATGCAGAGACCATCATAGGACGGTGGTGTATCGAAGAGAAGGTGGTGAGGAGCGTAGTTCCACCGAGGACGACACGGAGGAATGTTAACTAAGATGGTGGCGGTGGCGAGGGCATCGGGCCAAAACCGAGCGGGCACATTTGAGTGAAAGAGTAACGTGCGAACGCAGTCATTAAGAGTGCGGAGAATGCACTTGGCGCGACCGTTCTGCTGTGAAGTGTAGGGGCAAGTCAGACGGAAGATGGTGCCGTGAGACGCGAGAAGTGTGCGAAGACCAACGTTGTCAAACTCTTTTCCGTTATTAGTTTGGAGTGCAAGTATGGGGCGACCGAACTGGGTGGTGACATAGAAATAAAAGGCGGTGAGTGTGGCTAAGGCATCGGATTTACGACGAAGAGGAAAAGTCCACACATAATGAGAATAATCATCTAAAATCACCAAGTAGTAGAGATACCCCGTGTTACTCGCAATAGGAGATGTCCAAACATCACTATGAAGTAATTGAAACGAAAAAGTGGAAACTAAGGAGGACACACTAAAAGGAAGACGAACATGCTTGCCTAAGCGACATGCCTCACAAGAGTGCTCGTCGAGCTTATTACATGAGAAAGAGAAACTCCTAAGAATTTGACGTAACATGGTGTGGTTGGGTTGACCCAAGTGAGCGTGCCAAAGGTCAACGCCCGCGGCAAGGGCGACAGGTGTGGAGGTGGAGGCGTCGGCTTGCACGGGGTAGAGCTCATCGGGACTGTCACAACGGTGAAGGACCACCAGGGTACGGGCGTCTTTCACAGAAAAACCAACGCCGTCAAATTCAACAGTAAGTGGGTTCTCACGAGTAAGACGACGAACGGAAACTAGGTTCGTGACTAAGGCTGGTGAAACAAGAACATTGGACATATTGATGGGTGTGGAAGTGGAGGCAAAACTAGTGCTACCGATATGAGTAATAGGTAAGGAGGAGCCGTTGCTGACGGTGATACGAGTGGGTGTGTGAACGGGAGCGGAGGAGGTTAGGTTATCGGGATGAGCTGTCATGTGCGCGGTAGCACCTGAGTCCATGTACCAGTCGCCTCCGCCGATAGAGCTACTCGGTGACGGCGCGGAGTGCTGGGAGGCGAGGAGGGCGGGGTCCCATGGCGCAGGAACCGGCGGCGGCGAGAGGCCCCTGTAGGGCAGCGCCGAAGCGGGCGGGCCATAACCACCAAGGGGCGGCGGCACAAGGAGGGTGCCATAGCCGGTGCCGGTCGACTGGTAAGGCGCGCCGATGAACTCCCGGTGGCCCGCGGGGAGAACCTGTGGGTAGTGCGGGTCCCACCCGGCGCCCTGGGCCGGCTGCTGCTGTGGAGGCACGGATGGCAACAACGGGTAACACCAGCCCAGAGAGGCCATCAACGGGATGGGCGGAGTAGGGCCTCCGACCATTGGCGGGGTTGGCTGCATGTGGGTGACGTCGGATGCGACGTAGGCGGCGACCGCGTCGTATGGTGCCGGGGCCGCACCGGAGGGCGCTGGTGGCGGGACGGTAGAGGCGGTGGCGGACAGACCGGTGAATGCCATCAGCGGCGGTGCGGAGGAGTCGCGCGGCGGCGGGGTAGCGGTGGCGGCGGCGCGGAGGAGTCGCGCAGCGGCAGCGGCGTGGGAGGAGTCGCGC
>NC_041389.1:156713386-156802002 GCF_002162155.2 Triticum dicoccoides
CAGAGGCAGCATCGATCGGCTTCAGTTAGTAGCAGTAGCGAAGGAATCGCTCGATCGGGTTCAGTTAACAGCCATCGATCGATCGCTCGGGTTCATTAATGCGTAGCTTGCAGTGCAATCGCTCGGGTTTAGTTAGATCCCAACGCCTCGCTCGGGTTCAGTTAGAGCCAACGCCTCGCACACACGCGCGTACGTGCACGAGAGAAACGCGCATCGCTCGGCCCCCGACCTCCCACCGTAACCGGCAACTCCCCAAAATTTTCCTCGCCCTCGCTTCTACCACGGTTTTTTCCGTCATGGACGGCCCAAAGAATGTCATGCAGTTGCGTCTCCGGCCCGCCCAGGACGAAAATCCCATTTTATGTCATGATATTTTGTCATAGAAGTAGGAGCCCACCACATCTATGATGATACCGGGTTTTGTCACAATTATCGTCATAGAAGTGTCATATGTATGACAGAAAAAAAATTTGTTTGGCCCAAAATGTCACGGATGTGTCTTTTTTGTAGTGTATTGCCTTGAATCACTCGTGTCTTAAGATTCATGCCATGATTAGATTACATGATCAAGATTACGCTAGGTAGCATTCCACATCAAAAATTATCTTTTTTATCATTTACCTACTCGAGGGCGAGCAGGAATTAAGCTTGGGGGTGCTGATACGTCTCCGTCGCATCTATAATTTTTGATTGTTCCATGCCAATATTATTCAACTTTCATATACTTTTGGCAACTTTTATACTATTTTTGGGACTAACATATTGATCTAGTGCCCAGTGCCAGTTCGTGTTTGTTGCATGTTTTATGTTTCGCAGAAACCCCTATCAAACGGAGTCCAAACGGGATAAAAACGCACGGAGAATATTTTTGGAATATTTGTGATTTTTTGGAAGAAAATTCAACGCGAGACGGTGCCCGAGGGGGCCACGAGGGGGGCAGGCACACCCCTGACCCTCGTGGGCACCCCGTAAGGCGGTTACTACTCTTCTTTGGCCTCGAGAAAGCTAATTTTCGGAGAAAAATCTTGGCAAAGGTTTCAATCCAATCGGAGTTACGGATCTCCGGATATATAAGAAACGGTGAAAGGGTAGAATCGGGGAGCGCAGAAACAGAGAGAGACAGAGAGACAGATCCAATCTCGGAGGGGCTCTCGCCCCTCCCACACCATGGAGACCATGGACCAGAGGGGAAAACCTTCTTCCATCTAGGCGGAAGGTCAATGAAGAAGAAGAAGAAGGGGGCTCTCTCCCCCTTGCTTCCGGTGGCGCCGGAACACCGCCGGGGACCATCATCATCACCGTGATCTACACCAACACCTCCACCATCTTCACCAACATCTCAATCACCTTCCCCCATCTATATTCAGCGGTCCACTCTCCCGCAACCCGTTGTACCCTCTACTTGAACATGGTGCTTTATGCTTCATATTATTATCCAATGATGTGTTGCCATCCTATGATGTCTGAGTAGATTTTCATTGTCCTATCGGTGATTGATGAATTGCTATGGTTGGTTTAATTTGCTTGTGGTTATGTTGTTGTCCTATTGTGCCCTCCGTGTCGTGCAAGCGTGAGGGATTCCCGTTGTAGGGTGTTGCAATACGTTCATGATTCTCTTATAGTTGGTTGCTTGAGTGATAGAAGCATAAACCCGAGTAAGGGGGTTGTGGAGTATGGGATAAAGAGGACTTGATACTTTAATGCTATGGTTGGGTTTTACCTTAATGATCTTTAGTAGTTGCGGTTGCTTGCTATAGTTCCAATCATAAGTGCATATGATCCAGGAAGTGAAAGTATGTTAGCTTATGCTTCTCCCACATAAAACATGCTATCGGTCTAGTAAAGTAGTCAATTGCTTAGGGACAATTTTGCAACTCCTACCACCACTTTCCCACACTTGCTATATTTACTTTATTGCTTCTTTATCAAAACAGCCCCTAGCTTTTATTTACATGCTCTTTATTATCTTGCAAACCTATCCAACAACACCTACCACTACAAAAAAATACACTTCCGTGATGATACGTGTTTGTCACAGTAGGTCGCATTTTTTGCCATGCATGTACATCCATGACGATTTAATGACAGAATCAAGATAGTCATACCTGTGCTTTCATAGAAGTGTTCCATGACATTACCAAAATTATCATCGCGGAAGTGTCCACTTCCATGACGATAAATCGCGCGTCACAGAAGTGCTTTCGTCAAGGGTGACCGACACGTGGCATCCACCGTAACAGAACATCGTTAAGCTATCGGGTCCGGTTTTGGATCTGATAACCCGTTAGCAGCCCGGACCAATGGGGATTTTCCACATGTAAAATCATCATTGGCCGCAGGAAACACGTGTTGCCTGACCATTGGGACAGATGTCATCCACTCATTGGACAGGAGGCGCCTATGATAGGTCGACAGGTGGCACGGCCCAACAGTGGCCCATTCCAGTGAAAAAGGCCGGCCCAGTAAAAATTAGCAGGCCGGCACATATAAGGCCTACTTGTGTCAGGTCCATTTAAGCCCACGGCCCATACGAGATGTGCCAATTCGGCCCGTCAACGGGCCATTAAAGATTTGACACCATTGCAGCCCTTCGTCAGTTTGAGCCCGTTAATAGCCCGCTATATATTTGGGCTCAATATCGGCCCGATGAGATTTTGTCCTGTTAACGACCCATTCAATGGATGGGCCAATTTTCAGGATGTACATCTTTCGGCCTTTTAGTGACCCATTTAAATGTTGGGCTAATTTCAGACCCGGTGTGTCTTTCAGCCTATTGACGGCCCATAAATCTGATGGGCCATTTGTAGTCGGACCTGAGTTTCGGCCTTTTAGCAGCCCATTTAAGTGTTGGGACAATTTCCGGCCCGGTGTCACTTTCAGCTTATTGAGGGCCCATAAATCAGTTGGGCCATTTGTAGTCAGACCTAAGTTTCGGCCTTTTAGCAACCCATTTAAGTGTTGGGCCAATTCCCCGCCCTGTGTGCCTTTCGGCCTGTTAACGGACCATAAATGAGTTGGGCCATTTGTAGTCGGACCTTAGTTTTGGCCTTTTAACGGCCCATGCCCTTCATGGTCCAATACCAGCCCAATTTCTATTTCGGCCTACTAAAGACCCACAACAGTTGGGCCATTTACAATACGACCTGACTTTCGTCATCTTAGCGGCCCATGCTCTTCATGGTCCAGTACAAGCCTGCTGTCTCTTTCGGCCTGCTAAAGGCCTACAGTATAGTTGGGCCATATGTAGCCCAAACGTAGTAACGACCTGTTAACGGCCCATGAAATAAATTGGGCCCACCTATTGCCCGCTTCGATGTCGGCCTGTTAACGACCCGGAAGGTAAGAGGGCTAACCATTAACTTTCAGCCTAGTAACGGCCCATTAACTTAATGGGCCCACTAAGGTTCGTACATGTCTTTAGGCCAAATTAGATAATTTGAGCCCATTACGACGAGCAATTATGCACAGGACCAAAACCTATCAAGCAAAGGTACGGCATACAGGGAATAATGTTGCACACATTACTCATGAGTTATTGCCATATTACTTGGCCTAGATTTACTGGAAAGAAATAATGGGGTTGCCTTGCTGTTTTCAGAGTTTGTCTTTTTATCTTCAGCAGCCTGCACAAAATTAACACACTAGCATTGCTATCATTGGCCAAGTCATATAATAGGAAAGCAACATTGACACAACAAACGTTTGGGCAACTAGCCTACACCAAATTAACACAATATGGCACAACCATCATCAGCCAGGTAAGGTAATACGAAAGCAACATTGACACAATGAATGAATGGGCAACCAGAGAAGCACTACAATTCAGTAATGTGCGTGATATGAAATAGTACACTCATGCAGCTCAGTATGCAAAACTACCAGGCAGTTTTCCTTACAAAAATCAACATTGGCGCCTTTAAAATTTTGCTACAACTAATTTTAGGTCAGATAAAGGTTAGATTCACGCCGATTAACAAAATACATGCTGATGTAAAAATATAGTTATATACAACAGGTACTTACATCAGCATTGGAGCACAGAGAATTCCCGCAAGATATTTTCCTCGAATATGATCCCAATG
Organism: Triticum dicoccoides; assembly: GCF_002162155.2. Classification (NCBI taxonomy): domain Eukaryota; kingdom Viridiplantae; phylum Streptophyta; class Magnoliopsida; order Poales; family Poaceae; genus Triticum; species Triticum dicoccoides. The sequence goes on from NC_041389.1 coordinate 156,717,469, forward strand.
GAGGAAGTCTTCTATCATTTAACCTTATTTTCTAAAAGAAAGATGGGTAAGAAACATGTAGAAAATATGATCAGAATGCTATAAAATTTCATGATGTGAGGATACGCACACGCTTCTTAGAATGGAGTTGACATTCTTTTGCTGGACTGGAGCAGACTAGTTCTTTGGCCACTGGAATCTGCTTATTATCAGTGGGAGTTGGGTTTCTCTGCGCTGGAGCAGTATCTATGAAAAATGGAGTTGGTTTTTTATCTCCTGGCGTTGGGATCTTTTGCAAAGACCTGGTTTGTAACCCTTCAGATTCTAACATAGCCGTCTTCCCCTTGCATGCCTTATATAGAAGAATGGTGATTCAGTTATAAAACATGCTACAGCAGAGATGGAATAGGTACTGAACAATAGAAAGGCATGACATATTGACATGTATTCCCTCCATCCGGAAATAAATGGATGGGTCTAGGCATATTTCAGTTCTAGATACATCCAGTTTTATCCATTTCTGCGACATGTAATCTGGACGGAGGGAGTATGATGTAAGAGCTAGGGATACAACAGGACAACACAGTAAAAAAAACACTGAAAACCCACTACAGAACCAAAGTATTCAAACCCACTGATATGAGATAGTATACTCATGCAGCTAAGGATGCAAAACTACCAGGCAGTTTTCCTTACAAAAATCAACATCGTGGCCTTTAATCATACATTTTGCTACAACTAAATTTAGATCAGATAAAGGTTGGATTCACGCCGATTAACAAAATACATGTTGATGTAAAAAATATAGTGATATACAATAGGTACTTACATCTGCATTGGAGCACAGAGAATTCCTGCAAGAATCTTTCCTCATATACGATACCAGTGCAAAAATTCTTCTATCTGTTAACCTTATTTTCTAAAAGAGAGATGGGTAAGAAACATGTAGAAAATATGATCAGCATGCTATAAAATTTCATGATGCAAGGATACGCACACGCTTCTTAGAATGGAGTTGACATATTTTTTCTGGACTGGAGCGGACTAGTTCTTTGGCCACTGGAATCTGCTTATTATCAGTAGGAGTTGGGTTTCTCTGTGCTGGAGCAGTATCTATAAAAACTGGAGTTGGTTTATTATCTCCTGGCGTTTGGATCTTTCGCAAAGGCCTTGTTTGTAACCCTTCAGATTCTAACATAGTCGTCTTCCCCTTGCATGCCTTGTATAGAAGAATGGTGCTTTAATTATAAAACATGCTACAGCAGAGAGATGGAATAGGTACTGAAGAATAGAAAGGCATGAAATATTGAGATGTATTCCCTCCATCCGGAAAAAAATGGAGGGGTCTAGGCGTATTTCAGTTCTAGATACACCCTTTTTTATCCATTTCGGCAACATGTAATCCGGACGGTGGGAGTATGGTGTAAGAGCTAGGGATACGAGAGGACAACACAGCAAAAAAACACTAGTTGAATGTAAGACTGTATGCTAGCGGAATACGTACAGAAATAACTAAGGCAACATACACGTGTATGATTGGGAAACTAAGATGGCATTGCAACAGGGCACTAGAACAACACTTCAATGTAAAAAAACATGGTATGGTAGATAGATGAAGTACATACTGATGAATAACAATGTATAAGATATTCAGAAGCATGATGTCCAAATTAAGCATATGGCATTGTGATAGAGTAGAATGACAGTACTTGAATTTGAAAACATGTTATCATGAATGGAATAGGTACTGAAAAATAGGAAGGCATGACATATTTGCATGCATGATCAGCATGCTAAGCACATGGCATTGCAACAGAGTAGATACACTCCAGGACATTACATGCATGTTGTACCCATATCACAGGCCAAGTTAGAGCAAGGACCTTGTGGGGTGAAGAGGATTCATCATCTTTCTGCAAGTCTTCTGAAGAACTGCCTTTACATGTTCCATCATATTGGGTATCATTGAGATCAAGTTTATTGGCCTTTGCATTGCTCCATGAGGTTCTTGTGGATATATCAGTGTGTGCAATTGTATCTGACATGCATGGAAGACAACTAGTAGTTAGATTTATGTAATGAGTGCCTGTTTTTTTTTGAACTTGATAGTGGGAGAGAACTCCCACTGCATATCCTTCATATATCCATATAAATGGGGTGTTTACATAGATATATCACTTACACCATGTCCCACCCTCACTACTGGTGTCACCAACAGGGGGGTGGTCAGCTATGCCATGATCACTACTCACACACTGTTTTTTGGCTCTATGTAAGCTAACAGAGTACAAAAGTAAAAGAAGGACTCAACTAAGTGTGTCACAGTACAAAAGCAGGGCAGCCCTCCGTGCACCTTTTACTCTATGTTGCAAAAGCCCCAAGTCCTCTTTGAAATGCTGAAACCAAGATGTAATGCTTGGGGCTACACCTCTGAAGTGTTTATTATTTCTTTCTTTCCACAAACTCCAGGCAGCAGTGTAGAACGTTTTGATGAAGAAAGGATTGGGCCAAATGGTTTGTGCGTTCTGCAGCGCAACAAACCTATTTTGAAAATCAGGCTAGTCAACACCTATCCTGGCCCAACACCTTTCACTAAACTAGCAAGCGAAGATCATATGTTCAAGAGTCTCCTGAATATTTTGCCCACAAAGGAGGCACGTGAAATCACCTCCAATGTCATAATATCTTCTCTTCAGCATGTCACGAGTGTTCAACCTGTCTTGCAGCAACAACCATCCAAATACTTTGATTTTCATTGTACAGTTTGACTTCCAAAGGAGCCAAAAAGCGGGATGAGCTGTTGCGTCATGGAAGAAGTTGTTATAATAATCTTTCGGTTTGTACTCGGTTGCACCCCAGATGTAGTGCCAAACATCAGATATTGTTGTTGATGGGTGTATGTGGGATGTTGCACGTTGGACATCCCGCACCTCATTAAGAGCACGAGCAGACAGCGGTAGGTGAAAGGTTTCATGCTGCTCAGTGTTGGCCCAGAAGTCAGCGACCGTTATGTCCTCATGCAGAGCAAAAGAAAAGGCATGTGGGTGTGAAGATTGGAGCACATCATTGGACCACAAGTCCTTCCAGAGCAGCATTGTCGATCCGTCAACCACTTGGACACGGGTGATCCCCCTGTAAATGGGTGTTAGTTTGAGAACGTCTTTCCCAATGTAAGTGAGCATCATGTGCTGACTTGTCGATGGCCCTGCAGTTGTTGTGGTTGTCCATGTCGGGCACGCACATTCGATTCAGGGAACTGTTGAGTGGGGACTATAGCTCCCTTCTGGTGTATGCGTCCCTTGTTGGAGCAGCTGTGGTGAGTCGGAAGACGGTGTGTCTGAAGATGCAGATAACGCATAATGTTAAGAATGACATATCTATTTGATCTTAAGAAATACACTAAGAGATCAACAGCAAGGTACGAGAGTGGTCACACGTCTATTGAATGAAGACTAAATTGGGGTCACACGATTTTATTTTATTTTGGTATTGTCCGATCTACGCCGGATGGCTTGATGGCCGTCTTGTGCCTCCCGGCTGACACTGTTCGGAATCTTCCCCGAAGAGCCAGCGACCAACGGTAGAGCAGCCTGCCTCCGTCGTCCGTGGCCCCAGCCAAAACCCTGCTCCCCGCTCCACCGCACTGCCGTGGTTGCGCTGCCCCCGGGCCAATCCACAAAGACTCCCCGTCATCCAGATCCGGCGGCGGCAGTACCTTCAACCCACGCAACTCTAAAAGATAGCCATCTAAGCGCTGCTTCCGCAGTGAACTTGCGGTGCCACACCCTTATGTTAGACACCAGCCAACCGGCAGCCTAGGAGCTCCGCCGCCTCGAGAGGTGCTGCTTCCCATTGGGAATCGATTGGCCCAGAATAAAAATTCGGACAACTGACGCCTAAATAAAGTGATTTGAGATGAGGGTGCGACCTATCTAGCGGCATCGTGAAGTAGGCAAGTCCAGTTGCCGAGTTGGTGAGGCTGGCGCGGTTGCGGTGGCGACCGGCGGTAGGGAAACAGCGATGTCGCGATGGTCGACGGCTACGGGGAAGCAGCGCCGGGACTCTGGACGGATCCGAAGTTGGAGCCGCTCCGGCGCCGTGAACAACGGCGGGGGTGAATTGGCTCCGGTACGGTTCATGTGGTCGTCGTCGAGGCAGCTCTAGCAGCACGGAGTAAGAGGCACACGGCCCAGTGCACGACGGCAAATGGACAGTGTCTCCAGCATTAGGGAGGAGGGCGGCTGTGAAATTGGTGCGGTGGGGGGTGCCATGGAGGAGGGGCTAAGGATTCGCGGCTCGGGAGAAGGGAGCTTCCCGGGGAGAAGGTGATTTGGCGCCCATGAGGTATGAATGGGGGGCGGGGGAGGGGGGAATTGGGAGGGGAGTGGAACCATGTCTTACGGACGCATTTGTCTGAAATGTGAGGGGGAGTTACAGTTCTACCCCTGCCTTTAGGCTTCTCGGCTTGGGTCTGTGTACTAAGGGTCGGGGATAGTAGAGTAACTTTGCTTCTCCCCAAATAGTGGGCGGGAGCGATTTCGGGCGAGGAGGGCGTGTTTTGAACTATAGTGGGCACGAGCAATTTTGGGCGAGGAGAGCGTGTTTTGAAATAGTGGGCGCAAGCTATTTCGGGCGAGGAGAGCGTGTTTTGCCGACCATGGTTTATGAATTATTCGCCACATGTCATTTCGGCCGAGGAGAAGGCGCGCTTGGATGAAGTTACGAACCTACCCTCGATGTACAACGGTCCAATTGATGTGTGTCCCACATAGGACAGTAATTTCGCGTCTCCAATTTATTTGCTCGGGCGAATTCCACCGAGCAGAGGATGTTTAACGGTTCATTCAAATTTTGGGAGAACGAGCATCCACGTCTACCTTACCAAGTCGATTCGAATCAAATTTTGAAATATTAGCTTGCCACTTGTTTTTTAGATGGAGAGATGATGCCCGGGAGTAATGTGTTTTTACATGCTCATTGCTAGCGATTTACTATATGACAAATAGTTGACCCACTCAAAAACGCGAATCAAACCCAAAATGAAATATCTCGATTCAATGAAATAGCTCGTTCACTAGGTCAAAATAGTGAACTAAATCCAAAATTGAACACCTCAATCGAGTAGCATGTTGTACAGTATTATAGTACTCCATGAACTTGTTTGATATACGCATATATCCGTTCATGTGTAGATTGCAGACAACATGTTCTCCAATTTAAATATTTGAATGCAAGTTTATATCGAAACATGATTTATATTAGTCTTTGATGCATAAAACGCGACCTCCCCCTCTCCTGGACTCCTGTTCTCTCTCTCTCTCTCTCTCTCTCTCTCTGTGTGTGTGTGTGTGTGTGTGTGTGTGTGTGTGTGTGTGTTTGTCTGTCTTATTGGATGTAGGTTTTCATAAAGTATTATTGTTGACATTACCCTTGAGGTAAAAGGTTGCGAGGCAAAACTATAAGCCCCTATCTTTCTCTGTGTCCGATTGAAACTTCATACCCATAAGTATCGCATGAGTGTTAGCAATTGTGAAAGACTAAATGATTGTTGAGTATGTGGACTTGCTGAAAAGCTCTTATTTTGACTCTTTCCGATGTTATGATAAATTGCAATTGGTTCAATGACTGAGATTATAGTTTGCTAGTTTTCAATGAAGTTTTTGATTAATACTTTACATTGTGAATAGATTGTTACTTTAGCATAAGAAATTATATGACAATATATATGTTGTTGTTCTAAAGATGATCATGATGCCCTCATGACCGTATTTCATTTTATCGACACCTCTATCTCTAAACATGTGGACATATTTTTCGATATCGTCTTTCGCTTGAGGACAAGCAAGGTCTAAGCTTGGGGGAGTTGATACGTCCATTTTGCATCATGCTTTTATATCGATATTTATTGCATTATGGGCTGTTATTACACGTTATGTCACAATACTTGTGCCTTTTCTCTCTTATTTTATAAGGTTTACACAAAGAGGGAGAATGCCGGCAGCTGGAATTCTGGGCTGGAAAAGGAGCAAATATTAGAGACCTATTCTGCACAACTCCAAAAGTCCCGAAACTCCATGAAAGTCAGTTTTGGAATATATTAAAAATATTGCGCGAAGAAAGCACTAGAGGGGGGCCACCCAACAGCCACGAGGATGGAGGGCGCGCCCTACCCCCTGGGCGCACCCCCTGCCTCATGGGCCACCAGGCAGGCCCTCTATGCCCATCTTCTGCTATATGGTGTCTTTTGCCCTCGAAGAAATCACAAGGAAGCTTTCGGGATGAAGCGCCGCCGTCTCGAGGCGGAACCTAGGGGGAACCTATCTAGGGCTCCGGCGGAGCTGTTCTGCCGGGGAAACATCCCTCCGAGAGGGGGAAATCATTGCCATCGTCATCACCATCGGTCCTCTCATTGAGAGGGGGTCAATATCCATCAACATCTTCACCAGCACCATCTCCTCTCAAACCCTAGTTCATCTCTTGTATCCGATCTTTGTCTCAAAACCTCAGATTGGTACATGTGGGTTGCTAGTAGTGTTGATTACTCCTTGTAGTTGATGCTAGTTGGTTTATTCGGTGGAAGATCATATATTTAGATCCTTAATTCATATTAATACCCCTCTGATTATGAACATGAATATGATTTGTGAGTAGTTACGTTTGTTCCTGAGGACATGGGAGAAGTCTTGTTATAAGTAGTCATGTGAATTTGGTATATGTTCGATATTTTGATGAGATGTGTGTTGTCTCTCCTCTAGTGGTGTTATGTGAACGTCGACTACATGACACTTCACCATTGTTTGGGCCTAGGGCAAGGCACTGGGAAGTAATAAGTAGATGATGGGTTGCTAGAGTGACAGAAGCTTAAACCCTAGTTTATGCTTTGCTTCGTAAGGGGCTGATTTGGATCCATATGTTTCATACTATGGTTGGGTTTACCTTAATTCTTCTTTCGTAGTTGCGGATGTTTGTGAGGAGGGTTAACCATAACTGGGATGCTTGTCCAAGGAAGGGTAGTACCCAAGCACCGGTCCACCCACATATCAAATTATCAAAGTAATGAACGTGAATCATATGAGCATGATGAAAACTAGCTTGACGATAATTCGCATGTGTCCTCGGGAGCGCTTTGCTTTATATAAGAGTTTTTCCAGGCTTTCCCTTTGCTACAAAAAGGATTGGGCCACCTTGCTGCACCTTAGTTACTTTGTTACTTGTTACCCATTACGAATTATCTTATCACAAAACTGTCTATTACCGATAATTTCAGTGCTTGCAGAGAATACCTTACTAAAAACCGCTTGTCATTTCCTTCTTCTCCTCGTTGGGTTGACACTCTTACTTATCGAAAGGACTACGATAGATCCCCTATACTTGTGGGTCATCAATAGTGTGAGGTGGGCCATGTAATCACTGAGCTTGCGTGTTTTCACTGCTTTTGCACTCCTCTGCTATAAGAATGGAGAAAATTGTAATCTCCTTTCGCCGAAATGTGGGACATCCAGCAGTCGTACCACCTCAGTAATAATGACCAATGAGCCATCAAATCACATTGACCCAGCAGTAAGTTGGACGGAGAAGCAACCATCACTCTTGAATCCGCTTCTCCCTTCAACGCAGGCGCCAGTGAGAGGTCGCGTCCGCTCTGCCCGGGCATGAATGCGACACCGATTCTGTGGAGTGGTGCTGACCATTTCGGGCAGGAAGCGCGCGCGGGTGATGGAGGGGCTTTGGGTGGGCCAGGCTGATCGGGAGCGGGCGTGGCAGCTGTCCCGGCCGGACGCCCGGGAACGAGAGGATGCACCGACTCTTGCGGCTAAATCGTACACTACACACCATCTCTCTGTAGGAGTAGGTCTATGTGTCGCTCTCTCTAACACACACACACACACATGTTCATAGAATAGGAATATCGTGTGAGTGGGAAGCCACAGGAAGTGAGATAAATGGAATACGTACAAGAAGAGAAGAGGTGACAAATATTCCATCAAACCTAGACTGAGGAGTAGTACTCCCTTCGTCTAGGTGTTAAGTCGTCTTACGAAAATCAGATATTCCCAAAATGTTTAGGCGTCTTCCATTAACTTCGCATCTCAATCCCCTCCTAGCCTCATTGGTAGTGAGCGTTGTTACTTACTCTGCCTGGTTATCTCCCCCGGAAACCCAATGCATGGAGCACAACTACGCGTTGATCAGTCAAGGAATCAAAGTCGGCTTGCATGTGCGTTAATACATGGCCCTTCATGGTAGCTAAAACGACATCTCTTAATTGTTGTGATTAATTGTTGCATTTAGAGACAGAAATCAGGGCTTTGTGTCGGTGTACAAAAGTATGAGTACTTCTGTACCCCTTACTTGTGCATGGCCAGTTGCAGCCACACCTGTGGCAGGGCTTGGCGAGGCAGAGGAAGATAAAACCCGAAGACTACCAAGACAGATACTCGAAGAACAAGGAGAAGAGGGCGAGCTGGACCTCCCCAGGCAACACCCTTGCCGGGGCGACCTGCGCAGCACCAGCAAGCCCATCACCCTTGGGGCTGAGGGTTAAGACACCATCGACAATTTTAAGACCAAGATTTGGGAACGCGTGCGTGGTAGCTTGCAGATCCACATAAAGATTGACAACCCACGGGTCCACGTGGGACCAGAAGACGAAGATCCCCGGCAAGACCCTTACCGGGGATGACTCCAAGGCCCCCGGCAAGCCTTGCCGGGGACGATCGCTGGGCCGCGGCCAGACCCGCGCCCGGCAAGGGTTCGCCACCTCACCACCACTCCAGTGCAACGATCGACATGCCAACTAAGCAGACGCCTGCGTGGCGGCATGCAGATCTTCGTGGAGGCTTTACCATCGTGCCAACACAGTAGCTAGTTAGCCAGCATGACATCGCATGCCTCGTCAGTTTGGACGCGTGTCAAAACAAGGAGGAGCAGCGACGGACGGGATGACTTCTATTGCCATCTCCAATAAAGCAAGAGGGCACGTAGGCAACGCATTAAGTGCGTTTGTCCTATGGTGCCGAGCGATAAGCTCGTACATTGTAGCTTGCCACCTCCTGTGTGCCACTGTGGCAACCCCTTTACGTATAAAAGGAGCCCAAGGCATACAGAGAGAGGATTCAGACTTTTGGACCGTGCACGTATAAAAGGAGCTAGCTAGTTCAAAAGCTCAAGAACACATATATCCAGACAAGCAGGACTAGGGTATTACGCATCTTTGCGGCCAGAACCTGGGTAAAATCCCTGTGTGCTAACTGCTAGAATTGCTCTTCGTGCAGCTAATCCCCCGCCAAACGTAGAAGGGATCCTTGTGACCCCATAGGTGTTCGTTTCCCCGACATCTTTGGCGCGCCAGGTAGGGGGGAATTAGTTGTAAGAATCTGGTCTATTAGTTAGTGTAGTAGTTTATTCATTGCCATGGCTCAGAAGAAGAATATGATCGCAGCGATCGGCCCATCTAGAGTCGCTCCGCCCGTGCCCACGTGGACAGGCGACGCGGCAGACGCTAGTGATGGAGGAGATCAAGACCATCCGCGTCACCCAGATGCGAGAAGCCAGGAGAGCGGCGACGCCCGCAGTGGCGATGGCGGTCCGCACACCGCAGCGCCCAAGGATGGAGTTGCGCTGCCCGCGGGTGGCGCGGGGACGTCCAAGGGCAGGAAGATGACCACGCCGGCGCATGCGCCGCGGTCATCTCAGGTCGTGCGTGACGAACAGCGCCGTGATGTTGAAGACCCTGGGCGCTACCGTGGCAAAAGCCCTCAGCATCACTCTCCGGACGCGCATGACCGACATGCATGCCATGATGCTGGCAAAAAAGGCGCGCGGCCGCTAATCATGATGGGACTCCTTCTATTGTAGTTAGAAGTCCACCCATTCCTTGCGCCTGTCGCTGCCACCCTCATGAGCAGAAGCATTGGTGCGAGCGCAACTACTCCTCGACTTTCCTCCTGCTCTAGATAAGCAAGAAGAGTGGAGGGCTGCCATCCAAACCCTTATCACCCATGCCAACAGGGACGGCCACTGGGAAGCATGTCCCTCCCGGCATCGGGCCACCGAGCCAGCGTGCGTTGACAGTCGAAGGGTCGGAGGCACCGCAACCACGATGCACTCCCCTCCACCACGGCTGGTCCATCGGGTTGATGCCTGTGATAACGTGTCCAAGTCGTCGTCCGACCCACGGACGCGTCATGACCAATGTCAAGTTCTCCGAGAGCGGCACAAGGAAGATGCCCAGACCACTATCGAGCGGCGACGGGATGCACGTCATCAATCTGATAGGCGTGTTGGGCCTACTGTGTACAAGCCTACGCCGGGGAACGCTGGCGACTTGCCTTATGCGATAACTTGTCCAGAGTTCACCCATGAGCTACGGCAGTTCCAGTGGCCCAACACCCGTGTGTTCAAACCGAAGGTCCCGGAGAAGTACGATGGCAAGACCCACCCATCTGAGTTCCTGAGCGTTTACACCATTGTGATGCAAGCTGCTGGAGCACGAGACGACAAGGTACTCACCAACTATTTCTCGTTGGCACTCAAGCCCAATGTCAGGTCATGGTTGATGCATTTGGCGATAGACTCCATATCCTCTTGGTCCGATATGTGCCACAAGTTTGTTGGTGCCTTCACGGGCGGCCACGTAGCTCCTGGCCAGGCAAGCGATTTGCATGTGATCCCTCAAAGGGATGGTGAATGCTTGCGCAAGTACATACAGAGATTCAGCCATGTGCAGTACAACATCCCCGATGTTCATCCCGCCACTGGCATCGGTGTGCTTCATCAGAGCATGCGCAATCGTAAGATGCGTGAAGAGCTGGCGATGAACAAGGTTGCAGATGTTGCCGAACTGTATGTTCTGGCCGACAGATGTGCCCGAGCTGAGGAAGGAAGAAAGTACCTCGGCGAAGATGCCGACGTGGTAAGTGACTCTGAAGACGAAGACGCCGTCACCCCGGCAAAGAAGTGCCAACAACGCAACAAGAAGCGCAAGGGCAAAACCATGCTCGCTATCGATGAATCCGGTGACCTCGGCGCCACCAAGAAGGCCAAGGTTGACGACCCCGGCAAGGAGATTGCCGAGTGCAACGCCTGCCGGGCCTTGGCGGCTCCCGGCAAGTCAGAGGGCTCCAACAAGTAGTACTGCAAGATCCACCGTACCAAGGGCCACGATCTCCAGAATTGCTGCCAAGTGGAGCTGCTGATGGAGAAGCAAAGGGCTGAGTACGAGAGACGAGACAAGGAGAAGGGCCAAGGTGGCGCTGAAGGATCCAACAAGAAGCACGGCAGCCGAGGAGGATGCGGCGACAAGAAAAATCAACAAGAGAGGCCTGCCTGAGGCCATGACAAGAGAGGGGAGGATGACGATCATGATGACGATGATGAGTCCACCGAGCATGAGTTTCAGAAGGCGATAGAGGTCATGTGTGTTGATAGAGGTGCCCCGTTGCATTCCTCCCACCGCCAACTAAAATAGTGGGCGCGTGAGAGTAATGCAACGGAACCAATGGTCGACGCCCAGAAGCCACTGAGGTGGTCCCACATGCCTATCATTTTTGATGCCGAGGTCACCCTGATCGCACAACTGCGGTCGGGTATTTGCCGTTGTTGGTATCACCAACAATATGCAACCTCAACTTGACGAAGATGTTAGTTGATGGTGGGGCCGGTCTGAACTTGATCTCGCCCAACGTGATCAAGAGGCGGCAGATCCCTGATGAAGATCTTGAGGAAACGGCTACATTCCAAGGGATCAATCTAGGGAGGAGCCAGCCCAAGGGAAAGGTCACGCTACCAGTCACTTTTGGTGGCGACCTTAACTACAGGATAGAGAGAATTGTTTTTGATGTTGCCGAGATCCCGTTGACATACAACGGGATCCTTGGCCGCCCGGCGCTGGCCAAGTTCATGGCGGCATCGCACTACGCATATAACATGCTGAAGATGCCTGGCCTGATGAGCATCATCACCGTCAGCTGCGATAAGAAGGACGCGCTCATTTGCGCCGATCAGCTCTACCGAGAGGTGGTTGCAGCATCGGCCGCCAAGGCACATGCTCCCGCCGCCGAGAAGAAGACCAGCAAGGCCTCGGCCGCCGGCAAGACTCTTGGCTCCGGCAAGGGTTCCTGCACTCACTCCGACAAACGCGCCTCTTCGGAGTGTTGTGTTTCCGTTGAGGATGTGCCAGAGAGCTCTACCAGCAAGAGTAATAAGTCTAAGGCAGCCCCGCTGGAAACCAAGAAGGTGTCCGTCAAGGAGGATGGCACGGGCGGAGCTTTTACCATAAGCTCCACCCTTGACAGCAAATAGGACAGCACGCTCGTCACCTTCCTGCGGGCGAATGTCGATGTGTTTGCATGGCAAGCATCAGACATCCCCGCAGTTCCCAGGGAGGTGATTGAGCACCATCTTGTTGTCTGCCCCGATGCACGGCCCGTCAAGCAAAAGGTCAGAAAGCAAGCTTTGGAGCGACAAGAGTCTATCATCGAGGAGATCGGGAAGTTGGAGGCGGCAGGCTTGGTCAAGGGAGTACTCCACCCGACCTGGTTGGCCAATCTAGTGGTAGTACATAAGGCAAATGGGAACTGGAGGCTATGTATCGACTATACTGATATCAATAAAGCCTGTCCGAAGGATCCTTTCCCATTGCCGCGTAGCGACCAGATAGAGGACTCCACTGCTGGGTGCGACCTGCTATCGTTCCTTGACGCTTACTCAGGATATCATCAGATCTTCATGGCGAAGGAAGATGAAAAAAAGACCGCGTTCATCACCCCATGTGGTATGTACTGTTTTGTATGGATGCCTTTCGGGTTGAAGAGCGTTGGTTCAACGTTCGCCCGAGCGGTCCAAATTGATTTTGAGCCCTAGCTCCATAAAAATATGGAAGCCTACATGGATGATATAGTGGTCAAAACCAAAGACAAGGCCACGCTCGTGTAGGACCTAGAAGAAACCCTTGCGAATTTGCGCAAGATCAACCTCAAGCTCAACCCAGATAAGTGTGTGTTCGGGGTCCCATACGGTAAACTTCTTGGTTTCTTTGTGTCTCAACGCGGAAGCGAAGCAAATCCCAACAAGATCAAAGCCATTGAGCAGATTGAGGCGCCCAGACAAGTCAAGGACGTCCGCAGGCTTGCCGGCCGCGTTGCTGCCCTGAGTAGGTTTATCTCTAAGTCTGCTGAGCGCGCCCTCCCCTTTTTCAAGATTTTGAAAAAGGCGGGTCCAATGAAATGGACTATAGAGGCAGAGGCAGCGCTGCAAGATTTAAAGAGGTACCTCTCCTCTACGCCAATACTAGTCGCGCCCAAACCACAAGAGCCGTTGTTGTTGTATTTGGCAGCAACGAATCAAGTGGTCAGCGCTGCGCTAGTGGTGGAGAGAGAAGCTTAAGAAGAGGCAACGGCGGCGGCAAGGCCATCGGATGGGGAACCAGAGCCAGCAGGACCCGAGGCCGGCAAGGTAGAACCCTGCTACGTCTTGAGCTTGCGTTGGTTTTCCTCGAAGAGGAGAGGGTGATGCAGCAAGTGTAGCGTAAGTATTTTCCTCAGTTTTGAGAACGAAGGTATCAATCCAGTAGGAGGCTCCTCAAAAGTCCCACACACCTACACAAACAAACTGAGAACTTGCAACCAACGCAATAAAGGGGTTGTCAATCCCTTCACGGCCACTTGCGAAAGTGAGATCTAATAAAGATAGTATGATAAGATAAATATATTTTTGGTATTTTATGATATAGATGCAAAAAGTAAAGATGCAAATAAAAGTATATTGAAAGCAAATATGATAAGAGATAGACCCGGGGACCATAGGTTTCACTAGTGGCTTCTCTCAAGATAGCATAAGTATTACGGTGGGTGAACAATTTACTGTCGAGCAATTGATAGAAAAGCGCATAGTTATGAGACTATCTAGGCACGATCATGTATATAGGCATCACGTCCATAACAAGTAGACCGACTCCTGCCTGCATCTACTACTATTACTCCACACATCGACCGACTCCTGCCTGCATCTAGAGTATTAAGTTCATAAGAACAGAGTAAAACGCATTAAGCAAGATGACATGATGTAGAGGGATAAACTCATGCAATATGATATAAACCACATCTTGTTATCCTTGATGGCAACAATACAATACGTGCCTTGCAACCCTTTCTGTCACTGGGTAAGGACACTGCAAGATTGAACCCAAAGCTAAGCACTTCTCCCATGGCAAGAAAGACCAATCTAGTAGGCCAAACCAAACTGATAATTCGAAGAGACTTGCAAAGATAACTCAATCATACATAAAAGAATTCAGAGAAGATTCAAATATTATTCATAGATAAACTTGATCATAAACCCACAATTCATCGGATCTCGACAAACACACCGCAAAAAGAGTTTACATCGAATAGATCTCCACAAGAGAGGGGGAGAACATTGTCTTGAGATCCAAAAAGAGAGAAGAAGCCATCTAGCTAATAACTATGGACCCGTAGGTCTGTGGTAAACTACTCACAACTCATCGGAGGGGCAAGGATGTTGATATAGAAGCCTTCCGTGGTCGATTCCCCCTCCAGCAGAGTGCCTGCGAAGGCTCCAAGATGAGATCTCGCGGATACATAAGGTTATGGCCGTGGAAATTGTGTTTCGTGGTGCCCTGGATGTTTTCGGGGTACGTAGGTATATATAGGAGGGAAAAGTATGTCGGTGGCCGCCCGAGGGGCCCACGAGACGGGGGGCGCGGCCTCCTATCTCGTGGCTTCCTCGGCTGCTTCTTGATTTGCACTCCAAGCTCTCCGGATCACGTTCATTCCAAAAATCACGCTCCCGAAGGTTTCATTCCGTTTGGACTCCAGTTGATATTCCTTTTCTTCGAAATACGGAAATAGGCAAAAAAAACAGCAATATGGGTTGGGCCTCCGGTTAGTAGGTTAGTCCCAAAAATGATATAAATGTGTAAAATAAAGCCCATAAACATCCAAAACGGGTAATATAATAGCATGGAACAATCAAAAATTATAGATACGTTGGAGACGTATCAAGCATCCCCAAGCGTAATTCCGGCTCGTCCTCGAGTAGGTTAACGATAAAAAGAGAATTTTTGATGTGGAATGCTACCTAGCATAATTCATAATGTAATTTTCTTTATTTTGGCATGAATGTTCATATCCAAATGATTCAAAATAAAAGTTCATATTGATAAAAGAAATAGTAACACTTCAAGCATACTAATCAAAGTAATCATGTCTTCTCAAAATAACATGGCAAAAGAAAGTTCATCCCTACAAAATCATATAGTTGGGCTATGCTTCATTTTCGTCACACAAAGAGGTTCCCAACTTCTATACCCCCGATGACAAGCCAAGCAATTGTTTCATACTTAAATAATCTCAAACTTTTTCAACCTTCACGCAATACATGAGCGTGAGCCATGGATATAGCACTATGGGTGGAATAGAATATGATGATGGGGATTGTGTGGAGAAGACAACAAATGAGAAAGTCTCACATTGACGAGGATAATCAACGGGCTATGGAGATGCCTATCAATTGATGTCAACATGAGGAGTAGGGATTGCCATGCAACGGATGCACTAGAGCTATAAATGAATGCTCAACAAAAGAAAACTAGTGGGTGTGCATCCAACTTGCTTGCTCACGAAGACCTAGGGCATTTGAGGAAGCCCATCGTAGGAATATACAAGCCAAGTTCTATAATGAAAAATTCCCACTAGTATGAAAAAGACAACTTATGAGACTCACTATATAAAAACGTGGTGCTACTTTGAAGCACAATATATGATACTCACTACATGATGAACAAGGTGCTATTTTGAAGCACAAGTGTGGAAAAAGAGATAGTAACATTGCCCTTTTTATTTTATTTTTATTTTTTTGGACCTTTCCTTTTTTTTGGCCTTTCTTCTTTTCTTCTTTTTTTCTTTGGGCAATGTTCTAATAATGATGATCATCACACTTCTATTGATTACAACATAAGAATTACAACTCGAAACTAGAACAAGATATGACTCTATATGAATGCCTCCGGCGGTGTACCCGGATGGTGCAATGAATCAAGAGTGACATGTATGAAAATAATACATGGTGGCTTTGCCACAAATACGATGTCAACTACATGATCATGCAATGGTAATATGGCAAAATAAAAGTATGTCATGATGATGATGAGCGGAACGGTGGAAAGTTGCATGGCAATATATCTCAGAATGGCTATGGAAATGCCATAATAGGTAGGTATGGTGGCTGTTTTGAGGAAGATATAGGGAGGTTTATGTGTGATAGAGCATATCATATCACGGGGTTTGGATGCACCGGCGAAGTTTGCACCAACTCTCAAGGTGAGAAAGGGCAATGCACGGTACCGAAGAGGCTAGCAAAGGTGGAAAGGTAAAAGTGCGTATAATCCATGGACTCAACATTAGTCAAAAGAACTCATATACTTATTGCAAAAATTTAGAAGTCATAAAAAACCAAGTACTACGCGCATGCTCCTAGGGGGATAGATTGGTAGGAAAAGACCATGGCTCGTCCCCGACCGCCACTCATAAGGATGCACAAGCCAGGTACACTTCATGTTTCAAATTCGTTACACAACTTTAACCATACGTGCATGCTACGTGACTGGCTAACTTCAACACAATCATTCTTTAAATTCATAATCACCCAACTAGCATGACTTTACTATCACTACCTCCATATCTCAAAACAATTATCAAGTATCAAATTGATCACAGCATCCAATTCACTTCCTATGTTAGTTTTTATTATACCCAACTTGGATGCCTACCATTCTAGGACCAAGTTCATGACCATAGAAAATACCGTGCTGTTCTAAAAGACTCTCAAAATAATATAAGTGAAGCATGAGAGACTAGAAATTTCTTCAAAATTAAGATACCACCATGCTCTAAAAGATATAAGTGAAGCACTAGAGCAAAAACTATCAAGCTCAAAAGATATAAGTGAAGCACATAGAGTATTCTAGCAAATTCTAATCAAATAGGATTCTCCCAAAAGGTGTGTACAGCAAGCATGATTGTGGTAAACTAAAAAGCAAAGACTAGTATAATACACGACGCTCCAAGCAAAACACATATCATGTGGCGAATAAAAATATAGCTCCAAGTAAACTTACCAATGAACGAAGACGAAAGAGGGGATGCCTTCCCGGGGCATCCCCAAGCTTAGGCTTTTGGCTATTCTTGAATATCTTGGGGTGCCTTGGGCATCCCCAAGCTTAGTCTCTTGCCACCGTTTATTCCATGGTCCATAAAAGCTTTACCCAAAACTTGAAAACTTCACAACACAAAACTCAACAGGAAATCTTATAAGCTCCGTTAGTGAAAGAAAACAAAACCACCACATAAGGTACTGCAATGAACTCACTCTTTATTTATTTTGGTGTTAAACCTACTGTATTCCAACTTCCTTATGGTTTATAAACTAATTTACTAGCCATAGATGCATTGAAATAAGCAAACAACACACGGAAAACAGAATCTGTCAAAAACAGAACAGTCTGTAGCAATCTGTAACTAACGCAAACTTCTGGAACTCTAAAAATCCTACCAAAATAGGAAGTCCTGTACAATTTGTTTATTGAACAGAAGAAAAAAGAATCAACACAAAATCACGTCCCTGTGATTTAACAAAATTATATTCGTGCGTGCAAAGTTTCTGTTTTTCAGAAGAATCAAATCAACTATCATCGTAGGTTATCCTATAGGTTCTACTTGGCACAAACACTAACTAAAAGATAAAAACACATCTAAACAGAAGGTAGATGCAAGATTTATTACTAAACAGGAGCAAAAACAAAAAACATAAAGAAAATTGGGTTGCCTCCCAACTAGCGCTATCGTTTAACGCCCCTAGCTAGGCATAAAAAGCAAAGATAGATCTAACGAGTGCCATCTTTGGCACTAAATTCATCAATAGAGAACTTGTGATCTATAAGGATTTCTCCCCTTTTAGCAATGGCTAAACCTTTAGGCAAAAATTCAAAAAATTCATTGGTAGCAAAAGGTTCCTTAACGATAGAGAGACAATTGGGAAGAACACTTATGGATTTGAGATCCGCATCTCCCTTACTAGAAGATTCACCCTTATTTTTAGGAACATAAATAAATTTGGCAATTTTATTAGGGGATTTTGGAGCGTTTTTCATGGGGGGGAACGCGGAACCCAAGTTTGTAATGATATCCTCAAGTTTACCGATTCTAGCAGAGTCTAGATCTATTTTTTCATTGACTATAGGTTCTTTTTCTTTAAGATTTTTCAAAGTAACTCCAACCCTAGACCCAAATTGGGTAATGTGATTATGAATCTTTTTATCTAAATTTTCAATCAACTCAATAGTGGCAATTTTATTTTCAATGATATCAAGCCGTTGCATCACATGTTCCAAAGTTAAAACCGTCCCATTAACCAAAAGAGGTGGTGGACCGAACAAATCTAACATAGCATTATAAGCATCAAAAGTATCGCTACTCATAAAATCACCTCCGGTAGCAATATCGAGAACACATCTATTCCAAGGAGTAATGCCTACATAAAAATTGCAGAGAAGAACGGAAGTAGCAAGCTTCCTAGTAGCTTTATATTGGGCATTGCAAATTCTATGCCAAGCATCTTTTAAACTTTTCCTCTCCCTTTGCTTAAAATTGTGAATTTCTTGTTCGGGAGTGAGAATAAGAATAGGAGGACTAGCCATGATGACAAGGTAAACGAACTAACACACGAGCAAACAGAAAAAGGCAAGCGACACGAGAGGAGGAGATTGGGAAAGAGAGGGCGAATAAAATGGCAAGGGTGAAGTGGGGGAGAGGAAAACAAGAGGCAAATGGCAAATAATGTAAACGCGAGGGAGATGGGTTTGTGATGGGTACTTGGTATGTCTTGACTTGAGCAAAGGCCTCCCCGGCAATGGCGCCAGAAATCCTTCTTGCTACGTCTTGAGCTTGCCTTGGTTTTCCTCGAAGAGGAGAGGGTGATGCAGCAAGTGTACCGTAAGTATTTCCCTCAGTTTTGAGAACCAAGGTATCAATCCTGTAGGAGACTCCTCAAAAGTCCCACACACCTACACAAACAAACTGAGAACTCGCAACCAACACAATAAAGGGGTTGTCAATCCCTTCACGCTCACTTGCGAAAGTGAGATCTAATAAAGATAGTATGATAAGATAAATATATTTTTGGTATTTTATGATATAGATGCAAAAAGTAAAGATGCAAATAAAAGTAGATTGAAAGCAAATATGATAAGAGATAGACCCGGGGCCATAGGTTTCACTAGTGGCTTCTCTCAAGATAGCATAAGTATTACGGTGGGTGAACAATTTACTATCGGGCAATTGATAGAAAAGCGCATAGTTATGAGATTATCTAGGCATGATCATGTATATAGGCATCACGTCCATAACAAGTAGACCGACTCCTGCCTGCATCTACTACTATTACTCCACACATCGACCGACTCCTGCCTGCATCTAGAGTATTAAGTTCATAAGAACAGAGTAACACATTAAGCAAGATGACATGATGTAGAGGGGTAAACTCACGCAATATGATATAAACCCCATCTTGTTATCCTCAATGGCAACAATACAATACGTGCCTTGCAACCCTTTCTGTCATTGGGTAAGGACACCACAAGATTAAACCCAAAGCTAAGCACTTCTCCCATGGCAAGAAAGACCAATCTAGTAGGCCAAACCAAACTGATAATTCGAAGAGACTTGCAAAGATAACTCAATCATACATAAAAGAATTCAGAGAAGATTCAAATATTATTCATAGATAAACTTGATCATAAACCCACAATTCATCGGATCTCGACAAACACACCGTAAAAAGAGTTTACATCGAATAGATCTCCACAAGAGAGGGGGAGAACATTGTATTGAGATCCAAAAAGAGAGAAGAAGCCATCTAGCTAATAACTATGGACCCGTAGGTCTGTGTTAAACTACTCACAACTCATCGGAGGGGCAAGGATGTTGATATTTCCGTGGTCGATTCCCCCTCCGGCAGAGTGCCGACGAAGGCTCCAAGATGAGATCTCGCGGATACAGAAGGTTACGGCGGTGGAAATTGTGTTTCCTGGTGCCCCTGGATGTTTTCGGGGTACGTAGGTATATATAGGAGGAAGAAGTACGTCGGTGGCTGCCCAAGGGGCCGACGAGACAGGGGGCGCGCCCTATAGGGGGGGGGGGCGGCCTCCTATCTCGTGGCTTCCTCAGCTGCTTCTTGACTTGCACTCCAAGCTCTCGGGATCACGTTCGTTCCAAAAATCACGCTCCCGAAGGTTTCATTCCGTTTGGACTCCGTTTGATATTCGTTTTCTTCGAAATACTGAAATAGGCAAAAGAAAAACAACAATATGGGCTGGGCCTCCGGTTAGTAGGTTAGTCCCAAAAATGATATAAATGTGTAAAATAAAGCCCATAAACATCCAAAAGGGGTCATATAATAGCATGGAACAATCAAAAATTATAGATACGTTGGAGACGTATCAAACCCCCGGCAGAGCTCGGTCCTGACAAGACAGAGTCTGTGCAAATGAGCAAAGTAAAGCAGAAGAAGAAGGTGGTGCAGCACCCAGTATACTTTGTCAGCTCCCTCTTGCAGGGGCTAGGTCAAGGTATTCTGGCATGCAGAAGTTGCTTTTCAGCCTTCTTATGGCCTCGAGAAAGCTGCACCACTATTTTCAAGCACACGAGATCACTGTCGTCACTCGCCTCCCGTTGCAACAAATCTTGCACAACCCAGATGCAACCGGGAGGATTGTGGAGTGGATGTTGGAGTTTTCGAGCTTTGCGCTCAAATTTGAAAGTACTTCGACGATCAAGAGCAGGGCTTTGGCAGAGTTGATAGCAGAATGGACATCCACGCCCGACGAAGAAGTTCAAGGGACCACCCTTCCCGACAAAGAGGCAAATAGTCATTGGATTATGTACTTTGATGGGGCTTTCTCATTACAAGGTGCTGGTGTCGACGTGCTGCTCATTGCACCCACCGGAGAGTGCCTCAAGTACGCAGTCCAGATGCACTTTCCTCGGGAGAGGTCGACGAACAACACCGTAGAGTACGAGGGGCTGCTTGCCGGTCTCAGGATCGCGGCAGACCTCAGAATCAGGAAGCTTATTGTCAGAGGAGATTCACAACTTGTCGTCAAGCAAGTCAACAAGGATTATTAGAGCCTGCTGATGGAGGCTTACGTGCATGAAGTGAGGAAGTTGGAAGAGTGCTTTGACTGACTACAAGCAGAGCATGTTCCTCGAGCAGAGAACATCATTGCCGATGACTTGTTAAAGCACGCTGCCCTCAAGCTACCTGTGGAACCATGTACCTTTGTGCTTCAATTAACTCAGCCATATGTCGAACCATCAGCAGAGAAGAACAAGCGAAGGAAGGCGGGGCCCGGAAAATACTTTCCCGCAGAGCTCCCAGGAGCCGCCGGCAAGGAAGTTGCCGGGTACCCCAAGCTTGCCGGGGAGCAGCAGCCTTCGACAGAGTCCCAAGCTCTTGTCGTAGAGACAGCTTCCCCCGCCACAGAAGACATGCCTTTAGTACTTGTTGTCAAGCCTCAGGCTCCAGCATGGGCACAACATATAGTCCGTTTCCTCCAAACAATGGAGCTCCCTGAGGAGCAGGAAGAAGCAGAGAAAGTAGCCCGTCGGTCTAGCATGTGCCAGTTTGTGGATGATGTCCTTTACAGAAGGAGGTCGAACGGCGTGAAATTGAAGTGTATTCCTCGGGAGGACGGACTAGAGCTGTTGGTAGAGATACACGGAGGCATATGTGGCTCCCACACAGGGTCAAGAGTGAGGGAGTCCTAGATTAGGGGGGTCCTCGGACAGCCGGACTATATACGTGGGCCGGACTGTTGGGCTATGAAAATACAAGATAGAAGGTGAGGGAGTCCTCGACTAGGGGGTGTCTGGATAGCCAGACTATCATCATCGGCCGGACTCCAAGACTATGAAGATACAAGATTGAAGACTTCGTCCCGTGTCCGGATGGGATTTTCCTTGGCGTGGAAGGCAAGCTTGGCGATACGGATATGTAGATCTCCTACCATTGTAACTGACTCTGTGTAACCCTAGCCCTCTCTGTTGTCTATATAAACCGGAGGGTTTTAGTCCGTAGGACACACAACCATTACAACAATCATACCATAGGCTAGCTTCTAGGGTTTAGCCTCCTTGATCTCGTGGTAGATCCACTCTTGTACTACCCATATCATCAATATCAATCAAGCAGGAGTAGGGTTTTACCTCCATCGAGAGGGCCCGAACCTGGGTAAAAACATCGTGTCCCTTGTCTCCTGTTACCATCCGCCTAGACGCACAGTTCGGGACCCCCTACCCGAGATCCGCCGGTTTTGACACCGACATTGGTGCTTTCATTGAGAGTTCCTCTGTGTCGTCACCGATAGGCTTGATGGCTTCTTCAATCAATAACAACGCAGTCCAGGGTGAGACTTTTCTCCCCGGACAGATCTTCGTGTTCGGCGGCTTTGCACTTCGGGCCAATTCGCTTGGCCATCTGGAGCAGATCGAAAGCTACGCCCCTGGCCGTCAGGTCAGGTTTAGAAGCCTAAACTTCACGGCTGACATCCGCGGAGACTTGATCTTCGATGGATTCGAGCCACAACCAAGCGCGCCGCACTGTCACGGTGGGCATGATTTAGCTCTGCTACCGGATAGTGCCCTAGAGGCCGCACACGAGTCCGCTCTGACCCATAGTTCGGAGCCGACTGCGCAGATCGAGGACAGGTGGCTGGACACCGCCTCGGGGGCTGCAATCTCTACGGCGATGGAGCCGAACACTGACCTTGTCCCTTGCAAAGCTCGTGACTCCGAGGCGCCGGACTCCTTGCCGGACTCCGAACCTCCTGCGCCCCTGCCAATCGAACCCGATTGGGCGCCGATCATGGAGTTCACCACTGCGAACATCTTTCAGCACTCACCCTTTGGAGACATCCTGAATTCGCTAAAGTGTCTCTCTTTATCAGGAGAGCCCTGGCCGGACCACGGTCAGCACGGTTGGGATGCGGACGACGAAGAAATTCAAAGCCCTCCCACCACCCACTTTGTAGCCACTGTCGACGACCTAACCGACATGCTAGACTACGACTCCGAAGACATCGACGGTATGGACGATGATGCCGGAGACGATCAAGAACCAGCGCCTACGGGGCATTGGAAGACCACCTCGTCATACGACATATACATGGTGGACATCCCAAAGGATCGAGACAGCGAAGAAGCAGCGGAGGTAGATTCCTCTAAGAAACAGCCCTAGCGCCGACGTCAGCGGCGCCGCTCTAAATCCCGCCACAGCAAGAATGGAGATTCCGGCACCAGAGATAATAACACCCCAGAGAGTGCCGAAGACAACCCCCTCCAGCAAGATTCAGCACAAGAGGACGGAGAAGCCAACCCTCGAGAGAGGGCGGCAGACGAGGAGATAGAGGATGACAATTACATGCCTCCCTCCGGAGACGAGGCAAGCCTCAACGACGACGAATTCGTCGTGCCCGAGGATCCTGTCGAACAAGAGCGTTTTAAACACAGGCTAATGGCCACGGCAAATAGCCTAAAGAAAAAGCAGCAACAGCTTCAAGCTGATCAAGACCTGCTGGCCGACAGATGGACCGAGGTCCTCACGGCCGAAGAACATGAACTCGAACGCCCCTCCAAAAGCTACCCAAAACGCAAGTTGCTCCCCCGATTAGAGGAGGAGGCATACAAACCCTCATCACCAGCGCACAATACAGCCGACCGACCACCTCGTGGCCGCGACAGAGAGGCATCTAGGCCCTCCACCAGAACCGTACCTCGGCACCGCTCGAAAAGCGCGAAGCCACGGGGGAATGCACCGGACTTGCGAGACGTATTGGAGGACAAGGCAAAACAATCAAGATCTATCGACGGATCACGTGGGCGCCCCACGATCCACGACGACTACCGTCGTGCCGGATACAGCAACTCCGGCCGGGCCGAACACAGCAGACAAAGCCCTCTTGAGCTACGTCGTGATATTGCCCAGTATAGAGGCGCCGCACACCCACTATGCTTCACAGATGAAGTAATGGATCATCAAATCCCTGAACGGTTTAAACCCGTGAACATCGAATCCTACGATGGCACAACAGACCCCGCGGTTTGGATCGAAGATTATCTCCTTCATATCCATATGGCCCGCGGCGACGATCTCCACGCCATCAAGTATCTCCCACTCAAGCTTAAAGGGCCAGCTCGGCATTGGATTAACAGCTTGCCAGTAGAGTCAATCGGGTGTTGGGAGGACCTGGAAGCCGCATTTCTCGACAACTTCCAGGGCACATATGTGCGACCACCAGACGCCGATGACCTAAGCCACATAATTCAGCAGCCAGACGAATCGGCCAGACAGTTCTGGACACGGTTCTTAACAAAGAAAAATCAAATCGTCGACTGTCCGGATGCAGAGGCCCTCGCAGCCTTCAAACATAACATTCGCGACGAGTGGCTGGCCCGGCACCTAGGACAGGAAAAGCCGAAATCCATGGCAGCCCTCACTTCACTCATGACCCGCTTCTGTGCGGGGGAGGACAGCTGGCTAGCCCGCAGTAACAACCTCAGTAAAAATTCTGGCAGTCCGGACTACAAGGACCGCAATGGCAGGTCGCGTCGCAACAAAGACAAACGTCGCGTTAACGGCAACAACACTGAGGATATGACAGTCAACGCCGGATTCAAAGGCTCAAAACCCGGTCAGCGGAAAAAGCCATTTAAAAGAACTACCCCGGGTCCGTCCAATTTGGACCGAATACTCGACCGCTCTTGCCAGATACATGGCACCCCTGAAAAGCCAGCTAATCACACCAACAGGGATTGTTGGGTATTCAAGCAGGCAGGCAAGTTAATTGCCGAAAACAATGACAAGGGGCCGCATAGCGATGACGAGGAGGAGACCCGGCCGCCGAACAGTAGAGGACAGAAGGGGTTCCCCCCACAAGTGCGGACGGTAAACATGATATACGCAACCCACATACCCAAGAGGGAGCGGAAGCGTGCACTTAGGGACGTATATGCGATGGAGCCAGTCGCCCCGAAGTTCAATCCATGGTCCTCTTGCCCGATCACTTTCGATCGAAGGGACCACCCCACCAGTATCCGCCATGGCGGGTTCGCCGCATTGGTCTTAGACCCAATCGTCAATGGATTTCACCTCACTAGAGTCCTGATGGACGGCGGCAGCAGCCTGAACCTGCTTTATCAGGATACAGTGTGCAAGATGGGCATAGACCCCTCAAGGATTAAACCTACAAAGACAACCTTCAAAGCCGTCATACCAGGTGTTGAGGCCAATTGTACAGGCTCAGTCACACTAGAAGTGGTCTTCGGATCCCCGGATAACTTCCAAAGCGAGGAGTTAATCTTCGACATAGTCCCGTTCCGCAGTGGCTATCACGCCCTGCTCGGACGAACCGCGTTTGCCAAGTTCAACGCGGTGCCACATTATGCATACCTCAAGCTCAAGATGCCAGGCCCTCGTGGAGTCATCCTGGTCAACGGAAACACTGAACGCTCCCTCCGAATGGAGGAGCACACAGCGGCTCTCGCGGCGGAAGTACAGAGTAGCCTCTTAAGGCAATTCTCGAGCCAGGACGTTAAACGGCCGGACATAGCCAAGCACGCCCGGAGTAACATACATCAAGACCATCTGGCACGTTCCGAGCACGCGTAGCAATGCGGCCCCAACCCTAGCCCTTGCATGACTGCAAGACCAGCTCTTCGCGTACATCATTACGCTCTGGAGATACCATGGGCATTGGGGAAGGGGCACGACCACGACAGGCGCAGAGGGCGGCTCAACCACACCAGGGGCTCCCAAGTGTGTCGTTCTTTTTCTTTTTCCTTTTTCTTCTTATCCACAGGACTCCGTTCATCTGAGACCTTGTCCGGCGGTGAATCTGCCGAACTCACGATGCAACAGCCAGGGAAGGACAAAGGCTACGACGAACACTCAGGTGGTCTCCATTATGAGCATTAAACATGTTAAATACACCATTCCGCAGCCTACCCCTGGAGGGGGACATGTCTAATAGTCCAATCCCTTGCTTACCGCACTATTTGTATCGTTCTGCACTCACGGCAGAATTCCTTGAATAAACAATGCATCACTTTTCGCTTATAATTGCATTTCTTTTTTACATATATGTTCATTTATGACGTTTTGCATCCGTACACTTCGGTACGGCCGAATACACCAGGGGCTTATGTTCCCCACATTATGGTGTGACAAGTCCGAACACTTTCACAAGTGCGGCACCCCGAACTTATAGCACTATATGCATCGGCTCCGAATCATGTCTTGGGTCAATAGTTGGGTTTGCCGGGCTCCCATGTTTTGGTACCTTATGTTCCGTTTTATCGGCTAAGGTAGCACTGGGAGAACCACTGCGATTGCGCCCCAGTTGAGCTGGGTTAACGCCTCGGTGGAGAAAGCTAAAACTGACCGTCATGATGAGGCGAGAGCCGGTCGCTGTTCGAGAGGTTTTTTTTTGAGTCCCTAAAGACTTATGCCGCTTAGAGCGAGGAGCCGACTAACTGTCCGGCCCAGGCATGGATAGCGCCCCAAATTCGGCCTTCCGAACACTAGGGGCTTCGCCAAAATTTAAAATTATAGAATTCTATGGCTAAGTGAGAGTGTTCAAGCATTATAAGTCTGGTTGCCTAGTTCGTTGTGTTGAGCGCCTCCCTAGATGGACCCAAATATGGGAACAAGAGTGCTCAAATTTATCCCAAACACCCCAGCACTCGTGGCATGGGGGCTGAAGCCGATGACTTGCCATCTCTCAGATTTGATAAACAGCCGAACAAAAGGTAATATTTTAAATAAACAAGTGTTGCTTAGCACATATGAACAAAGTTTTCAGCGCACAGGATAACACATTGCGAGTCTACTCAAATATTACATCTTTGGGGCACTCATCCGCAATCTTGCGGGCACCCTTTAGGACACTCTTATAATCCATTTCGGGCATACATACTCATTGCCCACCGGCGGCGCGTCTGTCAGAAGCCTCTCAGCATCCAGCCTGCCCCCAGTGCACCTTTGCGCGGGCAAGGGCCCGGCGGGCACCTTCGATGCAGGCGGAGTGCTTGATGACTTCCACCCAAGGACACGCATCCACCAGCCGCCGCACGAGGCCGAAGTAGCTCCCAGGCATGGCCTCTTCAGGCCACAGCCGGACTATGAGGCCCTTCATGGCCTGCTCGGCTACCTTGTGGAGCTCGACCAGCTGCTTCAGCTGGTCGCTAAGGGGCATCGGATGTCCAGCCTCAGCATACTGAGACCAGAAGACCTTCTCCGTTGAGCTCCCCTCCTCGGCCCGGTAGATGCGGTGGCATCGGACACGCTGCAAGGCAGATCTACAAACGCTCCTGGAGAGCTCCGAATCCAGGTAAGTAACAGGTAATTCACACTCACATGCTTGCTTTGCATGAAAAATGCCTTACCCGCCGCTATTTTCTTCACCGACTCAATCTCCTGGAGGGCCCTATGGGCCTCGGCCTTAGCGGCTTTGGCACTCTCAAGAGCCGAGGCAAGCTCGGACTCTCGAGTCTTCGAGTCGCGCTCCAAACTCTCATACTTTTCCATGAGAGCCTGGAGCTCTTGCCACACCTCTGCCACCCCCGCCTCCTGCTTCTCTCGCTCCGCTCGTTCCGCGGCCGCATTACGTTCAGCCGCGGACACGGCCTCCTTCAGCGTCGCCACCTCGTTCGTGGCCCCTGCAGTGCCCACATTATCCTTGTTATTTCTATTGCAACCAAAATCCTTTTTTGTCAGGTACAAATTTAATACGGTGTTACTCACCTTCTTTGTCCTCGAGCTGCCTCTTGGCAAGGCCGAGCTCGTTCTCGGTCCGCTCGAGGTCCTGCTTCAAAGCGCCGACCTCCGCAGTCAATGCGGCAGAGGTCAGCAGCGCAGCCTGCAATCCCATATTGACATAATTTTTAGAACTCCTGCATATATCTTTTTAGATCGTCAGTCCGGCTTTTCTTTTCGAACACCGAACCGAGCATCAGGGGCTACTGTCTATGCGGTATTACATTACATATTTTAAAAACTTCTTACCTCAAAGCATGTTAGAAGGCTGTTGCAGGCTTCGGCCAGCCCGCTCTTGGCGAGCTGAACCTTCTAAATCACCGCACTCATGATAGTGCGGTGTTCTTCTTCGATGGAAGCGCCGTTGAGCGCCTCCAACAAGTTCTCAGGCGCCTCCGGTTGGATGGAGGCCGCCGGTGCCACAGTCTTGCCCTTCTTACGAAGGGGCCGCCTGCCGGACTCCGGAACCACTGCGGGTTCCGGGGCGGAGTCCGGTGCGAAGTCCGGGAGGCTACCCTGTGGCACCTCCGGAGCCTCACCCTCCTAACGGGTCCCCTGCTGGGACACCACCTCGGCGTCCTCGGCGTCACGAGGGGTGGAGGCGGTCGGAATGGAATCCACATCCGACGGAGCCAAGGACCCGCTCGAAGAAGCGGGAAAATCATCCTCGGCCGGACTACAGGTTGTATGCGGCATTAGAAGGACACTGTGTGGCAAAAAAGAGGAATTATAAATCATTCAGGAATCCGGATACTTACGATCTTGCCGGAGGCTTGGCCCTTGAAGGCCACCCCTCGTCGCCGTCATTGGCGTCGGCAGAACAGTCCGGGGTAAGAGGCTTTCCCCTCTTGGACCCTTCGGCCTCCCCAGCCGGGGAGGCCTTCCTTTTCTTCCCTTCCCCCGCTAGGGAAGGGGCCTTCTTCTTCTCCTCATCCTCGGGGCGGAATCCGCCTTGGAGTCATCGGACACCTGAAAACGGGAACTCTTTCGAGTACCCGTGGCCTCCTTCTTGGCCTTCTTCTTCGGCACCACATGCGGTGCCGAAACTAGCAGCCCCGCTAGACAGGCATCTACTGGGTCTTCTGGCATGGGAGCCGGACAGATAGTCTGCTCGGCCTTCTTCATCCAGTCCTGTCAAAGGAAAGGGGAGATTAGATCCCGCATAAGGTCGAACTATTGACAACAAGTGTCCCGTAAAGGGGTAGAATCACTTACCTCGTCAGCTGGATGCTGCGAGCGAAATCCGCGATCTTCAGTAGCGGATGCGGGAGCTTCAGCGCCCTTGAAAAGCACCTTCCAGGCATCCTCGTACCTAGTATCGAAGAGCCTGCTCAAGGTTTGGTGATGTGCCGGATTGAACTCCCACAATTTAAATGCCCGTTCTTGGCACGGGAGAATCCAGCGGATGAGCATGACTTGGACCATGTTGACAAGCTTGAGCTTCTTGTTCACCAGCTTCTGGATAAAGGCTTGGAGTCCGGTCAGCTCCTCCGAATCGCCCCAGGTCAGGCCACTCTCCTTCCAAGAGGTGAGCCGTGTGGGGATTCCAGATCTAAATTCGGGGGCCGCTACCCATTTAGGGTCACGCGGCTCGGTGATGTAGAACCACCCCGATTGCCATCCCTTGATGGTTTCCACGAAGGCGCCCTCGAGCCAGATGACATTGGGTATCTTACCCACCATGGCGCCTCCGCACTCTGCCTGATTCCCCTTCACTACCTTCGGCTTGACGTTGAAGGTCTTGAGCCACAAGCCGAAGTGGGGCTGGATGCAGAGGAAGGCCTCGCACACGACGATAAACGCTGAGATGTTGAGAATGAAGTTTGGCGCCAGATCATGGAAATCTAGGCCGTAGTAGAACATGAGCCCCCGGACAAAGGGGTGAAGTGGAAAGCCCAGTCCGCGGAGGAAATGGGGGAGGAAAACCACCCTCTCATGGGGCCTGGGGGTAGGGATGAGCTGCCCCTTGTCGGGGAGATGATGCGCGATGTCGCTGGACAGGTATCCGGCGTCGCGCAGCCTTTCGATGTGCCCCTCCATAACGGAGGAGGCCATCCACTTGCCTCCCGCTCCGGACATGGCTGGAGAAGGTCGAGATGAGATTTGCGAACTTGGGCGCTGGAGCTCAAGTGCGCGGAGATGGATAAGCAAAGGAGGAAGAAGGCGTAGGTAAGGAGGTGGATCCTTATCCCTTATATATGGGTGGACGGAGACTATTCGTCCCCACCGGCCTGGTAAAACTCTCTTATCTCCCAAGCGCCGCAATCAATGGCACGGTTGGGTTACCCACGTCCGTATCGATGGGAATCCCGGAATAAGGGGAACATGATCTCTGCTTCGAGAAGACGTGCCAAGGAAACCGCTTCGCTAAACGCGCTGAGGTGGTATAATAAAAACGATTCAAGTAAAGGCTTGGTGGTGGTGTGACATCATGCCACAAAATACGTCAGCAGATTGAACTTGTGAACATATTATTCTCTCTACGGTGGTATGTGGAATTTAATTTGCAGAGCCGGACACTATCCTGGTGTTCACAATCTCCTGTGGATTATTCGGAGGAGGAACCCGCCTTGCAATGCCGAACAATATGCGCGCTGGACTCATCGTCATTGAAGCCTGGTTCAGGGGCTACTGAGGGAGTCCTGGACTAGGGGGTGTCCGGATAGCCGGACTATCATCATCGGCCGGACTCCAAGACTATGAAGATACAAGATTGAAGACTTCGTCCCGTGTCCGGATGGGATTTTCCTTGGCGTGGAAGGCAAGCTTGGCGATACGGATATGTAGATGTCCTACCATTGTAACCGACTCTGTGTAACCCTAGCCCTCTCTGTTGTCTATATAAACCGGAGGGTTTTAGTCCGTAGGACACACAACCATTACAACAATCATACCATAGGCTAGCTTCTAGGGTTTAGCCTCCTTGATCTCGTGGTAGATCCACTCTTGTACTACCCATATCATCAATATCAATCAAGCAGGAATAGGGTTTTACCTCCATCGAGAGGGCCCGAACGTGGGTAAAAACATCGTGTCCCTTGTCTCCTGTTACCATCCGCCTAGACGCACAGTTCAGGACCCCCTACCCGAGATCCGACGGTTTTGACACCGACAGAAGGCTTCTTCCTGTGTCCGGATAGGACTCTCCTTGGCGTGGAAGGCAAGCTTGGCGATTCGGATATGTAGATTCTTTTCTCTGTAACCGAATTTGTACAACCCTAGCCCCCTCCGGTGTCTATATAAACCGGAGGGTTTAGTCCATAGGAAATAATCATAATCCCATAGGCTAGATTTCTAGGGTTTAGCCCTTACGATCTCGTGGTAGATCAACTCTTGTAATACTCATATCATCAAGATCAATCAAGCAGGAAGTAGGGTATTACCTCCATAGAGAGGGCCTGAACCTGGGTAAACATTGTGTCCCCCGCCTCCTGATACCATTAGCCTTAGACGCACAATTTGGGACCCCCTACCCGAGATCCGTCGGTTTTGACACCGACATTGGTGCTTTCATTGAGAGTTCCACTGTGTCGTCACGATAAGGCTTAATGGCTCCTTCAATCATCTATAGCAATGCGGTCCAGGGCGAGGTTTTCCTCCTCGGACAGCTCTTCATGTTCGGCAGCTTCACACTGCGGGCCAACTCGCTTGGCCATCTGGAGCAGATCGACAGCTACGCCCCTGGCCGTCAGGTCAGATTTGGAAGCTTGAATTACGTGGCCGATGTCCGCGGAGACTTTATCTTCGACGGTTCGACCCCATGACCTTCACCCCTTGTCACCATGATGAACATGACCTAGATCTGTCATCGGATCGTGCTCAGGAGATAGTACCTACAACCGCTTTGGCCCTAGATCCGAAACAGATCGCGCCATCCGAGGACGGGATGCTCAACCCCGCTGCGGAAGCTGCAGACTCAGCGGCGATACAGCCGCACATAGATCCAACCTCGAGTGGGCCCTGTGTTATCAAAACCTCGGATCCGTCTCCGGCCATAGGTTCCAAACCGCATGCATCCACGCCCATTGAATCTGATCGGGCACCGATCTTTGAGTTCGACTCGATGAACATCTTCCGGAACTCACCCTTTGGCGATGTGCTACACTCATTAAAAGCCCTCTCCTTATCCGAGGGCTCTCAACCGAACTATATCCTGCTTGAGCTGGAAGATGATGACGGAGAATCTCGCTTCCCACACACCACCCATTACATAGCCACTATCGAGGACTTAACTGACATGCTCGACTACGACTCTAAAGACATCGATGGTATGGGCGATGATGCCGGAGAGGAGCAGGCACAAAAACCACCGCTCACAGGGCGCTGGACAGCCACCTCCTTGTACGACGTATACATGGTGGATACACCCAAAGAGAACAATGGCGACAATGAAAGCCCGGTTGAGGATAAGCCTCCTGAGATACAGCCAAAGAACCAGTGTTAGCGGCGCCGCTCTAAGCCACGCCATGGTAAAAACAGCAATACCGTCACAGGAGAAAACAATACTCGGGACGACGCCAAAGACAATGAAGACCCCATCGAGCCAACCTCCGAACAGGAGGAACGGGAAGATGGGCAAGCCAACCCTGATGAACAGGCCATGAACGAAGACGCGGAGGATAGTAATTACCTTCCGCTCTCCGAGGACGAGGTGAGCCTCGGCGATGAAGACTTTATCGTGCCTGAGGAGCCCATCGAGCAGGGGCGCTTTAAGCGCCGGCTAATAGCCACTGCAAGGAGCCTGAAAAAGAAACAGCAGCAGCTTCAGGCTAATCAATATCTACTCAACGACAGATGGAATGATGTCCTCGCAGCCGAGGAATACGGCCTCGAGCGCCCTACCAAAAGTTACCCGAAGCGCAAACTGTTACCATAGTTTGATGACGAAGTGCTGGAACCCGTCCCACCAGCGCATAATACGGCCGACCGGCCACCACGCGGCCTGGACAAAGCGGCACCTTGAGCCGAACACCGGCCCGCACTAACTCGCCATAAAAATAGAAATGCAACAGCTCGAGGACACACATATGACCTGTGGTATGACCTGGAAGATAGAGCATGTTAGACCAGATGAATTTATGAGCCGCGGGGGCGTGCCCTGACGCGCGACAACGGCCATCTGGGTGGACGCGACAAACATAACCACGTCTGGGCCGAGAACCGCAAACGAACTCCATCTGAGCTACGTCACGATTTGGCCCGATATAGAGGCGCCGCACACCCCCTTTGCTTCACTGATGAAGTAATGGAACATGAATTCCCATAAGGGTTTAAACCTGTGAACATCGAATCATATGATGGCACAACAGACCCCGCGGTATGGATTGAGGATTTTCTTCTCCATATTCACATGGCCCGCGGTGATGATCTTCACGCCATCAAATACCTCCCGCTCAAACTCAATGGGCCAGCCAAGTACTGGTTGAACAGCTGATGTCTACTACACAATCTTCTTCTTGTAGACATTGTTGGGCCTCCAAGTGAAGAGGTTTGTAGGACAGTAGCAAATTTCCCTCAAGTGGATGACCTAAGGTTTATCAATCCATGGGAGGCGTAGGATGAAGATAGTCTCTCTCAAACAACCCTGCAACCAAATAACAAAGAGTCCCTTGTGTCCCCAACATAGCCAATACAATGGTAAATTGTATAGGTGCACTAGTTCAGCGAAGAGATGGTGATATAAGTGCAATATGGATGGTAGATATAGGTTTTTGTAATCTGAAAATATAAAAACAGCAAGGTAACTAATGATAAAAGTGAGCGTAAACGGTATTGCAATGCTAGGAAACAAGGCCTAAGGTTCATACTTTCACTAGTGCAAGTTCTCTCAACAATAATAACATAATTGGATCATATAACTACCCCTCAACATGCAACAAAGAGTCACTCCAAAGCCACTAATACCGGAGAACAAACGAAGAGATTATGGTAGGGTACGAAACCACCTCAAAGTTATCCTTTCTGCTCGATCTATTCAAGAGTCCGTAGTAAAATAACATGAAGCTATTCTTTCTGTTCAATCTATAATAGAGTTCATACTAGAATAACACCTTAAGACACAAATCAATCAAAACCCTGATGTCACCTAGATACTCCATTGTCACCTCAAGTATCCGTGGTCATGATTATACGATATGCATCACACAATCTCAGATTCATCTATTCAATCAACACAAAAGTACTTCAAAGAGTGCCCCAAAGTTTCTACCGGAGAGTCAAGACGAAAACGTGTGCCAACCCCTATGCATAGGTTCATGGGTGGAATCCGCAAGTTGATCACCAAAACATACATCAAGTGGATCACGTGATATCCCATTGTCACCACAGATAAGCACGGCAAGACATACATAAAGTGTTCTCAAATCCTTAAAGGCTCAATCCGATAAGATAACTTCAAAGGGAAAACTCAATCCATTACAAGAGACTAGAGGGGGAGAAACATCATAAGATCCAACTATAATAGCAAAGCTCGTGATACATCAAGATCGTGCCATAGAGAGAACACGAGAGAGAGAGAGAGAGAGAGAGAGAGAGAGAGAGAGAGAGAGAGAGAGATCAAACACATAGCTACTGGTACATACCCTCAGCCCCGAGTGTGAACTACTCCCTCCTCGTCATGGAGAGCGCCGGGATGATGAAGATGGCCACCGGTGAGGGATCCCCCCTCCGGCAGGGTGCTGGGACGGGCTCCCGAGAGATTTTTGGTGGCTACAGAGGCTTGCGGTGGCGGAACTCCCGATCTGTTGTTCGCTTTGATGTTGTTAGGGTATATGGGAATATATAGGCGAAAGAAGTCGGTCGGGGGAGCCTCGAGGGTCCCACAAGACAGGGGGGCACGCCCCCCACCCTCGTGGCCACCTCGAAGCTTCCTTGACTTCAACTCCAAGTCTCTTGGATCGCTACCGTTCCAAAAATAACGCTCCCGAAGGTTTCATTCCGTTTGGACTCCGTTTGATATTCCTTTTCTTCGAAACACTGAAATAGGCAAGAAAACAACAATATGGGTTGGGCCTCCGGTTAATAGGTTAGTCCCAAAAATAATATAAAAGTGTATAATAAAGCCCATAAACATTCAAAACAGATAATAAAATAGCAAGAATGCTTCATAAATTATAGATACATTGGAGGCGTATCAGCATCCCCAAGCTTAATTCTTGCTCGTCCTCGAGTAGGTAAATGATAAAAGAAAGAATTTATGAAGTTCGAATGCTAGAAGGTGCACAAGTTTGACCAATGATAATTTCAATCACCTTTTCTAGCATCATTATATGTCATAACAGTAGTTCATCTCATAAAACTT
Organism: Triticum dicoccoides; assembly: GCF_002162155.2. NCBI lineage: Eukaryota > Viridiplantae > Streptophyta > Magnoliopsida > Poales > Poaceae > Triticum > Triticum dicoccoides. Next base: position 156,752,633 of record NC_041389.1, read on the forward strand.
CTCAAGATCAAGTAACAAGCTATTCACATGTTAAAGCATAGACCATAAACTTTCTTGAAAACTAGCAAACTTCATTCTCGGTCATCAAACAATTACAATTCATCTTATTTTCAGGAAGGGTCTATGTCAGAGCTTTGATTTAGCAAACTCCACATACTCAACTATCATATAGTCTTCTACAATTGCTAACACTCACGCAATACTTATGGTTATGGAGTTTTAATCGGACACTGAGAAAGATAGGGGCTTATAATTTTTCCTCCCAACGTATTCACCTTTGGGTGATGTCAACAATAATAGTTCATGCTAACTTACATCCAATTGGATATATATATATATATATATATATATATATATATATATATATATATATATATCAGGATCTTTCCAACACAAGGTGCTTGCCAAAGGATAAAATGAAAAAGGGAAAGGTGAAGATCACCTTGACTCTTGCATAAAGTAAAAGACATTAAGGTAAAAGATAGGCCCTTCGCAGAGGGAAGCAGAGGTTGTCATGTGCTTTTAGGGTTGGATGCACAAAATCTTAATGCAAAAGAACGTCACTTTATATTGCCACTTGTGATATGAACCTTTATTATGTAGTCCGTCGCTTTTATTTCTTCCATATCACACGATCGTATAAAGCTTATTTTCTCCGCACTAGTAAGTCATACATATTTAGAGAGCAATTTTTATTGCTTGCAACATGACAACTTACTTGAAGGATCTTACACAATCCATAGGTAGGTATGGTGGACTCTCATGGCAAAAACTGGGTTTAAGGATATTTGGAAGCACAAGTAGTATCTGTACTTAGTGCAAGGATTTTTGGCTAGCATGAGGGGGAAAGGCAAGCTCAACATGTTTGAATGATCCATGACAATATACTTTAACTGAGATGTGAGAAAACATAACCCATTACGTTGTATTCCTTGTCCAACATCAACCCTTTAGCATGTCATACTTAATGAGTGCTCACAATTATAAAAGATGTCCAAGATAGTATATTTATATGTGAAATCTCTCTTCCTTCAATATTCTTTCATGAATTGTTCAAATGACCAATACAATGCTTGCTAACCTTCAATAAATTTACAACCTCTACTTCTTAGATGTGAAGTCATTACTCCCCATGGGATAAGCAAATGAAACATATAAAATTTCAGATTTATGACATTCAACTCATTCAACCATTTACTCATAAGATACAAGTGAAGCACACGAGTAAATGACAAACTACTCCAAAAAGATATAAGTGAAGATCAATGAGTAGCTAAATAATTATTTAACTATGTGAAGACTCTCTCTCTCTCTCTCATTTAAGAATTTCAGATCTTGGTATTTTATTCAAACAGCAAGCAAAGCAAAATAAAATGACATTGCAAGGATAGCACAACTCATGTGAAGAAGCAAAAACTTAGGTTCAACAGATACTAACCGATAGTTGTTGAAGAAGAAAGGTGGGATGCCTACGGGGCATCCCCAAGCTTAGATGCTTGAGACTTCTTGGAATATTATCTTGGGGTGCCTTGGGCATCCCCAAGCTTGAACTTTTGCGTCCTCTTAATTCATCTCATATCATGGTTTCTCTATATCTCAAAAACTTCATCCACGTAAAACTCAACATGAACCCGTGAGATAAGTTAGTATAAAACAATGCAAAAACCTTATCATATTCTACTGTAGCATATCACTAAAATTATTATTCAGCATTGCATACTAAATGCCTCTGCATATTTAATACTCCTATCCTCAAATAGAATCATTAAACAAGCAAACATATGCAAACAATGCAAACATAACAGCAATCTGTCAAAACAGTACAGTCTGTAAAAAATGCAAGAGTATCAATACTTCCCTAAATCCAAAAATTATGAGAGAAAATTCTCACTGTAGTAAATTTATCAGATATTTTTATGCAAAAGGTTTCAACATTATATCATTCTCTGACATTTCTAGGGAAATTTTGCAATAGTGGTAAACTTTCTGTTTTGAAACAGCAACATGTATACTTGCAAAATAAGCATGGTAAAGGCTATCCTTGACATTTTTATTGAAACTAAATATGCAAAACATTATTCTAAATAAAAGCAATCAAATACTAACAAAATAAAATGACTCTCCAAGCAAAACACATATCATGTGGTGAATAAAAATATAGCTCCAAGTAAAGTTACCGATGAACGAAGACGAAAGAGGGGATGCCTTCCGGGGCATCCCCAAGCTTAGGCTTTTGGTTTTCCTTGATTATTACCTTGGGGTGCCATGGGAATCCCCAAGCTTAGGTTCTTGCCACTCCTTATTCCATAGTCCATCGAATATTTACCCAAAACTTGGAAACTTCACAACATAAAACTCAACAGAAAACTCGTAAGCTCCGTTCATATAATAAAACAACCACTTAGGTACTGTAATGAACTCATTCTAAATTCATATTGGTGTAATATCTACTGTATTCAAACTTATCTATGGTTCATACCCTCCGATACTACTCATAGATTCATCAAAATAAGCAAACAACACATAGAAAACAGAATCTGTCAAAAACAGAACAGTCTGTAGTAATCTGTATCAAACGTATACTTATGGAACTTCAAAACTCCTACAAAATTAGGAAGTCCTAAGAAATTTGTGTACCAATCAAGAGAAAAAGGAATCATATCAGAATCACGTTTGTGTGAATTATCAAAACTAATTTACTGGGTGCAAAAGTTTCTGATTTCCAGCAGGATCAACACAACTATCACCGTAAGCTATCCTAAAGGTCTTACTTGGCACTTTATTGAAACAAAAGCTATAAAACATGATTACTACAGTAGCATAATCATGTGGACACACAAAAACAGTAAGGATAAATATTGGGTTGTCTCCCAACAAGCGCTTTCCTTTAATGCCTTTCTAGCTAGGCATGATGATGACAACGATGCTCACATAAAAGATAAGAATTGAAACATAACGGGAGCATCATGAAGCATATGACTAGCACATTTAAGTCTAACCCACTTCCTATGCCTAGGGATTTTGTGAGCAAACAATTGATGGGAACAATAATCAACTAGCATAGGAAGGTAAAACAAGCATAGCTTCAAGATTTTCAACACATAGGGAGGAAACTTGATATTATTGCAATTCCTACAAGCATATGTTCCTCCCTCATAATAATTTTCAGTAGCATCATGAATGAATTCAACAATATAACCAGCACCTAAAACATTCTTTTCATGATCTACAAGCATAGAAAATTTACTACTCTCCACATAAGCAAAATTCTTCTCATTCGGAATAGTGGGAGTATCATAAGAGACTCGAATACCAAAAATTGTTTCCTCATTAAAAGAGTAATGTTCAAAAAAGGGTAATCATAATCATGAAAAGTTTTATAAATATAATCATCACTACTTTTTATATCATAAGTTTCATCACTATAATCATCATAAGTAAGAGGCATGTTATCATCATAACAACTTTGCATATCAAAACTTGGGAGGCTAAAAATATCATCTTCATTAAACGTAGAATCCCCAAGCTTGGGACAAACATTAATTGCAGCAAATATATTCTCAAATATTTCATCCTCATCAAACATAGCTTCCCCAAGCTTGGGCCCTTTCATATCATAAGCATAATCACTCTCATCATTAATAGTATGGATAGCACCAATAGTATAGCAATTATCATCATCACAATGAGTAGTAGGAGCAACATCATTTGGGAGAGATAACTTTCTACCTTTGTTGCTCCTTCTTTTTTTTCACATTATGTGTGGGTTCAACCCTCTTCTTTGAGCTCCTTATAGATGAGATTGGTTGAATAGAAAGCTCCTCCTCGTTACCTGATTCATCATAAGAAATAATAGGAAGATATTGGGAAGTCTCTTCCTTTTCATTAGTATATTCTTCATCTTCTATTTGCTTTCCTTTCTTTAGGTAATTGGAAATATAAGGATTTTCAATGCAATTCACCGCACAATACAAATAAATCTCCTCTAGATCAATATCAAGGAATTCCTCAAGGTTAAATTCTGGAATAAGCTTAGTTGCATGTTTCAATTCTTCATAACCCAAAAGCAAACTAAGTTCATTATGATGCGCAAGGGATATCACTTCATCACAATTTTTGGACACGATTCAATCATGAAACAATTTGCGTCGGAGATTTAAATGACCATGATCATTGCAGAGTTCACAAGTACGGCGGAGATATTTTAAATTTTCAGCACTAACATTAAGCCTTTCTTGGAACCATTTAGTTTCTAAATGCTTATGCCCCTTGAAATATCTATTTTCCCTATTTGGTGTGTACTTGAAATCCCAATTCACTCCACAAAAATCGACATGTTTATAGGAGACATTTTCATCATAACTAGTGCAATCATCATTAAAAGTGCAATCATCATTAGTACTATGGATATTCAAAGAGTTCATACTAACAACATTGCAATCATGCTCATCATTCAAAAATTTAGTACCAAGCATTTTATAGACTTCTTCTTCTAGCACTTGAGCACAATTTTCCATTTCATCATACTTACGAAAGATATTAAAAAGATGAAGCGTATGAGGCAAACCCTATTCCATTTTTTGTAGTTTTCTTTTATATACTAAACTAGTGATAAAACAAGAAACAAAAAGATTCGATTGCAAGATCTAAAGATATACCTTCAAGCACTCACCTCCCCGGCAATGGCGCCAGAAAAGAGCTTGATGTCTACTACACAACCTTCTTCTTGTAGACGTTGTTGGGCCTCCAAGTACAGAGGTTTGTAGGACAGTAGCAAATTTCCCTCAAGTGGATGACCTAAGGTTTATCAATCCGTGGGAGGCGTAGGATGAAGACGGTCTTTCTCAAACAACCCTGCAACCAAATAACAAAGAGTCTCTTGTGTCCCCAACACACCCAATACAATGGTAAATTGTATAGGTGCACTAGTTCGGCGAAGATACGGTGATACAAGTGCAATATGGATGGTAGATATAGGTTTTTGTAATCTAAAAATATAAAAACAGCAAGGTAACTAATGATAAAAGTTAGCGTAAACGGTATTGCAATGCTAGGAAACAAGGCCTAAGGTTCATACTTTCACTAGTGCAAGTTCTCTCAACAATAATAACATAATTGGATCATATAACTATCCCTCAACATGCAACAAAGAGTCACTCCAAAGCCACTAATAGAGTAGAACAAATGAAGAGATTATGGTAGGGTACGAAACCACCTCAAAGTTATCCTTTCTACTCGATCTATTCAAGAGTCCGTAGTAAAATAACATGAAGCTATTCTTTCCGTTCAATCTATCATAGAGTTCATACTAGAATAACACCTTAAGACAGAAATCAACTAAAACCCTAATGTCACCTATATACTCCATTGTCACCTCAAGTATTCGTGGGCATGATTATATGATATGCATCACACAATCTCAGATTCATCTATTCAACCAACATAAAAGTACTTCAAAGAGTGCCCCAAAGTTTCTACCGGAGACTCAAGACGAAAACGTGTGCCAACCCCTATGCATAGGTTCATGGGCGGAACCCGCAAGTTGATCACCAAAACATACATCAAGTGGATCACGTGATATCCCATTGTCACCACAGATAAGCACGGCAAGACATACATAAAGTGTTCTCAAATCCTTAAAGGTTCAATCCGATAAGATAACTTCAAAGGGAAAACTCAATCCATTACAAGAGACTAGAGGGGGAGAAACATCATAAGATCCAACTATAATAGCAAAGCTCGCGATACATCAAGATCGTGCCATAGAGAGAACACGAGAGAGAGAGAGAGAGGGAGAGATCAAACACATAGCTACTGGTACATACCCTCAGCCCCGACGGTGAACTACACCGGCCCTCCTCGTCATGGAGAGCGCCGAGATGATGAAGATGGCCACCGGTGAGGGATCCCCCCTCCAGCAGGGTGCCGGAACGGGCTCCCGAGAGGTTTTTGGTGGCTAAAGAGGCTTGCGGCGGCGGAACTCCCGATCTATTGTTCGCTTTGATGTTTTTAGGGTATATGGGAATATATAGGCGAAAGAAGTCGGTCGGGGGAGCCTCGAGGGGCCCACGAGACAGGGGGCGCGCCCCCCACCCTCGTGGCCACCTCGAAGCTTCCTTGACTTCAACTCCAAGTCTCCTGGATCGCTTCCGTTCCAAAAATAACGCTCCCGAAGGTTTCATTCCGTTTGGACTCCGTTTGATATTCCTTTTCTTCGAAACACTGAAATAGGCAAGAAAACAGCAATATGGGTTGGGCCTCTGGTTAATAGGTTAGTCCCAAAAATAATATAAAAGTGTATAATAAAGCCCATAAACATTCAAAACAGATAATAAAATAGCATGAATGCTTCATAAATTATAGATACGTTGGAGATGTATCAACAGCCTACCCAAAAACTCCATTGGCAGCTGGGAGGACATGGAGGATGCCTTCCTCGACAACTTCCGAGGCACATATGTCCGACCTCCAGATGCCGACGACTTAATTCACATAGTTCAATAACCCGGGGAGTCAGCAAGGAAATTCTGGACTAGGTTCTTAACTAAAAAGAACCAGATTGTCGATTGTCCGGATGCCGAAGCCCTAGCGGCCTTGAAGCATAGCATCCGCGACGAATGGCTCGCCCGACACCTCGGCCAAGAAAAGTCGAAGTCCATGGCAGCCCTCACGGCACTCATGACCTGCTTCTGTGCGGGCGAAGATAGTTGGCTAGCTCGTAGCAATAACAACACAAGCGAACCTGGCACTTCCGGAGCCAGAAACAGCAACGGCAAGCCCCGACGCAACAGACACAAGCGTTGAAACAACGGTGACAACACCGAAGACACGATGGTCAACACCGGATTCCGCAGCTCTAAGTCCGGTCAGCAGAAAAAGCCATACAAAAGAAACAATCTAGGCCCATCCAGTTTGGACTGCATACTCGATCGTCCATGTCAAATCTACGGCACCCCTGACAAACCATCCAATCATACCAACAGAGAGTGTTGGGTCTTCAAACAGGCCGGCAAATTAAATGCCGAAAACAAAGAGAAGGGGTCCCAAAGCGAGGACGATGACGAGGAGCCCCGGCCACCGAACACTAGGGGTAGAAGAAGTCCCCCCCCCCAGTCAAAACGGTGAACATGATATATGCTACCCATATCCCCAAGAGGGAGCGCAAGCGCGCACTCAGGGACGTCTACGCGATAGAGCCAGTCGCCCCAAAGTTCAACCCATGGTCATCCTGCCCAATCACCTTTGATCGCAGGGATCATCCGACCAGTATCCGTCATGGCGGTTCAGCCGCACTGGTCCTTGACCCAATTATTGATGGGTTCCATTTGAAGCGAGTCCTCATGGACGGTGGCAGCAGCCTGAACCTGCTTTATCAGGATATAGTGCGCAAAATGGGTATCGACCCCTCAAGGATCAAACCCACCAAAACCACCTTTAAAGGTGTCATACCAGGTGTAGAGGCCTACTGTATGGGCTCAATCACACTGGAAGTGGTATTCGGATCTCCGGATAATTTCCTAAGCAAAGAATTGATCTTCGATATAGTCCCATTCCGAAGTGGCTATCACGCACTGCTCGAATGAACCGCATTCGCTCGATTCAATGTGGTGCCGCACTACGCCTATCTCAAGCTCAAGATGCCCGGACCACGTGGTGTTATAACAGTCAATGGAAACACGAAACGCTCCCTCCGCATTGAGGAGCACACCGCCGCCCTTGCAGCAGAAGTACAGAGCAGCTTTTTCAGGCAGAACCTCAATTTGGCAGCCAAGCTCCCGGACACCGTCAAGCGAGTCCGAACTACTCTGTAGCAGGACAGTCCAGCTTGTCTAGAGCTCGACTAGCAATTTGGCCTCCGTCCTAGTCCCGACCAAGCGACGACACTCGTGCCGTGCATACATAACTATGCACTCAAAATACCATGGGCATAGACGGAGGCACAGCTAGATCGTGGTCCATAATACGGCTCAACCGCTCCTGGTTCCGCATACTTTTACTTTTCCTTTTTCTTTTCAGGTCCCTTTTCTTTCTCAGGTAGTTCCTAGTGACCTGATCAACGGACCTATAGAGGGACGCATACACCAAGACGGCAAGAAGCATTGATGTATGGCAAAATTTCTAGGTGGTTTCTTTAAATAATCATTATACCTGTCTTGAGGACCCACACGTAGCTCTCCCTTGGTTGGGGCATGTTAAATAGCCCTGGTGCTTATCGCATTACTTGTACAAAATATGCTTTGACATATTAATCAAACTACAATGGAAAACGGTTTGCGGCCCAATTTCTGTGGCATTAGCCTTGTACTTTATTTTCCTTCTATTTTGATATTTTTATCAATTGCAACCGTACACTTTGGTACGCCTTAATTCGCCAGGGGCTTCCTAATGCCCCTATACGGCAACAAAGTCCAAACACTTTTTCACAGTACAGTTCGGCACCCCGGACTTATAGCATTATATGCATCGACTCCGAATCAGTCTTTGGTCAATAGTTGGGTAGCCCGGCTCCTGTGCTTACTACATTACATTCCGCTATATCGGCTAGGGTAGTAAAGGGAGAACTACTGCGATTGTGTCCTGGTTCATCCGGATGAGCACCTCAGTAGAGAAAGCCGAAAACTGACTGTCATGATGAGGCGAGAGCCGATCAGCTGTTTGAGAGGTTTCAAATCCTTAGAGATTTTTCCCGCATTATGCGAGGAATCGGTTTCTTATCTGATCAGGTGTTTACAGCATCCCAAGCTTGGACTTCCAAATACTAGGGGCTGCGCCTAAATTTTTGTTGTCAAACTCCTATGGCTAAGTGAGGGTGATAAAGCCGTATAGTCTGATTGCCTTGTTCATTGCGCTAAACACCTCCTTTAAGGACCAAACTTTGGAGTAAATAGTGTTTAGATTTATCCCGAACACCCCCATACTATCTACATGGGGGCAGAAGCCGACGACTGGCCAACTCTTAGATTTCACAATATGGCCGCACAGGAGGTAAAATTTTAAATAACAAGCATCATATTACATAACGATCTTGTTTCATAATACAGAACAGGATAACGTGAATGCATTCATGGAAATATAACATCCTTTCCACACCGCTCCGCTACAATGCGGGACCCCTCCAGGACATTGTCAAAATACAGTTCAGGTGTGCGGTGCTCCTTGCCCACGGGCGGCCCCTCGGTCGCAACCTTCACAGCGTCCATCTTCTCCCATTGCATCTTGACTCGGGTGAAGGCCATGCGCGTACCTTTAATGCAGACCGACCGCTTGATGGCATCCACCCGAGGGCAGGCATTAACTAGCCGCTTCACGAGCCTGAAGTAGCTGCTGGGGATGGCTTTGGCAGGCCATAGCCGGATTATCAAATCCTTCATGGCTAGTTCACCCACTTTGTGCAGTTCGACCAACTGTTTTAGCTGGTCACTCAATGGCACCGGATATTCCGGCGCAAGGTATTGCGACCAAAATAGCGCCTCTGTAGAGCTCCTCTCTTTGGCTCGGAAGAATTCCGCAGCGTCTGAAACGCTGCTCGGCAGATCCGCAAACACCCCTGGAGAACTCCAAATCCGGGTCAGTAATAGGAACATTTTCTTCAAATATTTGCTCTCCATAATAAAGGCCTTACCCGCCGCGATTTTCATGGCCTCCTGGATTTCTTCGAGGGCGCCTTGGGCTTCAACCCGGGCATCGTGTGCGTTCTGGAAGGCCTTGTCTAGTTCGGACTTTTGATCCGCAAGGTCGCGTCTAAGGACTCGCACTTCTTGACGGCATCTTGGAGCTCCTGATGGACCTCGCTGACCCTAGCCTCGTGCTTCTCACAGGCAGCCTTCTCCTTGGCCGCTTTCTCCTTGGCCTCGGCCAGCGCCTTCTTGAGGGTTTCCACCTTGGTCGCCACTCCTAACAAATAAAATGGTAGTTCAGCCACTATAATTGATTCATCCTTCCTGACTGTATACAAGATTATTGCATACCTTGGCTATCCTCCAGCTGCTTTTTAACGCGGCTGAGCTCCTCCTCGGTCCACTCCAGACTCTGCTTCAGTTCGGAGACCTCAGCAGTGCGAGAGGTCGCAGCCAGTGATACGCCTCCGTCGTATCTATAATTTTTGATTGTTCCATGCCAATATTCTTCAACTTTCATATACTTTTGGCAACTTTTTATACTATTTTTGGGACTAACATATTGATCCAGTGCCCAATGCCAGTGCCTATCTGTTGCATGTTTTTTGTTTCGCAGAAACCCAATATCAAACGGAGCCCAAACGGGATAAAAATGGACGGAGATTTTTTTGGAATATTTATGATTTTTGGGAAGTAAAATCAACGCGAAACGGTGTCGGGGTGGCCATGAGACAGGGGGCGCGCCCTCCTCCTGGGCGCGCCCTGGACTCTCGTGGGCCACCCGTAAGTCGGATGACGCTCTTCTTTTGGCGCAAGAAAGCTAATTTTATGAGAAAGATCTGGGCGAGGGATTCACCCCAATCGGAGTTACGGATCTCTGGATATTTAAGAAACGGTGAAGGGGTAGAATCCCAGAACGCAGAAACAGAGAGAAAGATCCAATCTCGGAGGGGCTCTCGCCCCTCCCACGCCATGGGAGCCAAGGACCAGAGGGGAAACCCTTCTCCCATCTAGGGAGGAGGTCAAGGAAGAAGAAGAAGAAGGGGGCCTCTCTCCCCCTTGCTTCCGGTGGCGCCGGAGCGCTGCCGGGGGCCATCATCATCACCGCGATCTTCACCAACACCATCGTCATCTTCACCAACATCTCCATCACCTTCCCCCATCTATATCCAGCGGTCCACTCTCCCGCAACCCGCTGTACCCTCTACTTGAACATGGTGCTTTATGCTTCATATTATTATCCAATGATGTGTTGCCGTCCTATGATGTCTGAGTAGATTTCCATTGTCCTATCGGTGATTGATGAATTGCTATGATTGGTTTGAGTTGCATGTTTTATTATTGGTGTTGTCCTATGGTGCCCTCTGTGTCGCGCAAGCGTGAGGGATTCCTGCTGTAGGGTGTTGCAATGCGTTCATGATTCGCTTATAGTGGGTTGCATGAGTGACTGAAACACAAACCCGAGTGAGGGAGTCCTGGACTAGGGGGTGTCCGGATAGCCGAACTATCATCATTGGCCGGACTCCAAGACTATGAAGATACAAGATTGAAGACTTCGTCCCGTGTCCGGATGGGACTTTCCTTGGCGTGGAAGGCAAGCTTGGCGATACTGATATGTAGATCTCCTACCATTGTAACCGACTCTGTGTAACCCTAGCCCTCTCCGGTGTCTATATAAACTGGAGGGTTTTAGTCCATAGGACGAATAACAATCATACCATAGGCTAGCTTCTAGGGTTTAGCCTCCTTGATCTCGTGGTAGATCTACTCTTGTACTACCCATATCATCAATATTAATCAAGCAGGACGTAGGGTTTTACCTCCATCGAGAGGGCCCGAACCTGGGTAAAAACATCATGTCCCTTGTCTCCTGTTACCATCCGCCTAGACGCACAGTTCGGGACCCCCTACCCGAGATCCGCCGGTTTTGACACCGACATTGGTGCTTTCATTGAGAGTTCCTCTGTGCCGTCGCAATCAGGAAGGATGCCTCTTCCCGTCTTTAAGGACGGTACCGTTGCCAAAGGAGCTTTGTCCACCGGCCAAACTATCCGGCTAGGTGGTTTTCTTATGACCGCTTGTTCGGCCGCCGCTCCGACAATGACCTCTCGGGTCATTAAAAGTGATCTTCATGTCAACTCGGAACTCTCCAAGCAGCTAGATCCGATGGAGCTTTCCTCCATAAACGAGCTCTTGGATCGCATCGCCGCCCTGGGAGTCGCTACTGACTATGATCAGATTGGGCTTAAAACCGATCTGAGAGAGATCAACTCTCCCCAGGCTACCCACCACGTTGTCGTGGTAGAGGAACAGCGCGGCGACTCTTCTTCTATATTAAAGACCAGTTATGTCCGGATTCCTGATCCCTCCTTGCCGGATTCCCATGGAGGGACGGACGTCAGTCAAGTACTGAACCTAAAGTCGGGCAGCAGACCAGATTCGTTGGATAACATCCAGCAATCCAAGCTTCCAAATCCGGAAACTCCTCGGCCCTTGAGCCTCAGATTGGGCGGGGTTCCGAATTTAATTCCACCCGCCCACCCAAACACAAGCGATCTATCTCAAATACGGCAAGAGCCCGATGAAACAGTACATCATTACTGGGCCAGATTCCTCCTGGTTATGGACAGGATAAAGGACTGCCGTGAGGAAAGCGCAATCTTAATTTCTGCAACAATTGCACAGACAAGGGAATCATGAATGCCATAAGTCATCGTGAAATTACACGCTTCGCCGACCTGGCGTCCATAGTACGAAAGTACTGTGCGATGGAGAGTGCCTGGAAAACCGAAACCAAGTTTTGGGACCATCCGGCTCCGAACACAACCCTAGTCTGAAATAAAAGGGTGCATCATGCTCAAGCACCTAGGACAAAAACCAAAAAGCAGAAAAACCCTAAAGGGCACGGAACCTTACTGGAGGGATGGCTCAGCAGACCCTGTAAAATCCATAGTACAGAGGGCGCCACGCCAACACATAGCCTTCGAGCATGTTGGATACTACGGTAGGTGGCCAAAAGTGGCGAAGAACTTCTAGCCCCAGAGAACCACCCCAACAGTACCAGTACGGTATTAACAGTCTTCGAGACTTTCGCATCAAATAATATGAGGAAACGAACACTCCGCAGCCTCACCGAAGTCTACCAAGTAGCAACAATAAACCCATGGAGCGACACGGCTATCACCTTCAACGCCAGCGACGAACCTAAATTCCGAACATTGGTCCTCAGTCCAATATTGGACGGCTTTCGCCTTACTAAGGTACTCATGGATGGCGGCAGCGGATTAAACCTCATCTACGAAGAAACCCTTCGAAAAATGGAAATAGACTGGAGCCGCATTGAGCGAAGCAGCACAACCTTTAGAGGAATAATCCCTAGTCGGGAAGCACGCTGCACAAGAAAAATTACACTGGATGTGGTGTTCCGCTCGCCGGACAATTACAGGTCCGAGGAGGTCACATTCCAAGAGGCCCCGTTCAGCAGCGGATATCACGCTTTATTAGCGCGAGAGGCATTCACATTTTTTCAAGCTATACCCCATTACGGGTTCATGAAGGTTAAAATGCCTGGGCCCAATGGAATCATCACCCTTGCTAGTGATCCGGACATAGCACTCCGTGCCGAGAATAAGACAGCCGCACTAGCCCTAGAGGCACTATCCGAAGCCCTAGCGGCAGAGGAACTCACTGCGCTGCGCTCCACGGTGAACAGGGACGATGTGATACTCGATAAGAGATCCAAGTCCACCTCTTTTAAGCCAGCAGACGAAATAGTCAAATTCCAAGTCCATCCAACGGACCCCACAAAGACGGCCTCCATTGGGGCACAACTAAACCCTGGTGTAGACGTCGCACTACGAGAATTCCTTCGGGAAAATTGGGACATCTTTGCCTGGCACCCTTCAGATATGCCAGGAATCCCACGCAGGTTGGCAGAACACAGCCTAAACATCCTAAAAGGATTCAAGCCAGTCAAACAGGCTCTTCGGCGATTTTCCGAACCCAAAAGACAGGCAATGGGAGAGGAGCTAGCCAAACTATTAGAAGCCGGATTCATCAGATACATAAAACATCCGGACTGGCTAGCAAACCTGGTAATGGTACCAAAAAAGGACAAATCCTGGCGCCTGTGTGTCGATTTTAAAGACCTTAACAAGGCTTGTCCAAAGGATCCTTTCCCCCTTCCCCGCATTGATCAAATCATCGATGCTACCGCAGGGCACGATTCATTGTGCTTCCTCGATGCATACTCCGGCTACCATCAAATCAAGATGGCGGAGACAGACCAAGCCGCAACGGCATTCATTACTCCATACGGACCATTCTGCTTCAACACAATGCCCTTCGGGCTCAAAAACGCCGGCGCAACATATCGGCATGATTCAGACATGTCTGGCAACCCAGGTCGGCAAAACAGTGGAGGCATACGTAGACGATGTGGTTGTCAAGACCAAACACGTTGAAACTCTAGTAGACGATTTGAGGCTCACATTTGACAACCTCCGAGCATATGATATTAAGCTCAACCCGGAAAAATGCGTGTTCGGCGTACCAGCCGGAAAGCTCTTGGGCTTCATTGTATCCGGTAGAGGAATTGAAGCAAACCCAGCCAAGATCTGAGCTCTGTCACAGTTGGATATCCCAAAAGACCTCAAACAAATACAAAAACTGACTGGATGCGTGGCGGCTCTAAGCCGCTTCATCTCCCGCTTAGGAGAAAAGGCATTGCCCCTTTATCGCCTCCTCTGGCGCACCGAACACTTCGAATGGACGGATGCTGCCACGACCGGACTCGAAGAAATAAAGGCCATATTGGCAACAAATCTGGTCCTGGCCGCGCACAACTTGGGTGAACCAATGTTATTATACATCGCGGCAACACATCAGGTTGTAAGCGCGGTGCTCGTCGTCGAACGAGAAACAGAAGGACACAAATTCCCTCTTCAAAAACCAGCGTACTACGTATCCACTGTCTTAACTCCATGCAAGTCCCGGTATCCACATTATCAAAAGATAGCGTACGCGGTGTTCATGGCATCCCGGAAGCTGCGACACTACTTTCAAGAGTGTTCAATAACAGTAGCCTCCGAAGTACCTCTCAACGACATCATAAACAACCGCGATGCAACGGGCAGGATTGCAAAATGGGCCATTGAGCTCTTACCATTCGACATAACCTACAAACCACGGCGAGCTATAAAGTCACAAGTTTTGGCCGACTTCATCGCTGAATGGACCGAAGCCGAACTCCCTAAAGAGTACGGCGCATACTCCACTTGGATCATGCACTTCGACGGCTCCAAAATGTTGGCCGGCTTGGGGGTTGGCGTCGTCTAGATGTCCCCAACCGGAGACACAGTCCAATACATACTTCAGATAATGTACACAGACTCCAACAATGCAGCCGAATACGAGACCCTTCTACATGGTCTCCGGATGGCAATCTCCATGGGCATTCAACGCCTAGAGGTCCGCGGGGATCCAAACCTCGCAATATCCCAAGTAAATGGAGACTTTGACGCCAAGGATCCTAAAATGGCAGCCTACCGTAACGCTGTCCTAAAAATGGCAGCTCGGTTCAAAGGACTTGAATTCCACCATGTAGCCCGGGATAATAACCAGGCGGCCGATGTGTTGGCACGCATCGGCGCAAAACACGATGCCGTCCCTCCAAACATCTTCCTGGAGCGGCTCTTTAAGCCATCCGTATTATGGGAAGAGGAGTCCGGAAACAACAACCCGGAGCCAACCGCACCTCCCAACATCGAACATTCTGACACAATCGGTGGCTTAGCCAATGAAATAACACCTTCAGCCCACGAAATAATGGCAGTCATTGCCCCGTGGACGGAACCATTCCTAGCCTACTTAATTAGGCAGGAACTCCCCGAAGACCAAAACGAGGCCCGCTGCATAGTACAGCGATCTAAGGCCTACAAGGTCCATGAGGGAGAGCTTTATAAGAAAAGCACAACCAGAGTCCTTCAAAGGTGCATCTCCGAAGAGGAAGGGCGAAATCTTCTGGTTGAAATTCACGCCGGACTTGGCGGGCACCACGCCGTAGCCCGGGACCTTGTAGGCAAGGCCTTCCGTACAGGATTTTATTGGCCAACGGCCCGGGCAGATGCTCAGGACTTAGTCCAACGATGCGTCGGTTGCCAGCTCTTTGCTAATCAAAGCCACATGCCACCCACCGCCCTCAAAACTATACCCATCACCTGGCCGTTCATGGTCTGGGGGCTTGACATGGTTGGCCCCCTTAAAGGGGTAACCCACAAGCAAAAATACCTGTTGGTCATGGTGGACAAATTCACCAAATGGATAGAGGCCAAGCCAGTTAAAACGGCCGAATCCGGACCTGTGATAGACTTCATATCTGGGGTGGTACACCGTTATGGCGTCCCCCATAGCATCATCACTGATAACGGCACGAACTTCACGGTCGACGAGGTTAAACTCTGGTGCAAAACTATGGGCATCAAGCTCGACTACGCTTCAGTCTATCACCCTCAAACTAACGGTCAAGTCAAACGAGCAAATGGTCTAATCATGAGCGGCATCAAACCCAGGCTAGTGCGCTGCCTCACGGAATCTAACACACACTGGGTGGAGGAGCTCGACTCCGTACTCTGGGGGCTACGGACCACGCCAAACCGCACTACCGGATTCACACCATTTTTTATGGTGTACGGCGCAGAGGCAGTTTTGCCCTGCGATATAATTCATGACTCACCTCGCGTGCGCATGTACAAAGAAAGAGAAGCCGAGCTGGATCGGCAGGACAGTTTGGACGCCTTAGAAGAGGAGCGCGACGTGGCAAAAGCTCGTTCCGCATTCTATCAACAGCAGGCTCGAAGATATCAAAGCCGAGAAGTACGGGCCAAAACTTACAATGTTGGCGAATTAGTTCTACGCCTGTCAGACAAGAAAAAGGACAAACTCAAGCCCAAATGGGAAGGTCCCTTCATCATCGACCAAGTCCTGACCGGCGGAGCATACTGTCTATGAAATGCATCGGACAACCGACTCGAGCCGAACCCATGGAACGTAGCCCGTCTCCGAAGATTCTACGCCTAGCGCCGGACTTAGAGTTCATCTCCTTCCTCCGTCCACATTTTATACTTTAGTTGTCTTTTGTTTTTCTCTCTCTTCCTCCTTTTTTCGTAAAGCCTTTGAGGGCTGATCTGTGCATTGTGCGCACACACTTGACGTGCGGCTCGCACTCATTATACCTAGGGGCTTCTTTAACAGAAGCTTATTTATAAGGGCTTCATGCCCAAAACATGTGTCACACTTCCGCATGTACCTTTTATTCACCATTATATGCATCGATATGACTTAAGTTTTGGCCAAGCTAGGTTGCCTGGCTCCTGTGCTTACCCCTACGTTCCCAATTGTTCGGCTAGGAGGTAAAGGGAGCACCTCTGCGATTGTTACTGCCGGGTCAGCCGGATGTGTACCTCAGACTGGGTGAAGCTGAAAGCTAGCGTTCTTAAGGGAATATTCGGTCGGTGACTTGAAAGATGATTTCTTACTTATTTATTTATCTGCCCCCAGACGTTTTTTCTGCTCTTTTCACATTCTGAACATGCACTTTAGGGCATGCCTCCCAGGGAAAGGAACCCCTAACGGACCTATTCTCCCTGGAAGATGTTTCTTACTAACCATGTAATATAACATAACTAGTTGGGCACTTGTCTGATAAAGCACTAATGACCCCTATGCCTGGTCTCCATGCATGCCCCGGTTTTTACATAACCATGAGGGTATTCGGACACACTCCAGACTGTTGGGTCCAGAGGTTGAAGCGAACAGGTCCGCAAAGACAAACGATCTACAATCCGGCTAGAAGGCATTTTACATGTCATTTTAAATTACATTGTCAACTCGACTGATTGTACTCCTCTTCAATCCCGTCTAATAGGCTGTCTAGTTTACAGTCCCGTTGGGAATACTTAGCGGCCAACCCTACTTGGCCGTACATTAAGCTCACAGGGATCTCCTTCCCATCAGGCCCCACAGGTCCGACCTCGGCTATGTGGTTCGGATCAGCCTTTGTGTACCGTGTCTTCACCATGGCCCAGGCCTCCCTGGTGCCTTGACGGCAGGCCGATATCTTCCACAAATAGAAGCGCTGCCGTGCTCCCTGAAGCTTCTCCGCAAGCCCTCCAAGAGCCTCGAGTAGGGAGACGGACGGCCATAAGGCCTGGGCGATGCTGCCCATCGCCTGCTGAACACGTTCGTGCAGTTGCTGCAGCTCGGGAAGTAGGTCACCCGTTGAACCGGGCATTTCCTCCGCAAGACGACCTGTGAGCACACCTACAGACACATTTCTGTCAATCGACTTTCTCGCCGAACTCTTCTTTTCAACAGAGTTTGCTCAAGCACTTACTGTAAATGCCGCGATGAAGCCGCCGATTCTCCTTCACGGAGTCAGACAGCTGGACCCGAACATCCTTTAGTTCTTCGCTTAGCTGGGTGTTGGCATCTTGGAGTTTGTTCCTCTCCTGCTGCACCCTCATAAGAACCTTCTCGCCGACCTTCAGCTGGCGCAGTAGATGTTGCTTGTCCGGATCTAGTCCGGCACCATCTGCAATATTATTGTCAGACTTATACATATGCCGCACTTCATAAAAGGCTTATCTTGTTGAAGTATGCATTACCAGAGGGGGTCTCTGTGGCTCCCCCCGCGGCGGCTAGTGCGGGCTCAAGTTGGGCCTTGCACTCTTGAAGCTCCTGGGATAGGTGGGTATTCTTCTCTGTAAGACCCTGCATAACAAATGATCCTTAAATCAGTTATTCTAACTATTTTAAGTCTCGGGGGCTACTGGCATATATAACTATTAAAATTCCTCACCCGTATGTCTTTCACATACTGCTCCATGTCTCTGGTTAGACCATCTCGAGCGGCACGGAGGTGCGTGTCTCCTGCATTAAAGGCATTCAATGCCTCCGGGGAGAAACACGCGTCACGAAGAACTGTCTGGCGGCGCCTGTGATTCATGGCGCTCTCCACCTCAGACCTGGTGGCGGACAGCCTGTCGGCATCCTTCGTTGGAGGAGCATCCGGCTCATGCCTTGTGTTTGCCTCCCCCTCTGGACCAGGCGTTGGAGCATGGCTGGCGGAGGCTTCATTGGCAACCTCTCTGGACAATGTCCGGCGAGCGCTGTTTCTCCTGGAAAAATCATGAGCGTTAATATACCTCCTAGGAATCTTTCCCTTAAAAACGGTGGTCTACCGTACCATTGCGGCGACGTTTCGATTCGCGCCGCACTCCTCTTACGCCTGCTAGGCCGAACTGACCCTTGTTGGTCAGCCGCCGCGGGTTCAGCTTCCCACCTTAAAGGCGCCTCCTGCAGAGCACCGTTGGTATAGGTGTTCAGAAATGAGCACGGATAAGCAATGATGTCAGGACTCCGGTCATAGTTACCTGGGAAGCCGGAGTTAAACCGGGGTAGTCGGCCGTAATGGCGACCAAAGCATTGTCCATGCTGAGTTGGTGGAACACCCCATCGATCAGCTCCACCTTTATGTCCGGATCCTCTTCGAAGGCCGGATCAAGGGATCATCCCGGATCCTCGGGCTGTGGAGTCAGGCTGTGTATGCCCTCTACGTCCCGGCGCAGCTCCTGCGTCAAAATCACAAAGTGAGACACTTAACTTTGGGAATATGGATCAGATAGATAAACGTCCGCTTACCCAGCTCCGAGGGTTATTCATGGAGAATCCATTCAATGGACTCGTGCGGAGGAAGTCCTCTTTCTCCCCCTTGTACAAGCCGGACAGGATCTTCATGAGATCATCAACCGATCCTGGCCCCTTGCGGCCATGACGGGTGGCGTCATCCTCCCCGTTGAAATCCCACATGGGGTGGCCCCTATATTGGAGCGGCTACACCCCTCGCATGATGCACGTTGCCATGACTCCAATCATGGTCAATCCGGAATGGGCCAGTAACCTTATCCGGCCCATCAGATATTGGACGCCCCTGTCATTCTCCCGTTGAGGGCTCCGCGGGCGCCAGCTCAGGCGTTTCTTCAGAGGAGCGTTGCTGAACTCCGGGAGTCCCATCCGAACTGGGTCCGGCAGTGGGGCGTCTTCCATATAAAACCATTCCGAAGGCCAGTCTTCGGACGCCTTCTTCGGGGTTCCAAATAGATATCCGGTTCCGGTGATGCGCCATATTTCGGCTCCGCCCACTTGATATAGCAACCCCTCATGAGAACGGGGTACGAGGCAAAACAATCTCTTCCACAGCGCAAAGTGGGCCTCGATGCCCAAGAACAGCTCGCAAAGGGCTACAAAGCCCGCGATGTGCAAATTGGAGGCAGGTGTAAGGTGGTGAAGCTGGAGTCCATAGAACTCCAGGAGCCCCCGGACAAACGGATGTATTGGAAATCCGAGTCCCCTTATTAGATAAGGGACGAAGCATACCCGCTCTCCTTTGGAGGGATTGGGGACGCTCTCTGCCTACTTTCCACCCTTGTAGGTGGCTAGTCCGGCTCGAACCGGAACCATGAAGGCTGGGGGAAGATATCTCTCTGCTTGGAGCGTCACTAGCTCGCTATGCGGGACTGAACATCTCCTCCAATCTCCTGGCTGAGGGCTGGGAGCGCGAGAGGAGGAGCCGCGTTGACTGTCCATGATGGAATCGATTTTTGTCAGAAGCGCTTCGATGAGTACTTGCGAAAGGAGGATGGTGTGATTCGGATCTAGATCCTCGCCTCTCTTATAGGCAGCTTATTCGCGCGGCTAGGGGGTGAAACGTAAAAATACCCTGGCTTTTCGCATTCATATGACATGTGGAAGAGGGCCATTATTGGACGTGGAAGCCAAGGAGCGCAACATTTATAAGGAAGCCGGACACTATTTGGCAAGCACATGGAATTTGAAAGAGAACCCGCCTTACAAAGCCGAAGACGATATATGCACCGGACTCGTCGTCATTGAAGCCTGGTTCGGGGGCTACTGAGGGAGTCCTGGACTAGGGGGTGTCCGGATAGCCGAACTATCATCATTGGCCGGACTCCAAGACTATGAAGATACAAGATTGAAGACTTCGTCCCGTGTCCGGATGAGACTTTCCTTGGCGTGGAAGGCAAGCTTGGCGATACGGATATGTAGATCTCCTACCATTGTAACCGACTCTGTGTAACCCTAGCCCTCTCCGGTGTCTATATAAACCGGAGGGTTTTAGTCCATAGGACGAATAACAATCATACCATAGGCTAGCTTCTAGGGTTTAGCCTCCTTGATCTCGTGGTAGATCTACTCTTGTACTACCCATATCATCAATATTAATCAAGCGGGACATAGGGTTTTACCTCCATCGAGAGGGCCCGAACCTGGGTAAAAACATTGTGTCCCTTGTCTCCTGTTACCATCCGCCTAGACGCACAGTTCGGGACCCCCTACCCGAGATCCGCCGATTTTGACACCGACACCGAGTAAGGGGATTGTTGCGTATGGGATAAAGGGGACTTGATACTTTAATGCTATGGTTGGGTTTTACCTTAATGAACTTTAGTAGTTGCGGATGCTTGCTAGAGTTCCAATCATAAGTGCATATGATCCAAGAAGAGAAAGTATGTTAGCTTATGCCTCTCCCTCAAATAGAATTGCAATAGTGACTACCGGTCTAGTAACGTAGTCAATTGCTTAGGGACAATTTCACAACTCCTACCACCACTTTTCCACACTCACTATATTTACTTTATTGCTTCTTTATCTAAACAGACCCTAGCTTTTATTTACGCGTTCTTTATTATCTTGCAAACCTATCCTATCACACCTACAAAGTACTTCTAGTTTCATACTTGTTCTAGGTAAAGCGAACGTCAAGCGTGCGTAGAGTCGTATCAGTGGCCGATAGGACTTGAGAGAGTATTTGTTCTACCTTTAGCTCCTCGTTGGGTTCGACACTCTTACTTATCGAAAGAGGCTACAACTATCCCGTATACTTGCGGGTTAAACTCTGGTGCAAAACTATGGGCATCAAGCTCGACTACGCTTCAGTCTATCACCCTCTAACTAACGGTAAAGTTGAACGAGCAAATAGTCTAATCATGAGGGGCATCAAACCCAGGCTAGTGCGCTCCCTCACAGAATCTAACACGCACTGGGTGGAGGAGCTCGACTCCGTACTCTAGGGGTTGCGGACCACGCCAAACCACACTACCGGATTCACACCATTTTTATGGTGTACGGCGCAGAGGCAGTTTTGCCCTGCGATATAATTCATGACTCACCTCGCGTGCGCATGTACGAAGAAAGAGAAGCCGAGCTGGATCGGCAGGACAGTTTGGACGCCTTAGAAGAGAAGCGCGACGTGGCAAAAGCTCGTTCCGCATTCTATCAACAGGAGGCTCGAAGATATCAAAGCCGAGAAGTACGGGCCAAAACTTACAATGTTGGCGAATTAGTTCTACGCCTGCCGGACAATAAAAAGGACAAACTCAAGCCCAAATGGGAAGGTCCCTTCATCATCGACCAAGTCCTGACCGGCGGAGC
Source organism: Triticum dicoccoides (assembly GCF_002162155.2). Classification (NCBI taxonomy): domain Eukaryota; kingdom Viridiplantae; phylum Streptophyta; class Magnoliopsida; order Poales; family Poaceae; genus Triticum; species Triticum dicoccoides. The sequence goes on from NC_041389.1 coordinate 156,774,760, forward strand.
ATACCGTCTACGAAATGCATCGGACAACCGACTCGAGCCGAACCCATGGAACGCAGTCCGTCTCCAAAGATTCTACGCCCAGCGCCGGACTTAGAGTTCGTCTCCTTCCTCCGTCCACATTTTATACTTTAGTTGTCTTTTATTTTTCTCTCTCTTCCTCCTTTTTTTCGTAAAACCTTTGAGGGCTGATCTGCGCATTGTGCGCACACACTTGACGTGTGGCTCGCACTCATTATACCTGGGGGCTTCTTTAACAGAAGCTTATTTATAAGGGCTTCATGCCCAAAACATGTGTCACACTTCCGCATGTACCTTTTATTCACCATTATATGCATCGATATGACTTAAGTTTTGGCCAAGCTGGGTTGCCTGGCTCCTGTGCTTACCCCTACGTTCCCGATTGTTCGGCTAGGAGGTAAAGGGAGCACCTCTGCGATTGTTACTGCCGGGTCAGCCGGATGTGTACCTCAGACTGGGTGAAGCCGAAAGCTAGCGTTCTTAAGGGAATATTCGGTCGGTGACTTGAAAGATGATTTCTTACTTATTTATTTATCTGCCCCCAGACGTTTTTTTCTGCTCTTTTCGCAGTCCGAACATGCACTTTAGGGCATGCCTCCCAGGGAAAGGAACCCCTAACGGAACTATTCTCCCTGGAAGATGTTTCTTACTAACCATGTAATATAACATAACTAGTTGGGCACTTGTCTGATAAAGCACTAATGACCCCTACGCCTGGTCTCCATGCATGCCCCGGTTTTTACATAACCGTGAGGGTATTCGGACACACTCCGGACTGTTGGGTCCAGAGGTTGAAGCGAACAGGTCCGCAAAGACAAACGATCTACAATCCGGCTAGAAGGCATTTTACATGTCATTTTAAATTACATCGTCAACTCGACTGATTGTACTCCTCTTCAATCCCGTCTAACAGGCTGTCTAGTTTACAGTCCCGTTGGGAATACTTAGCGGCCAACCCTACTTGGCCGTACATTAAGCTCACAGGGATCTCCTTCCCTTCAGGCCCCATAGGTCCAACCTCGGCCATGTGGTTCGGATCAGCCTTTGTGTACCGTGTCTTCACCATGGCCCAGGCCTCCCTGGCGCCTTGACGGCAGGCCGATATCTTCCACAAACGGAAGCGCTGTCGTGCTCCCTGAAGCTTCTCCACAAGCCCTCCAGGACCCTCGGGTAGGGAGACGGACGGCCATAAGGCCTGGGCGACGCTGCTCATCGCCTGCCGAACACGTTCGTGCAGTTGCTGCAGCTTGGGAAGTAGGTCACCCATTGAACCGGGCATTTCCTCCGCAGGACGACCTGTGAGCACACCTACAGACACATTTCTGTCAATCGACTTCCTCTCCAAACTCTTCTTTTCAACAGAGTTTTCTCAAGCACTTACTGTAAATGCCGCGACGAAGCCGCCGATTCTCCTTCACAGAGTCAGACAACTGGACCCGAACATCCTTTAGTTCTTCGCCCAGCTGGGTGTTGGCATCTTGGAGTTTGTTCCTCTCCTGCTGCACCCTCATAAGCACCTTCTCGCCGACCTTCAGCTGGCGCAGTAGATGTTGCTTGTCTGGATCTAGTCCGGCACCATCTGCAATATTATTGTCAGACTTATACATACGCCGCACTTCATAAAAGGCTTATCTTTTCGAAGTATGCATTACCAGAGGGGGTCTCTGTGGCTTCCCCCGCGGCGGCTAGTGCGGCCTCAAGTTGGGCCTTGCACTCTTGAAGCTCCTGGGACAGGTGGGTATTCTTCTCCGTAAGATCATGCATAACAAATGATCCTTAAGTCAGTTATTCTAACTATTTTAAGTCTCGGGGGCTACTGGCATATATAACTATTAAAATTCCTCACCCGTATGTCTTTCACATACTGCTCCGTGGCTCTGGTTAGACCATCTCGAGCGGCACGGAGGTGCGCGTCTCCCGCATTAAAGGCATTCAGTGCCTCCGGGGAGAAACACGCGTCACGAAGAACTGTCCGGCGGCGCCTGTGATTCATGGCGCTCTCCACCTCAGACCTGGTGGCGAACAGCCTGTCGGCATCCTCCGTTGGAGGAGCATCCGGCTCATGCCTTGTGTTTGCCTCCCCCTCCGGACCAGGCGTTGGAGCATGGCTGGCGGAGACTTGATTGGCAACCTCTCTGGACACTGTCCGGCGAGCGCTCTTTCTCCTAGAAAAATCATAAGCGTTAATATACCTCCTAGGAATCTTTCCCTTAAAAATGGTGGTGCGCCGTACCGTTGCAGCGACGTTTTGATTCGTGCCGCACTCCTCTTCCGCCTGCTAGGCCGAACTGACCCTTGTTGGTCAGCCGCCGCGGGTTCAGCTTCCCACCTTAAAGGCGCCTCCTGCAGAGCACCGTTGGTATACGGTGTTCAGAAATGAGCATGGATAAGCAATGATGTCAAGACTCCGGTCATAGTTACCTGGGAAGCCGGAGTTAAACCGGGGTAGTCAGTCGTAATGGCGACCAAAGCATTGTCCATGCTGAGTTGGTGGAACACCCCATCGATCAGCTCCACCTTTATGTCCGGATCCTCTTCGAAGGCCTGATCAAGGGATCGTCCCGGATCCTTGGGCTGTGGAGTCAGGTTGTGTATGCCCTCTACGTCCCGGCGCAGCTCCTGCGTCAAAATCACAAAGTGAGACACTTAACTTTGGGAATATGGATCGGATAGATAAACGTCCGCTTACCCAGCTCCGAGGGTTATTCATGGAGAATCCATTCAATGGACTCGTGCGGAGGAAGTCCTCTTTCTCCCCCTTGTACAAGCCGGACAGGATCTTCATGAGATCGTCAACCGATCCTGGCCCCTTGCGGCCATGACGGGTGGCGTCATCCTCCCCGTTGAAATCCCACATGGGGTGGCCCCTATATTGGAGCGGCTGCACCCCTCGCATGATGCACGTTGCCATGACTCCAATCATGGTCAATCCGGAATGGGCCAGTAACCTTATCCGGCCCATCAGATATTGGACGCCCCTGTCATTCTCCCGTTGAGGGCTCCGCGAGCGCCAGCTCAGGCGTTTCTTCAAAGGAGCGTTGCTGAACTCCGGGAGGCCGAACCGAACTGGGTCCGGTAGTGGGACGTCTTCCATATAAAACCATTTCGAAGGCCAGTCTTCGGACGCTTCTTCGGGGTTCCGAATAGATATCCGGTTCCGGTGATGCGCCATATTTCGGCTCCGCCCACTTGATATATTGACCCCACATGAGAACGGGGTACGAGGAAAAACAATCTCTTCCACAGCGCAAAGTGGGCCTCGATGCCCAAGAACAGCTCGCAAAGGGCTACAAAGCCCGCGATGTGCAAATTGGAGGCAGGTGTAAGGTGGTGAAGCTGGAGTCCATAGAACTCCAGGAGCCCCCGGAGAAACGGATGTATGGGAAATCCGAGTCCCCTTATTAGATAAGGGACGAAGCATACCCGCTCTCCTTTGGAGGGATTGGGGACGCTCTCTGCCTACTTTCCACCCTTGTAGGTGGCTAGTCCGGCTCAAACCGGAACCATGAAGGCTGGGGGAAGATATCTCTCTGCTTGGAGCGTCACTAGCTCGCTATGCGGGACTGAACATCTCCTCCAATCTCCTGGCTGAGGGCTGGGAGCGCGAGAGGAGGAGCCGCATTGACTGTCCATGATGGAATCGATTTTTGTCAGAAGCTCTTCGATGAGTACTTGCGAAAGGAGGATGGTGTGATTCGGATCTAGATCCTCGCCTCTCTTATAGGCAGCTTATTCGCGCGGCTAGGGGGTGAAACGTAAAAATACCCTGGCTTTTCGCATTCATACGACATGTGGAAGAGGGCCATTATTGGACGTGGAAGCCAAGGAGCGCAACATTTATAAGGAAGCCGGACACTATTCGGCAAGCACATGGAATTTGAAGGAGAACCCGCCTTACAAAGCCGAAGACGATATATGCGCCGGACTCGTCGTCATTGAAGCCTGGTTCGGGGGCTACTGAGGGAGTCCTGGACTAGGGGGTGTCCGGATAGCCGAACTATCATCATTGGCCGGACTCCAAGACTATGAAGATACAAGATTGAAGACTTTGTCCCGTGTCCGGGTGGGACTTTCCTTGGCGTGGAAGGCAAGCTTGGCGATACGGATATGTAGATCTCCTACCATTGTAACCGACTCTGTGTAACCCTAGCCCTCTCCGGTGTCTATATAAACCAGAGGGTTTTAGTCCATAGGACGAATAACAATCATACCATAGGCTAGCTTCTAGGGTTTAGCCTCCTTGATCTCGTGGTAGATCTACTCTTGTACTACCCATATCATCAATATTAATCAAGCGGGACGTAGGGTTTTACCTCCATCGAGAGGTCCCGAACCTGGGTAAAAACATTGTGTCCCTTGTCTCCTGTTACCATCCGCCTAGACGCACAGTTCGGGACCCCCTACCTGAGATCCGCCGGTTTTGACACCGACACCGAGTAAGGGGATTGTTGCGTATGGGATAAAGGGGACTTGATACTTTAATGCTATGGTTGGGTTTTACCTTAATGATCTTTAGTAGTTGCGGATGCTTGCTAGAGTTCTAATCATAAGTGCATATGATCCAAGAAGAGAAAGTATGTTAGCTTATGCCTCTCCCTCAAATAGAATTGCAATAGTGACTACCCGTCTAGTAACGTAGTCAATTGCTTAGGGACAATTTCACAACTCCTACCACCACTTTTCCACACTCACTATATTTACTTTATTGCTTCTTTATCTAAACAGACCCTAGCTTTTATTTACGCGTTCTTTATTATCTTGCAAACCTATCCTATCACACCTACAAAGTACTTCTAGTTTCATACTTGTTCTAGGTAAAGCGAACGTCAAGCGTGTGTAGAGTCGTATCAGTGGTCGATAGGACTTGAGAGAGTATTTGTTCTACCTTTAGCTCCTCATTGGGTTCGACACTCTTACTTATCGAAAGAGGCTACAACTATCCCGTATACTTGCGGGTTAAACTCTGGTGCAAAACTATGGGCATCAAGCTCGACTACGCTTCAGTCTATCACCCTCAAACTAACGGTCAAGTCGAACGAGCAAATGGTCTAATCATGAGCGGCATCAAACCCAGGCTAGTGCGCTCCCTCACGGAATCTAACACGCACTGGGTGGAGGAGCTCGACTCCGTACTCTAGGGGCTGCGGACCACGCCAAACCGCACTACCGGATTCACATCATTTTTTATGGTGTACGGCGCAGAGGCAGTTTTGCCCTGCGATATAATTCATGACTCACCTCGCGTGCGCATGTACAAAGAAAGAGAAGTCGAGCTGGATCGGCAGGACAGTTTGGACGCCTTAGAAGAGGAGCACGACGTGGCAAAAGCTCGTTCCGCATTCTATCAACAGCAGGCTCGAAGATATCAAAGCCGAGAAGTACGGGCCAAAACTTACAATGTTGGCGAATTAGTTCTACGCCTGCCGGACAAGAAAAAGGACAAACTCAAGCCCAAATGGGAAGGTCCCTTCATCATCGACCAAGTCCTGACCGGCGGAGCATACCGTCTACAAAATGCATCGGACAACCGACTCGAGCCGAACCCATGGAACGCAGCCCGTCTCCGAAGATTCTACACCGAGCGCCGGACTTAGAGTTCGTCTCCTTACTCCGTCCACATTTTATACTTTAGTTGTCTTTTGTTTTTCTCTCTCTTCCTCCTTTTTTCGTAAAGCCTTTGAGGGTTGATCACTAAGTAATTTTTATTTGCTGTTCTAAGTTGTTCTCTATCTTTATTTATGGATATGGGACGCAAAATACCAAAAAAATTAGGTGTACTTGCTACTCATGGAGATGGGGTAACTCCTAAAGCCCTCGATTCTCATTATGTGAAAGATATTATGTACTACTTTGATAATCCTAAGAAAACCCCATTCAACTTTATAATGGGAGACACGTTGGATCAATGTGAATACTTTAGGGATTATCGCTTGACACAAAAAGGGGAACTATTATGGGATCAATTTATTATGTTGCGTTGGTATGCCTGGAATCTATGCTTGAGATATGATATTACTTGTTGCTCTAGGATGGAGGCTCCACACCTTCCCTTTTCATGCAAATTTAATGATAATGAAACCTTAGCTTCTTATGCTAATGGTATATATGATTACTATGATGTGGAACAAATAGAAGAATTTGTTGCTTTTAAGGCTACTTATGAAATTGAATCTTTGTTTGAAAAGTATGAAGCTTTAGATGATGATGCTTATAGGCCTGAAAATCTTGCTATACTTAGATATTGCTATGAAAATTATGAATACAATTACTATATTAATGCATTTATTGAGAAAGTCTCCGCTGTAAAAGAAGAGATTAATATTTTGCAGGAAGCTATGGAAGAAGAAATTGATGAAACAGTGAGCTCATTGGATGAAAAAGATGATGAGGAGAGCGAAGAACAAAAGGAGGAAGAGCGGATTAGCTACCCGTGTCCACCTTCTAGTGAGAGTAACCCTCCAACTCATACATTATTTAATTCCCCTTCGTGCTTACCGAAGTATGATTGCTATGATCCCTTGAATTTGTTTGAAATATCCCTTTTTGATGATGCTTGTTATGCTTGTGGCCAAGATGCCAATATGAATTATGCTTATGGAGATGAACTTGCTATAGTTCCTTATGTTAAACATGAAATTGCTGCTATTGCACCCACGCATGATAGTCCTATTATCTTTTTGAATTCTCCCTACTACACTTTATCGGAGAAGTTTGTGCTTATTAACGATTATATTGATGGGTTGACTTTTACCATTGCACATGATGATTTTGATGAATATAATATGCATGTGCTTGCTGCTCCTACTTGCAATTATTATGAGAGAGGAACTATATCTCCGCCTCTCTATGTTTCCCATACACTAAAATTGCAAGAAACTGCTTATACTATGCATTGGCCTTTACTCGGTGTGCATGAATTGTTCTCTTATGACATGCCGATGCATAGGAAGAGACTTAGGCTTCGTTGTTGCATGATATATGTTACTTTGTGCTCACTACTAAATTACAAATCATTGTGAATTAAAATTGGCTTTGATATACCTTGGGATCCGGGTGGATTCATTACTTAAGCACCAAATGCCTAGCTTAATGGCTTTAAAGAAAGCGCTGCCAGGGAGACAACCCGGAAGTTTTAGAGAGTCGTTTATTTCTGTTGAGTGCTTTCATATAGTTTAAAAACAAAAAAATAAAGAGGGGAACCTAAAAACTTTTCAAAAAGGAAAGTGAAAGTGAGAGAGACAAGCATTGTTGAAGTGGGAGAGCTCCTTCAACTTTGTTCATGCTCACGGAAACTTTGTGAATCTTGATTACAGAAACTTTTCATCAAAAATAATTATCCCCTTGTACAATTCCATTTTATTATAAAAATATTGTGCTAAGGTTTGCCTTTAGGATGTTTACAATGCTTGTTGGTTTGTATGGTGCAGGACAGAAACTTTGGCTGTAGTGCGCGATTTTACATTTTTAACTGGAACGTCAATTGGTTCTTATTCCTTTTGAACTGTCTTTCTGTACAACTTTTTTATTTTTCCTAATTTTGGTAGAATTTTTGGGGTATCATAAGTATGGTGAATGTTCAGATTTCTACAGACTGTGATGTTTTTGACAGATTCTGTTTTTGATGCATAGTTTGCTTGTTTTGATGAATCTATCAATTTATATCAGTAGATTAAGCCATGAAAAAGTTATATTACAGAAGACACAATGCAAAAATAAAATATGAATTGGTTTACAATAGTACTTAGAGTGGTGATTTGCTTTATTATACTAACGGATTTTACCGAGTTTTCTCTTAAAGTTTTGTGTGGATGTAGTGTCTAATCGAGGATGTCTCGATATGAGGAAAAGGAAGAGAGGCAAGAGCTCAAGCCTGGGGATGCCCGAGGCACCCCAAGTAAATATTCAAGGAGACTCAAGCGTCTAAGCTTGGGGATGCCCCAGAATGCATCCCCTCTTTCTTCAACAAGTATCGATATGTTTTCGAATTCATTTCGTTCATGCGATATGTGCAGTCTTGGAGCGTCTTTTGCATTTAGTTTTCACTTTTCTTTTATGCACCATGCTGGTATGAGATAGTCCTTGGTTGATTTATAGAATGCTCATTGCACTTCACTTAAATATTTTGAGTATGGCTTTATAGAATGCTTCATATGCTTCACTTATATCATTTGAAGTTTGGATTGCCTGTTTCTCTTCACATAGAAAACCGCCATTTGTAGAATGCTTTTTTGCTTCACTTATATTTGTTAGAGCGTGGGCATATCTTTTGTAGAAAGAATTAAACTCTTGCTTCACTTATATCTATTTAGAGCGATGACAGGAATTGGTCATTCACATGGTTAGTCATAAAATCCTACATAAACTTGTAGATCGCTGAATATGATATGTTTGATTCCTTGCAATAGTTTTGCGATATAAAGGTGGTGATATTAGAGTCATGCCAGTGGGTGGTTGTGGATTGTAGAGACACTTGTGTTGAGGTTTGCAAGTCCCGTAGCATGCACGTATGGTAACCGTTGTGTGACAAATTTGAAGCATGGGGTGTTTCTTTGATTGTCTTCCTTATGAGTGGCGGTCAGGGACGAGCGATGGTCTTTTCCTACCAATCTATCCCCCTAGGGGCATGCGTAGTAGTACTTTGCTTTGAGGGCTAATAAACTTTTGCAATAAGTATATGAGTTCTTTATGATTAATGTGAGTCCATGGATTATACGCACTTTTACCTTTCCATCATTGCTAGCCTCTTCAGTACCGTGCATTGCCCTTTCTCACCTTGAGAGTTGGTGCAAACTTCGCCGGTGCATCCAAACCCCGTGATACGATACACTCTATCACACATAAGCCTCATTATATCTTCCTCAAAACAGCCACCATACCTACCTATCATGGCATTTCCATAGCCATTCCGAGATATATTGCCATGCAACTATCATCATCATCATATACATGACTTGAGCATTTATTGTCATATTGCTTTGCATGATCGTAAGATAGCTAGCATGATGTTTTCATGGCTTTTCCGTTTTTTGATGTCATTGCTATGCTAGATCATAGCACATCCCGGTACACCGCCGGAAGCATTCATATAGAGTCATATCTTTGTTCTAGTATCGAGTTGTAATATTGGGTTGTAAGTAAATAAAAGTGTGATGATCATCATTATTAGAGCATTGTCCCCAAAAAAAGAAAAAAAAGAAAGGCCAAAATAAAAAAAGAAAGGCCAAAGAAAAAAAGAAAAAATAATATAAAAAAAAGGGGCAATGTTACTATCTCTTTTTCCACACTTGTGCTTCAAAGTAGCACCATGTTCTTCATGTAGTGAGTCTCATATCTTGTGCTTCAAAGTAGCACCATGTTCTTCATATAGATTGTCTCCTATGTTGTCACTTTCATATACTAGTGGGAATTTTCATTATAGAACTTGGCTTGTATATTCCAACTATGGGCTTCCTCAAATGCCCTAGGTCTTCATGAGCAAGCAAATTGGATGCACACCCACTTAGTTTCTTTTGTTGAGCTTTCATACACTTATAGCTCTTAGTGCATCCGTTGCATGGCAATCCCTACTCCTCGTATTGACATCAATTGATGGGCATCTCCATAGCCCGTTGATTAGCCGCGTCGATGTGAGACTTTCTCCTTTTTTGTCTTCTCCACATAACCTCCATCATTATATTCTATTCCACCTATAGTGCTATATCCATGGCTTGCGCTCATGTATTGCGTGAGGGTTGAAAAAGCTGAAGCACGTTAAAAAGTATGAACCAATTGCTCGGCTTGTCATCGGGGTTGTGCATGATGGGGGCATTTTGTGAGACGAAAATGAAGCATGGCCAAACTGTATGATTTTGTAGGGATAAGCTTGCTTTGGCCTTGTTGTTTTGAAAAGACATGATTGCTTTATTGGTACGCTCGAAGTATTATTGTTTTTGTGTCAAATGATAGACTATTGCTTTGAATCACTCGTGTCTTAATATTCATGCCATGATTAGACATATGATCAAGATTATGCTAGGTAGCATTCCACATCAAAAATTATCTTTTTTATCATTTACCTACTCGAGGACGAGCAGGAATTAAGCTTGGGGATGCTGATACGTCTCCGTCGTATCTATAATTTTTGATTGTTCCATGCCAATATTCTTCAACTTTCATATACTTTTGGCAACTTTTTATACTATTTTTGGGACTAACATATTGATCCAGTGCCCAGTGTCAGTTCTTGTCTGTTGCATGTTTCTTGTTTCGCAGAAACCCAATATCAAACGGAGTCCAAACGGGATAAAAACGGACGGAGATTTTTTTTGGAATATTTATGATTTTTGGGAAGTAAAATCAACTCAAAACGGTGTCCGGGGTGGCCACGAGACAGGGGGGCGCGCCCTCCCCCCTGGGCGTGCCCTGGACTCTCGTGGGTCACCTGTAAGGTGGTTGACGCTCTTCTTTTGGCGCAAGAAAGCTAATTTTATGAGAAAGATCTGGGCGAAAGATTCACCCCAATCGGAGTTACGGATCTCCGGATATTTAAGAAACGGTGAAGGGGTAGAATCCCAGAACGCAGAAACAGAGAGATAGATCCAATCTCGGAGGGGCTCTCGCCCCTCCCACGCCATGGGAGCCAAGGACCAGAGGGGAAACCCTTCTCCCATCTAGGGAGGAGGTCAAGGAAGAAGAAGAAGAAGGGGGCCTCTCTCCCCCTTGCTTCCGGTAGCGCCGGAGCGCTGCCGGGGGCCATCATCATCACCGCGATCTTCACCAACACCGCCGTCATCTTCACCAACATCTCCATCACCTTCCCCCATCTATATCAAGAGGTCCACTCTCCCGCAACTCGCTGTACCCTCTACCTTAACATGGTGCTTTATGCTTCATATTATTATCCAATGATGTGTTGCCATCCTATGATGTCTGAGTAGATTTCCATTGTCCTATCGGTGATTGATCAATTGCTATGATTGGTTTGAGTTGCATGTTTTATTATTGGTGCTATCCTATGGTGCCCTCCATGTCGCGCAAGCGTGAGGGGTTCCCGCTGTAGGGTGCTGCAATGCGTTCATGATTCGCTTATAGTGGGTTGCGTGAGTGACTGAAACACAAACCCGAGTACGGGGATTGTTGCGTATGGGATAAAGGGGACTTGATACTTTAATGCTATGGTTGGGTTTTACCTTAATGATCTTTTGTAGTTGCGGATGCTTGCTAGAGTTCCAATCATAAGTGCATATGATCCAAGAAGAGAAAGTATGTTAGCTTATGCCTCTCCCTCAAATAGAATTGCAATAGTGATTACCGGTCTAGTAACGTAGTCAATTGCTTAGGGACAATTTCACAAGTCCTACCACCACTTTTCCACACTCGCTATATTTACTTGATTGCTTCTTTATCTAAACAGCCCCTAGCTTTTATTTGTGTGTTGTTTATTATCTTGCAAACCTATCCTATCACACCTACAAAGTACTTCTAGTTTCATACTTGTTCTAGGTAAAGCAAATGTCAAGCGTGCGTAGAGTCGTATCAGTGGCCGATAGGACTTGAGAGAGTATTTGTTCTACCTTTAGCTCCCCGTTGGGTTCGACACTCTTACTTATCGAAAGAGGCTACAACTATCCCGTATACTTGCGGGTTATCAAGAGCCAGCAGCGACGCCCGCTTATTCACATAGACATTTTAAGTTAGTCTCCTACGAAAATTATTTGATCCTCTGTTCGGCTTTTCTTTCTGAACACCGGACAGAGTATCAGGGGCTACTGTCTATACTATAACATTCTTTTTATAGTTGCATTGCTTACCTCAAAGCCTGTTAGAAGGCTCGCGCATGCTTTGTTCAGTCCGCTTTTCGCGGACTGGATCCTCTCAATCACCATACCCATAAGGGTACGCTGTTCGTCAACAATGGAAGCGCCTTGCAGCGCTTCCAGCAAATTATCTGGTGCCTCTGGATGGACAGAGGCCACCGGTGGAATAGGCGCACCGCCTTCTTTTGAAAGAGACGGCTGGCCTGATTCTGGAGCCGTATACGTCTCCGGAATTGTATTTAGTTGGGGGCCGAACTGGATGCGGCCCCCATCGTCAGTATCCATGGGGGTCTGCTCCCCCATGTGTCCGGCAGCCGAGGCCTCACCCTCCGGCGCCTCCCTAATGGCCTCCTAAATCTCCCCCGGGCCTGGGATCCTTTGGGACGACGCCTCAGCGCCATCCAGGTCCCTGGGAGAGGAGGCCACTGGAAGGGTCCCGCCGTCCGTCGCCGCCGGGTCCAGCGAATCCTCCAAAGATAAGGATTGCTCGAGGTTGGACCGAGCTGGACTGCAAATGCATAGTTCAGCGCATTAAAACAATGAAGTAAAGAGGCCGGATACATGAACGTGCCCGGACACTTACGATTTGGCCAGGGGCTTGTCCCTGGGCTCCCACTCCCAGCTGCTGTTGGTGGCGGCTGCGGAGCTGTCTGGAAGGGAGGTTTTCCCCTTCTTGGACGCTTCGGCCTCCAGACGAGTGGAGGTCGTCCTCTTCTTTCTCCCCCCTGTAGGGGGGGAATGGTTTTCTTCTTCCTCCTCCTCTTCCTCGTTGTCCTCGGCGGCGGAGGAGTGAGCCTCGGCTTCTTTGGACGTCACTTCCGAATTGCCTTTGCGACGGAGACCACCTCTTGTCCCCTTGGCCTTCTTCTCCGGCACCTGATAAGGCGCCGGGACCAGCATCTTCGTCAGAGTTCCCTAGTCGGGACGCCATCAATAGCCCTGAACCGGTCTTCAAGTCCGGAAACACCTCAGCCCATCCAAACTGTTCTTTCTCTTGGGTCATCATTCTTGAAACAGATTCAATAAATCCTCCTTTCGGAGACAACCTATAAAAAGGCGGTTTTTTTACGGGAGATGCGTTCGCAATTACACAAATCTTCCTGGCCTGCAAGATAGCCGACTCATGTTGACCTATCCCAGTTTTTTCCCCTAGGGCGACCTAGGGTTCCCAAGTTCCTCTTGTGGTGACATGAGAGTATACCCAGATCTAGTCAATATTACGTCAAATCTCTACATTAATGTCTCGAATTGAAGGCAAGGTCAAGCTTCAAACCGATCTGGCGACTGCGGAAGGCGATCCCATTGCGGGAAGAACGAAGGAAACACAGGTGGATGTCGGTGGCGGCGATGATGCATCTGGTAGCAGCGGCGGTGGCGGTGTGATGCCCCCAACTGAATCCAATCTTGAAAGTAAGTTCGAGGGGTTGAATCTCTGCGGGGAGGAGGAGGAGTTGGATCTTTTAGGGGAAGTGGAGGGATTGTAGGAAGAGACGAGATGGTTAGCAGTCTTTAGGGTTCATACCCAAAGACCATTTTCTTATGTAGCTTTGTTTAAAGACATGCGTAATGCATGGGCATCTGCAAAGGACGTGATCTTCAAAACAATGGAAGAGAATTGATTCATTGTTCAGTTCCTGTGCATGGGAGACTGGAATAGGGTTATGAGCGGAGGAACTTGGCTTTTCCGTCGGGAGGCGGTTGTGATCGAAGAATGTGATGGGTTAACTGATGTTTATGACTATAGGCTTGATTGTATACCAGTATGTGCACGGATTAAAGGTATTCCAGATGCCCAAAAATTTGCATTGTCAGAGAAGATATCAAACAAGGTTGGTGTTCGTCCAATTAAAGTTTTTGTGAATGAAGGGTGCCTAAACCCGACAAAGTACTTGAGAGCTTGTGTTTTTGTGAAGCTGGATACTCCCTTGGTCTGGTTTGTGCCACTGACTCTGAAAGAGATGAGAAGGTACCATGTAAAGTACAAAAAGCTTCAAAAATTCTGCTCTTTTTGTGGTTTAATTGGACATGAGGTGACAAAGTGTGGCGATGGAGTTCATAGCCCGGAATCATGAGAGTGGGGAGACTGGCTGCTGGTCCAGTTTGATAATGGTGGTGGGTGATAACCCACAAGTATAGGGATCGTTTGTAGGCTTCTTCGATAAATAAGAGTGTCGAACCCAATGAGGAGCTAAAGGCAGAAGAAATATCCCCTCAAGTTCTATCGACCACTGATACAACTCTACGCACACTTGACGTTTGCTTTACCTAAAACTAGTATGAAACTATTTTGCAAGAATAAAACTACGAGTACTTTGCGAGAATAAAACTAAGAATAAAATGCGAGGTAATAAAAGTGGATAGCTTTTGTCAACAAGAAATTCATTTGTCCCTAGGCAATCGATAACAAGTACTGGTAATCACTCTTGTAATTTTATATGAGGGAGAGGCATGAGCTAACATACTTTCTCTACTTGGATCATATGCACTTATGATTGGAACTCTAGCAAGCATCTGCAACTACTAAAGATCATTAAGGTCATGAAACCCAACCATAGCATTAAGTATCAAGTCCTCTTTACTCCCATACGTCATACCCCACTTACTCGGGTTTAAGCTTTTGTCACTCTCGCAACCCACCATAAGCGAACCATGAACATATTGCAACACCCTACAGCGGGGCCCCCTCACGTTTGCGCGAGAACGGAGGGCACCGTAGGACAGCACCAAGAATAAAATATACAATCATACCAACCAAGATCACGATTAACCCATAGGACAAATGGATCTACTCAAACATCATAGGATAACCATAGATCATTGGGAAATAATATATGGAGTTGAGCACCATGTTTAAGTAGAGATTACAGCAGGGAGAAGGGGTGCTACACCACTGCATAGAGGGGGAGAGAGTTCGTGTTGACGGTAGCAAGATTGTTGATGTAGATCGCCGTCACGATCCTTGCCCCAGTGGCACTTTGGCGCCACCGGGGGAGAGAGGGAGAGAGCCCCCCTCCTTCTTCTTCTTCCTTGGCCTCCCCCCTAGATGGAAAGAGGGTTCCCCCGCTGGTCCATGGCCTCCATGGCGGAGGAGGGGCGGGAACCCCTCCGAGATTGGATCTCCCTTTATGTTCTCTTCTGTTTCGTGCTCTTAAGATCTGGCCCTTCACGGTTTCTTAAATTCCTGGAGATCCGAACTCCGATTGCGCTGGTCTTTTTACAGAAATTTTTTTCCGGATATAAGCTTACCTGCGCCTGAAGTATAGCTCCAACCGATGTTCGAGGAGGGCATGATACACCAGGGCGTGCCTGGGCCTTGTGGCGCGCCCTAGTGGGTTGTGGTGGCCTCAGGCCTTCGTTTACGTTGATTCCACCTCCTAAAATTCACAAATATTCCAAAATAATTCTTCGTATAGTTTCATCATGTTTGGACTTTGTTTGATATGGATTTTCTGCGATACAAAAACATGCAACAAACAGGAACTAGCACTGGGCACTGGATAAGTAAGTTAGTCCAAATAAATCATATAACAAGTTGCCAAAAGTATGTGAAAGTTGTATAATATTGGCATGAAACAATCAAAAATTATAGATAAGATGGAGATGTATCAGTGGGCGTGGGAACACTAGTATTCCAAGGGGTGGAGGAAGCATGGGAAGAGGAGGAGGTCTGGGCAGAGAAAGGGGTAACTCGGGTGATCCCAATGATCGGGAAACTGAAGACATGGACCTAGGAGATGCTATCATCCCCACGGCACGCAAATGGCTCATTGGTCAATATAGTGTACCTGTTAGTACACCTCCTGCGGGACATGTCAATGAGAAAATCATGTTAATTGAGGATGGTAGTAAGGAATTTGTCGATAAAAGCATGCTTGGCACACCTCAGAAAGTTCATGACACTAAGAGGCTTAAGGCAGGGTCAGGAGTGAAGAATAATAATCAGAGCAGCTCATCAGCAAGCTCCTTCAAGGAGGATCGCCGCGCCCAATGAAACTCATAAGTTGGAACTGTCGGGGTCTCCTCGGTGCCCCAACAGTTTGTTCGCTTTTGGAGATCCAGAGGCGGCATAAACCGGATGCGTTTTTCCTGTTTGAAATGCATTTGGATGATGATAAGGCAGAAAGACTAATGAGAACGTTAGGCATGGATGAGAGAATATGGCACCTTGCTCAAATGGTAGGACGGGCAGTTTCCTTATGGTCTGGAAGAAGGAGGTGAGGATCTACTCCTAGACCACCGCACGTGGAGGAATTGATGTTCATGTGCATGAGGCAAATGGTGATATTTGGAGAATGATGGGCATCTATGGGGAACCAAGCTGGGAACACAAGGATCGTACATACCAATATATACGACATTTGCATGCCCAATCTAGGTTACCTTGGGTCATCATTGGAGATTTTAACGAGATCATGTCGTTGTCAGAAAAGGAGGGAGGGGTGCCAAGACAACAAGCTCGCTTGCAGGCCTTTCAAGATTCATTGATAGATTGTGCTCTAGAAAATCTGGGCTACGTGGGAGATAAATTCACGTGGTTCCGAGGTGGCCTGAACGAGCTGCAACTAATGGCGAGTGGATGAGTATGCACCCACATGTAGCCCTATGTAATTTGGAAATGGGCAAATCCGATCATAGGCCCATATTGCTGGATATGGAGTAGCTTGCAGGGGTGGTAGCAAAACCACAGTGTAACCGATGCTTTGAAGCAAGGTGGCTGGAAGAAGAAACTGTGGAAGAGATGAAAAAATAGCATGGCAAAAGGCACATCATTGAGGCCTCCATACGACTTTGAAAGAAAGGGTTGATGCTGTCCACCTTGATTTGCATGAATGGGATGGAAGAGTCCTTAAAGGACCTAGAATTCGCTTGAATAAAGCTCAAAAGGAGTTGGAAAAGCTGATGCAAGCTCCATTTACTGATGAGGTTCGGTCGAGGCAAAAAGAACTATCAGTATTGATAGAAAATTTACTAGATCAAGAGGAAATTTTTTGGGCCCAGAGAGGCAATGTTAGATGGCTACGTAGAGGTGATCGTAATAGCTAGTACTTTCATCATTTTGCATCTGCTAGGAGGAGGAGGAATTTGATTAAGAAATTGAAAGATAATAATAATGGATGGGTTGAGGGCAATGATAACCTTAGCCCGCTTATTTCAAAATACTTCTCTGGTCTCTTTTCTTCTGATGTTATAGAATATGACCAAGGCTTGTTGCATACGGTAAAACCAAAAGTCACTGTAGAGATCTATACACTCTTGATGGCGCCATACTCCTGGGAGGAGGTCCGCGAGGCCCTTTCTTAGATTGGAGATATGAAGGCACCTGGACCCGACGGACTGCATGTTGTTTTCTTCAAACGGTTCTGCCACATCCTAGGTGATGAGCTTACTAATGAGGTGCTAGAGGAAGTTCATACTAGGAAAATACCGAAAGGATGGAATCAAACGAACATCATGTTAATTCCAAAGGTTGATAGCCCGGAGGTAATCACACAGTTTAGACCTATTAGCTTATGCAACGTGGTTTATAAAATCATATAAAAAATGATTGCAAAAAGGCTCAAGAAGATCCTTATGGAGGTAATATCTCCAACACAGAGTGCTTTTGTTCCTGGGAGACTTATAATTGACAATGTGTTGGTAGCTTATGAATGCTTTCATGCAACAAAAAAGAAGACCCATGGCTCTAATGGGGTTTGTGCAGTAAAATTGGACATGATGAAGGCATATGATCGGGCAGAATGTGGTTTTCTCAAACAAATGATGTTGAAATTGGGATTTCATCCGCTTTGGGTGGATATGATAATGCAATGTGTCTCCTGAGTGACATATAATATAATATTCAATGGAGTGGAAACGAAAGAGATCATACCATCAAGTTGTTCAAGACAGGGAGACCCACTATCTCCCTATCTGTTTTTAATTTGTTCAGAAGGGCTTTCTAGCTTATTAGCTCATGAACAAGAAGTCAGAGGAATTGAAGGTTGTTGGAAATATGCCCTAGAGGCAATAATAAAATGATTATTATTATATTTCCTTGTTCATGGTAATTGTCTATTATTCATGAAATAATTGTGTTATCCAGAAATCATAATACATGTGTGAATACATAGACCATAACATGTCCCTAGTGAGCCTCTAGTTGACTAGCTCGTTGATCAACAGATAGTCATGGTTTCCTAACTATGGACATTGGATGTCATTGATAACAGGATCACATCATTAGGAGAATGATGTGATGGACAAGACCCAATCCTAAGCATAGCACAAGATCGTGTAGTTCGTTTGCTAGAGCTTTTCCAATGTCAAGTATCATTTCCTTAGACCATGAGATCGTGTAACTCCCGGATGCCATAGGAGTGCTTTGGGTGTACCAAATGTCACAACATAACTGGGTGACTATAAAGGTATACTACAGGTATCCCCGAAAGTATCTGTTGGGTTGACACGGATCGAGACTGGGATTTGTCACTCCGTATGACGGAGAGGTATCTCTGGGCCCACTCGGTAATGCATCATCATAATGAGTTCAATGTGACCAAGTGTTTGGTCACGGGATCATGCATTACGGTACGAGTAAAGTGACTTGCCGGTAACGAGATTGAACGAGGTATTGGGATACCGACGATCGAATCTCGGGCAAGTAACGTACCGATTGACAAAGGGAATTGTATACGGGATTACTTGAATCCTCGACATCGTGGTTCATTCGATGAGATTATCGTGGAACATGTGGGAGCCAACATGGGTATCCAGATCCCCCTGTTGGTTATTGGTCGGAGAGTTGTCTCGGTCATGTCTGCGTGATTCCCGAACCCGTAGGGTCTACACACTTAAGGTTCGATGACGCTAGGGTTGTAGAGATATTAGTATGCGGTAACCCGAAATTTTTTCGGAGTCCCGGATGAGATCCCGGACGTCGCGAGGAGTTCCGTAATGGTCCGGAGGTGAAGAATTGTATATAGGAAGTCCAGTTTCAGCCACCGGGAAAGTTTCGGGGGTCACCGATATTGTGCCGGGACCACCGGAAGGGTCCTGGGGGTCCACCGGGTGGGGACACCTATCCCGGAGGGCCCCGTGGGCTGAAGAGGGAAGGGAACCAGCCCCTGGTGGGCTGGTGCGCCCCCCTTGGGCCTCCTCTTGCGCCTAGGGTTGGAAACCCTAGGGGTGGGGGACGCCCCACTTGGCTTGGGGGGAAAGTCCCCCCCTTGGCTGCCGCCCCCACCCCCCCCCCTTGAGATTAGATCTCTAGGGGGCCGGCACCGCCCCAGGGCCCCTATATAAAGAGGGGGAGGGAGGGCAGCCGCACCCTAGTCCCTGGCGCCTCCCTCACCCCCCGTAACACCTCTCCCTCTCGCTGAGCTTGGCGAAGCCCTGCCGAGATCGCCGCTACTTCCACCACCACGCCGCCGTGCTGCTGAATCTCCATCAACCTCTCCTTTCCCCTTGCTGGATCAAGAAGGAGGAGATGTCTTCCCCAACCGTACGTGTGTTGAACGCGGAGGTGCCATCCGTTCGGCATTAGGATCTTCGGTGATTTGGATCACGACGAGTACGACTCCCTCAACCCCGTTCTCTTGAACGCTTCCGCTCGTGATCTACAAGGGTATGTAGATACACTCCTCTCTCGTTGCTAGATGACTCCATAGATTGATCTTGGTGAAGCGTAGAAAATTTTTAGTTTCTGCAACGTTCCCCAACAGTGGCATCATGAGGTAGGTCTATGCGTAGTTTCTATGCACGAGTAGAACACAATCTTGTTGTTGGCGTAGATGTTGTCAATTTTCTTGCCACTACTAGTCTTATCTTGTTTCGGCGGCATCGTGGGATGAAGCGGCCCGGACCGACCTTACACGTACGCTTACGTGAGACAGGTTCCACCGACTGACATGCACTAGTTGCATCAGGTGGCTAGCGGGTGTCTGTCTCTCCCACTTTAGTTGGATCGGATTCGATGAAAAGGGTCCTTATGAAGGGTAAATAGAAATTGGCATATCACGTTGTGGTTTTACGTAGGTAAGAAACGTTCTTGCTAGAACCCTATTGCAGCCACGTAAAAACATGCAACAACAATTAGAGGACGTCTAACTTGTTTTTGCAGCATATGCCTTGTGATGTGATATGGCCAAAAAGGTTGTGATGAATGATATATATGTGATGTATGAGATTGATCATGTTCTTGTAATAGGAATCACGACTTGAATGTCGGTGAGTATGACAACCGGCAGGAGCCATAGGAGTTGTCTTAATTATTGTATGACCTGTGTGTCAATGAATAAATGCCATGTAATTACTTTACTTTATTGCTAAACCGTTAGCCATAGTAGTAGAAGTAATAATTGGCGAACAACTTCATGGAGACACGATGATGGAGATCATGATGATGGAGATCATGGTGTCATGCCGGTGATGAAGATGATCATGGCGCCCCGAAGATGGAGATCAAAGGAGCAATATGATATTGGCCATATCATGTCACTATTTGATTGCATGTGATGTTTATCATGTTTTTTGCATCTTATTTGCTTAGAACAACGGTAGTAAATAAGATGATCCCTCACAATAATTTCAAGAAAGTGTTCCCCCTAACTGTGCGCCGTTGTGAAAGTTTGTTGTTTCGAAGCACCACGTGATGATCGGGTGTGATAGATTCCAACGTCCACATACAACGGGTGTAAGACAGATTTACACATGCAAAATACTTAGGTTGACATACAACGGGTATATGGCCTCGGAACACAAGAGACCGAAAGGTCGAACATGAGTCGTATGGAAGATACGATCAACATGGAAATGTTCACCGATGATGACTAGTCCGTCTCACATGATGATCTGACACGGTCCAGTTGAGTCGGATCATGTATCACTTAGATGACTAGAGGGATGTCTAATCTAAGTGGTAGTTCATTAAATAATTTGATTAGATGAACTTAATTATCATGAACTTAGTCTAAAAACCTTTGCAAAATGTCTTGTAGATCAAATGGCCCACGCTCATGTCAACCTCAACTTCAACGCGTTCCTAGAGAAACCAAGCTGAAAGATGATGGCGGCAACTATTCGGACTGGGTCCGGAACCTGAGGATCATCCTCATAGCTGCCAAGAAAGCATATGTCCTAGAAGCACCGCTAGGTGAAGCACCCATCCCAGAGAACCAAGACGTTATGAACGCTTGGCAGTCGCGTGCTGATGATTACTCCCTCGTTCAGTGCGGCATGCTTTACTGCTTAGAACCGGGGCTTCAAAAGCGTTTTGAGCAACACGGAGCATATGAGATGTTCGAAGAGCTGAAAATGGTTTTCCAAGCTCATGCCCGGGTCGAGAGATATGAAGTCTCCGACAAGTTCTACAGTTGTAAGATGGAGGAAAATAGTTCTGTCAGTGAGCACATACTCAAAATGTCTGGGTTGCACAACCGCTTGTCCCAGCTGGACATTAACCTCCCGGACGAGGCGGTCATTGACAGAATCCTTCAGTCGCTCCCACCTAGCTACAAGAGCTTTGTGATGAACTACAATATGCAGGGGATGGTGAAAACTATTCCTGAAGTATTTTCAATGCTGAAATCAGCGGAGGTGGAAATCAAAAAGGAACATCAAGTGTTGATGGTCAATAAAACCACTAGTTTCAAGAAAGGCAAGGGTAAAAAGAACTTCAAGAAGGACGACAAGGGAGTTGCCGCGCCTGGTAAGCCAGTTGCCAGGAAGAAGCCAAAGAATGGACCCAAACCTGAGACTGAGTGCTTTTATTGCAAGGGAAGCGGACACTGGAAGCGGAACTGGCCCAAATACTTAGCGGACAAGAAGGCCGGCAACACTAAAGGTATATGTGATATACATGTAATTGATGTGTACCTTACCAGTACTCGTAGTAGCTCCTGGGTATTTGATACTGGTGTGGTTGCTCATATTTGTAACTCAAAACAGGAGCTGCGGAATAAGCGGAGACTGGCGAAGGTCGAGGTGACGATGCACGTCGGGAATGGTTCCAAGGTCGATGTGATCGCCGTCGGCACGCTACCTCTACATTTACCTACGGGATTAGTTTTAAACCTCAATAATTGTTATTTAGTGCCAGCTTTGAGCATGAACATTGTATCTGGATCTCGTTTAATACGAGATGGCTACTCATTTAAATCCGAGAATAATGGTTGTTCTATTTATATGAGAGATATGTTTTATGGTCATGCCCCGCTGGTCAACGGTTTATTCTTAATGAATCTCGGACGTGATGTTACACATATTCATAGTGTGAATACCAAAAGATGTAAGATTGATAATGATAGTCCAACATATCTGTGGCACTGCCGCCTTGGTCACATTGGTGTCAAACGCATGAAGAAGCTCCATACAGATGGACTTTTGGAGTCTCTTGATTTCGAATCATTTGACACGTGCGAACCATGCCTCATGGGTAAAATGACCAAGACTCCGTTCTCCGGAACAATGGAGCGAGCAACCAACTTATTGGAAATTATACATATTGATGTGTGCGGTCCAATGAGCGTTGAGGCTCGCGGTGGCTATCGTTATGTTCTCACTCTCACTGATGACTTAAGTAGATATGGGTATGTCTACTTGATGAAACACAAGTCTGAGACCTTTGCAAAGTTCAAGGAATTTTAGAATGAGGTAGAGAATCAACGTGACCGAAAAATAAAGTTCTTAC
Source organism: Triticum dicoccoides (assembly GCF_002162155.2). Lineage (NCBI taxonomy): Eukaryota > Viridiplantae > Streptophyta > Magnoliopsida > Poales > Poaceae > Triticum > Triticum dicoccoides. The sequence goes on from NC_041389.1 coordinate 156,797,239, forward strand.
GATCAGATCATGGAGGAGAATATTTAAGTCACGAATTTGGTATGCACTTAAGGAAATGTGGAATCGTTTCACAACTCACGCCGCCTGGAACACCTCAGCGTAACGGTGTGTCCGAGCGTCGTAATCGCACTCTATTGGATATGGTGCGATCTATGATGTCACTCACTGATTTACCGCTATAATTTTGGGGATACGCTCTAGAGACAGCTACATTCACTTTAAATAGGGCACCGTCTAAATCCGTTGAGACGGCACCGTATGAATTATGGTTTGGGAATAAACATAAGTTGTCGTTTCTAAAAGTTTGGGGATGCGATGCTTATGTCAAGAAACTTCAACCTGAAAAGCTCGAACCCAAGTCGGAAAAATGCGTCTTCATAGGATACCCTAAGGAAACCATTGGGTATACCTTCTACCTCAGATTCGAAGGCAAGATCTTTGTTTCCAAGAACGGGTCCTTTCTGGAGAAAGAGTTTCTCTCGAAAGAAGTAAGTGGGAGGAAAGTGGAACTTGATGAAGTACTACCTCTTGAACCGGTAAGTAGCGCAGCTCAGGAAGATGTTCCTATGGTGCCTGCACTGACTAGAGAGGAAATTAATGATGATGATCAAGGTACTTCGGATCAAGTTACTACTGAACTTCGTAGGTCCACGAGGACACGTTCCACACCAGAGTGGTATGGCAACCCTGTCCTGGAAATCATGTTGTTAGACAACGGTGAACCTTCGAACTATGAAGAAGCAATGGCGGGCCCAGATTCCAACAAATGGCTTGAAGCCATGCAATCCGAGATAGGATCCATGTATGAAAACAAAGTGTGGACTTTGACAGACTTGCCTGATGATCGGCGAGCGATAGAAAACAAATGGATCTTTAAGAAGAAGACGGACGCGGATGGTAATGTTACCATCTATAAAGCTCGACTTGTCGCTAAGGGTTATCGACAAGTTCAAGGGTTGACTACGATGCGACTTTCTCTCCCGTAGCGAAGCTGAAGTCCGTCCGAATCATGTTAGCAGTTGTCGCATACTATGATTATGAGATATGGCAAATGGACATCAAAACGGCATTCCTTAACGGCTATCTTAAGGAAGAACTGTATATGATGCAGCCAAAAGGTTTTGTCGATCCTGAGAATGCTAACAAGGTATGCAAACTCCAGCGATCCATTTATGGGTTGGTGCAAGCATCTCGGAGTTGGAACATTTGCTTTGATGAGATGATCAAAGCGTTTGGGTTTATGCAGACTTATGGAGAAGCCTGCGTTTACAAGAAAGTGAGTGGGAGCTCTGTAGCATTTCTCATATTATATGTAGATGACATACTTTTGATGGGAAATGATATAGAACTTTTGGACAGCATTAAGGCCTACTTGAATAAGTGTTTTTCAATGAAGGACCTTGGAGAAGCTGCTTACATATTAGGCATCAAGATCTACAGGGATAGATCGAGACGCCTCATAGGTCTTTCACAAAGCACATACCTTGATAAGATATTGAAGAAGTTCAATATGGATCAGTCCAAGAAGGGGTTCTTGCCTGTGTTGCAAGGTGTGAAATTGAGCTCATCTCAATGCCCGACCACGACAGAAGATAGAGAAAAGATGAGTGTCATCCCCTATGCCTCGGCTATAGGGTCTATTATGTATGCCATGTTGTGTACCAGACCTGATGTAAACCTTGCCGTAAGTTTGGTAGGAAGGTACCAAAGTAATCCCAGCATGGAACACTGGGCAGCAGTCAAGAATATCCTGAAGTACCTGAAAAGGACTAAGGATATGTTTCTCGTTTATGGAGGTGACGAAGAGCTCGTCATAAAGGGTTACATCGACGCTAGCTTCAACACAAATCTGGATGACTCTAAGTCACAAACCAGATATGTGTATATTTCGAATGGAGGGGCAGTAAGCTGGTGCAGTTGCAAGCAAAGCGTCGTGGCGGGATCTACATGTGAAACAGAGTACATGGCAGCCTCGGAGGCAGCGCATGAAGCAATCTGGATGAAGGAGTTCATCACCGACCTAGGAGTCATACCCAATGCGTCGGGACCGATCACTCTCTTCTGTGACAACACTGGAGCTATTTCCCTTGCCAAGGAGCCCAGGTTTCACAAGAAGACCAGGCACATCAAGCGTCGCTTCAACTCCATTCGTGAAAATGTTCAAGATGGAGACATAGATATTTGCAAAGTGCATATGGATCTGAATGTCACAGATCCGTTGACTAAACCTCTTCCGCGAGCAAAACATGATCAACACCAGAACTCTATGGGTGTTCGATTCATCACAATGTAACTAAATTATTGACTCTAGTGCAAGTGGGAAACTGTTGGAAATATGCCCTAGAGGCAATAATAAAATGATTATTATTATATTTCCTTGTTCATGATAATTATCTATTATTCATGCTATAATTGTGTTACATAATACATGTGTGAATACATAGACCATAACATGTCCATAGTGAGCCTCTAGTTGACTAGCTCGTTGATCAACAGATAGTCATGGTTTCCTAACTATGGACATTGGATGCCATTGATAACGGGATCACATCATTAGGAGAATGATGTGATGGACAAGACCCAATACTAAGCATAGCACAAGATCGTGTAGTTCGTTTGCTAGAGGTTTTGCAATGTCAAGTATCATTTCCTTAGACCATGAGATTGTGTAACTCCCGGATGCCGTAGGAGTGCTTTGGGTGTACCAAACGTCACAACGTAACTAGGTGACTATAAAGGTATACTACAGGTATCCCCGAAAGTATCTGTTGGGTTGACACGGATCGAGACTGGGATTTGTCATTCCGTATGATGGTGTCACACCCTGATTTTCATGGCACAACACTTAAGATGATAAATCATGATAAAATGTGGTTTGACAAAAACTTTTGCATTATTTGACTTTTTATTTTGAGTTGGTTTTCTCTCTGTGTTTTTCAACTGCTCTTTAAAGTCAACACAACTCCACCTTCTATACTTCATCTCCTTGCCCCAAGATTCTGCCCAATGATCATGCCATGTGTATAGAGCAACATAGTATTTTCTTACAAAAATAATTTGGCCAAATAGTATTTTCAAATATTAGTTTTTCAAAAACCCCTGAGTTGAGGTTGCACTATAAGTATTTGACTCGGGGTATGAAAAATCATTCAAAAGTTATATTTGAATCCTATTAGATGTAGGACTCCCATAAACCACAAAAATATAATTTTAAAAGTTATTTTCCTATTTTATTTAAAAGCTTTTTCTTAAGGCCAGAAATGGTCTTTAATAGGGAAAAATTATTTTATTGTTTCAAAAATATTTGGAAAAAACCTAGGTAAACTCAGTGGACATATATTGTCCATATGTAAGAGTTTCAACACATGCTCATGTTCAAAATATTGGTCAAATCCCTCAAAAACCCTTTCTGGATATTTCAAGATTTTGAAATATTTACAAAGGAAATATTCTCCAAAAATTCCAAGAAAATTCTAGCATGTCACATATGACATGTTGGATGATCTTGATAAGTATCATGTCATGGAGAATAGTATAACCCCATGAAATCCCCTCAAAACCATTTCTGTCCATTTTGAAGTTTGAGCAACTTTACATTGCCAAACATGTCCAAATGCTCTAAAATCTTGTGAACATGCTCAAATGGTCTAATCATTCATCTAGACCAAATGGCAGAAGTTGGAGAAAATGTTATATTGATCAAAGTGCCCCAAAACCCTCTCTGACCAGAATCTAATTAGAACAACTTTGTACTACCAACTTTCTCTCCTTGACCCCAACTTTGGTGAGCATATTCACATGACCAAATGAGGCCACTACACCAAGTGGTGCATCAAGGAGAAGTGATTTGCTCAACTAGATCTACACAAGTTCATTTCTGCTAATTTCTAGGGTTTACGAAAGTTGCACTGGCAACTTTGCCCAAATGGACTCAACCTTGGTGGAACCTACTAATATCTCATGCCATTTGACCTTGTCAAGCCTCATGATAGGAGGAGTTCATATTCTTGCCCAAATCAACAACAAACACCTTCTGCCATATTTCTAAAAACACCACTTTGACCACTTCCACTAATCTCCTTGAGCTCAACTTTTTACCACATCCCCTCAGAGTCCCCTTGCACCTCTGTAACGCCCCAGATTCGATGCGCCAGGTGTTTCCCAGTTATTCGCCCTTGTTGCCATGTCATTTGCTTGCGTGTTGCATTTTATCATGTCATCATGTGCATTTCATTTTGCATACGTGTTTGTCTCATGCATCCGAGCATTTTCCCCGTTGTCCGTTTCGCAATCCGGCACTCCTATGTCCCCCTTTTGCCTCTTTTCATGTGCGGGTGCTAAATGTTTTCTGAATGGACCGAGGTTTGCCAAGCGGCCTTGGTATAGCACCGGTAGACCGCCTGTCAAGTTTTGTGCCATTTGGAGGTCGTTTGATACTCCGGTTAACCGTAAAAGCCTCTTTTGTTTTGCAGCCCAACACCCCTTCAAAAGTGGCCCAAAACCCATCTAAGTCTCTTCCATGCTCTCGGTCGTTCGATCACGATCGTGTGGGCGAAAACCTCTCCTCATTTGGACTCTCCTAGCTCCCTCTACCTATATATATGTGCCTCCCCCCGAAATTCGCGGATGAAAATCCCCCAAAACCCTAGCTATTCCTCCCCGCGCCGTCGGACGTGTCCGCGTCGCGCCAGACATGTCCGCACCCCCCGCCGCAGCGAATCCCAGCGCGCCACCTGCCCTGCGCCGCCGTTCCCCGCGCCGCGG
>NC_041389.1:156802445-156823941 GCF_002162155.2 Triticum dicoccoides
CGGACACGCCCTCGTCGCTGCTCCGGCGGGAGTTCGCCGGAGCGCGAGCCCCGCCGCCTCGCAGCGCCTCCTGGCTGCCGCCGTCGCCTCCTCTCCGTCGCCCCCGGCTAGATCCGGCCACGGGCCCGTGGCCAGCCGCCCCGCGCCTCCCCGGCCTCTTCCTCCTCGTCTCCGGCGACGAACTCTGGCCATCCTCGATTTCCATGCAGGTCCAAAGGTTGCCCTCGTTTTTGACTGTCCCGAATATTTTTTGCATAATCATGCCATGTTCATCGCATTGTATCTCTGCATCCATAGCTCCGTTTTGCGCGTGTAATATGTAAAATTGTTCGCCTCGACGAGTACTTCATTTTATTCCATTGCATCATTTTCATTTGAGCTCATCTTGATGCCTGAATCATCGTTGCAAGAGTGCATGTTGCTGTTAATCTGTTGAAACTGTTATAACATGCTCATTTGTCATTTTTGCCATGATTGATGTGTGCATCCTATGAGGTTGATGTCTACATATGTTTTGAACTATTCCATGCCATCTTTCCAGGGGTGTATGCCATGTATTTTTGTGATCAATGTGGTGACTAGCACAAGCATGTAAACTAGACCTCATGATGTTGCTGATTTCAGTCCTTGTTCTGTTGTTATTTTTATGCCATGTAAACTTGATGCTACAGAGAGATCCATGCTTATTTTGAGATACTTCAGTAAGGATGTTTTGTACATATGGTTATGAGCTATCCATCCATGCCCATGGTTCCATTTATAGCTTACTTTAGATTGTTTATATCTTGCTCCAAAGTTGCTAAATGATGTTGTTGTCAGCCTGTTAACATGAAGTTCAGTTTTGCCATGTGTTTTCCTAGTGATCCATGCACCCTATGATCTTGCTCTTGCCATGCTTTGCTTCATAAACATGTCTTCTTACTGTTGGTTTCCTTGCCATGCCATGTATTGCTCTGTAGTGAGTGGTTCAAGCTCACCAACATGCCTACTTATTGTTGTTCCTGCCATGTATGAATCTGCCATAGAACTTGCTATGTTTACATGGGTGCCATCATATCTTCTGATCCTTTTTGGCCCTTGGTCAGTAAAGGACTTTTGTTCTATGTATTTAGTAGATTCATGCCATGCCTTTTTTTGCCATGTTAAGTTCATGTAACATGTTGTTTGATAGCTCTAAACATTGCAACCTGATGTTATTTCCTGATAAGTCTGTAACTGTTATTATTTACAATCTTGCCATGAGTGTTTGAGCATGTTCTAGTGATTTCTGGAGTTAGCTCAGTGCTCATGTTTTGTTATGCTTTACCTGTACATCATGCCCATGCCTTTTGTTATTATGTTGAGATGTTGTAGCATGTTGTTTTGATGCTTGCAAGATGCCTAGTTGTTGTTTTGGACAGATTGTTGTTATGCCTTGTATAGTGTGTGTGTTGAACCGTTGCTCCGTTTTGAGTGTGCTCTATATGAAAATTGCTTGATTTTGCATGTAGTTTCATATTATCATGTTTCATCCTTGTTTTGAGGTGTTTGTTTGATGTTTGTATGCATTTTGCACCAATGCCATGTTTATCTTGTTTTGCTCATATCTTCTAGGCCGTAGCTCAAAATTATATGAACTTTATATGTAACTTGACTAGAATCTCGTGTAGATCATCGTGGTGCATTTTAACTTGTTGTTTAACAACTTGAACATAATGTTTATTCAGATCTGGACCAATTTCGAAATTTGCATATGAGGACTTACCGGAATTGTTATATGTTGTTCCCGGCCTCATTTAAACTTGCTTTGATGTGTTGCTCTTGTTTGCATCATCTCTTGCCATGAGTAGCTTCATCTAGCTTTGTCATGCATCATACTCGGTTGAGCATCATGTCTTGTTCTTGTGTGGTGTGTTTACCATGTTGTGTGCTTCTTCTCGATAGTTCCCGTATCATTGCGATCGTGAGGATTCGTTCATCTATGCTTGGTTCGTCTTCATGGCTTCATCTTCTTCATGGACTCGTTCTTCTTCCTTGCGGGATTTCAGGCAAGATGACCGCTACCCTAGATCTCACTACTATCATTGCTATGCTAGTTTGCTTCATTCTATCGCTTTGCTGCGCTACCTATCATTTGCTCTTCAAGCCTCCCACATTGCCATGAACCTCTAACATTTGACACCCTTCCTAGCAAACCATTGCTTGGCTATGTTACCGCTTTGCTCAGCCCCTCTTATAGCGTTGCTAGTTGCAGGTGAAGTTGAAGATTGCTCCATGGTGAACAGGATTTTGATTGGGATATCACAATATCTCTAATTTAATTAATGCATCTATATATTTGGTAAAGGGTGGAAGGCTCGGCCTTATGCCTGGTGTTTTGTTCCACTCTTGCCGCCCTAGTTTCCGTCATACCGGTGTTATGTTCCCGGATTTTGTGTTCCTTACGCGGTCGGGTGATTTATGGGACCCCCTCGATAGTTCGCTTTGAATAAAACTCCTCCAGCAAGGCCCAACCTTGGTTTTACCATTTGCCTCACCACCACCTACTTTTCCCTTGGGAGTCGCTCTCTCGAGGGTCATCTTTATTTAGCCCCCCCGGGCCAGTGCTTGTCTAAGTGTTGGTCCGAACTAGAGCCACTTGCAGCGCCACCTCGGGGAAACTTGAGGGTTGGTTTTAGTTGTACATAGTGTTCATCCGGTGTTGCCCTGAGAACGAGATATGTGCAGCTCCTATCGGGATTGTCGGCGCATCGGGCGGTCTTGCTGGTCTTGTTTTACCATTGTCGAAATGTCTTGTAAACCGGGATTCCGAGTCTGATCGGGTCTTCCTGGGAGAAGGTTTATCCTTCGTTGATCGCGAGAGCTTATCATGGGCTAAGTTGGGACACCCCTGCAGGGTATAATATTTCGAAAGTCATGCCTGCGGTTATAGGCAGATGGGAATTTGTTAATGTCCGGTTGTAGATAACTTGACACCATATCCGAATTAAAACGCATCAACCGTGTGTGTAGCCGTGATGGTCTCTTTTCGGCGGAGTCCGGGAAGTGAACACGGTTTCTGTGTTATGATTGACGTAAGTAGGTGTTCAGGATCACCTCTTGATCATTGCTAGCTTCACGACCGTTCCGCTTGCTCTCTTCTCGCTCTTATTTGCGTATGTTAGCCACCATACTTGCTTAGTCGCTGGTGCAACCTCAACACTTTACCCCTTCCTTTCCCATTTAGCTTTGCTAGTCTTGATACCCATGGTAATGGGATTGTTGAGTCCTCGTGGCTCACAGATTACTACAACAATAGTTGCAGGTACAGGTTATGCGATGATCATGACGCGAGAGCGATGCTTGCTTGCGTTGAGTTCTTCTTCTGCTTCTTCGATTAGGGGATAGGTTCCAGGTCGGCAGCCTGGGCTAGCAGGGTGGATGTCGTTTGAGCTTCTGTTTGTGTTTCATCCGTAGTCGGATGTTGATCTTATGTAAGATGATGTTGTATTCGTGTGGCTTGTATGCCTTATGTATGTATCCCTATCTATTATGTAATGTTGATGTAATGATATCCACCTTGCAAAAGTGTCTTCAAGATGCGCTTCTATCCTTGGTGGGACCTTCGAGTTCCTTTAGGATAGGGCGCATCTTGGGCGTGACAAGTTGGTATCAGAACCTCGACCGAAGCACCAGTAACTCTTCCCTGGCCTCAACTCAATGATTGAAGGGTGAAACATCCCCATTTACCCTTCTGGACAGCAGCATTCTTCTCCTTTCTCACCTCCCTCCTCACTCCAGTGGCCACCCAGGGCATCCAATGCCCCTCCCTCATTATTTACTCCTCCCTAGAGCTACCAGACATGCTTGGTCGTGCCCACTTTGCCAAAAAATGGCATGCCGGCCATTTGCACGCTCTGGAGCGCGCTACAGTGCGTTCCCGCACTGTAGACGCCCCCTGCCAAGCACCTCCGGCCACCTCGGCTCTCCTCCTCACGCCAGCCGATGCTCCTCGACGTCCGCAGCATGCTAAGCCCTGGTCCCCCTCTTCCTTCTCCCTCCTACGGTCTCCCTCACACGCGCGCAATGGCCGCCCAAGAGCTCCAATGAGCACCCTCACACGCGCGGCGCCTCTGGCCCCTCCTACTCCCTCTCTACCTTCCCCTGGTCGTGGACCACCTCGACAAACGACCCAGACACGCCCACGCGTGCCCCCGTGGCCTCCAGCAACGGCTAGAAGCTCGCCGGCGCATGAGCCACGGTGCACCACACCCCTCCTATTTAAGGCCACCCCAGACCCTGTTCCCTCCATCCCTTGAGCTCTCTCGCCTCCTAGTGATCACCAGCAGAGCCCCATCTCCCCTCCCCCTCTTTGTGCTTGGGATCGAGCCGAGCGCCGCCGCCTCGGGTCACCGGTGTTTGCGCGGTAAGAGCCTCCTCCGCCGCTCCTTTCGCTCGATCTGGATCCGCAGCGAGCCCCTGACTCCTTCCCCCTCCTTTTCCCCTTCGTTTGCAGCCGGAGTCGACCGGAACGACCACCGCCCGACGCACCTCTGACGTGCTTCCTCGTCGCCGACGAACCAGGCAACTCCAGCCACGTCCACCACCACCACCCGAACGGCGACTCCACGCTGAGTCCAACCGTGCTGTCAGCTCGACCCGCCGTGCCCTGCATCGCCGCCGGTGAGCACGCCGGCACTCTGGTCGCAAGGTCAGAGATGACAGGCGGGCCCCGCCTGTCATCCTCACCTCTCTCTCGCCCCCTCTCTCTCCCACTGGCAGCTGGGCCCCGCCCATCAGGTTTAAAAACCTGGCGCGCGCGCGCGCTGGCTCGCCTGGGCCTCTTTTCCCTCTGGGCCTGCTGCACTGTGGCCTTTCTGGCCCAGTGGCACAGTGCCACTTTTCTTTTTTCTTTTTGTGTCTGTTTTATAAAAATTCCACAGGATAAAATATTTATCCAAATGGAATAATTCCAACTCGTAAAATCTTAGAATAATTCCACCTATTTATTGATGTAACATTCATGCACATCCATCACACTTTTCTATATTGTTCAAATTTAAATTCAAATTTGAGCATTTAAATCCTTCTTTGAAAATCCATTTCCACTATTCCTTAACTCCAAATCCAAAACTAGGAATTTTCCCCTTCTTAGTTTTCACCCTAGTATTTAACAAAAATAAGTTGACATTTTTCTAAGCACTTTGGTTTTTCTTTTTTACTATTGCCTTATTTTCTCGTTATTTTCTTGTGACGACTAGATCCCGTACTAGACGAAGTTGCTGAAGAAGAAGAAGGAGAAGGATTTGAAGGACTTGAAGACCAAGGCAAGCAGCCCTTTGACCATGTCTATGAAACCCTTTTTATGCATGTCATATAGCACCATATTGTTGTTGCAACGGAATCATGATGAGGTGGTAACCACTTTGATGGTTTGCCACCGTACTTCCTCGTTGATACTTGCATTGTGCATGACCCTACCTTCTTCTGAGGGTTATGCTGGTGGGAGTAGATAGGATGCTAAAGTAGATGCTACGCAAAATGGGACGGGTATATGCATGATGAAGGAGACAAAGTATTTTCAAAAGACTTTTTCGAAAACCCCGTCGGGTGCCACTTATGCCCGAGGGAGATGATGAGATGGGTAACCACTTGATGACGAAGTGGTGTACCGAGGCAAGTGTGTGTTGTTTTCGAAAACGGATTAAATTTAAGATTTGTCGACTGTCCCAACCTTACATGCGCAACCACTCTACCCTTGTATGGGAAAGGGCATTATTGATTACCTAGGTCGATACTAGCTTGGAGCCCGCATTACTAGTGACGGGGGAGAGTTGGTGCTCTCTCTCGGGACGGGGTCGTACCAGGTAGGGCGGCCATGACTGTCTTTATAGGGCACCGGATACACCGTTGTGTCCCCTCTCGGATGTTACGATCTTGAGTGAGTCTCGTATGATGTACATCGTGAGGATACAGAACAACGAGTGGACTCCTTGTTAGTGTCGTCTAGGGAAAGGTAGTGATCGGGTGCTTACCCCGGGTACTTGAGGTATCACGGGTCGTGGATGACACGGAAGTTCCCCGGATCTTGTGGGTAAAGTGTGCAACCTCTACAGAGTGTAAAACTATTCGAATAGCCGTGTCCACGGTCAAGGACAGTTGGGCGGTGCTGCTTAAACTACGTCCAGAGTTTTACAACCGTGTGTGTGAGTTGATAAAACTACTTGGGTCAAGTCAAAGGACTTGACATGATTGAGTTGGGTTGGTGCCCACTCCATTTATGTTGATATCTGTAACCTGTCCTCATGGTTACTTGAATTCTCCTGATGCATGTCTTACAAATTGTTGAACATGTCATTGCACTCAAAACTAGCTTTCTACAAAAATTTACCTATATCATGTATTGTTACATCTTGGACCAAAACATGGGTTGCTTGCGAGTACATTCAAAGTACTCATTGGCTTGCCACTGGTTATTTAATTGGCCAGGCATGGAAGAACCGGAGTTCGAAGAAGAGTTCTTTGGAGACGAACATGCAAACTAGGACGTTTCCCAGTCAGAATGCCTGTAGGGTTAAGGCAGATGGCATGGGTTCTACTTATCGACGAAGATTTCCGCTGCTTGTGTTTCATTTGATGTTCAGCTCTTAAGGCTTTATCAATGTAAGACTTCACCATAATGGTCATAGTTTGTGTAAGACGGTATGTATGGATGTAAGACTCTTGTTATTCAGCTTCTGTGTGTTCAGTGAGCATTGATCTCTGGGATCACTGTACATGTGCATTCGGTGATCTCGACATATGAGTCGGGGTCCCCACAGAGCTGGTATCAGAGCCATCCTGACTGTAGGAAGCCTTAGTTAGCATGGTCGTTAGTTAGGGTAAAACTATTTCCAAAACTACTACTAGTTTTCAAAACTATCTCTACTTCTCTTCCCTTCTTAGTTTTTTTCGAAAACTAAGGTATACGTTCCTTATTGATCTCTTCCCCTTCAAAACCTTTGGTCCCTAGAACCCTTATGCCCCTGACCACTGGATTCCTTGTAATCCTCGTGGATAATCTAGAAGGAAGATGCCTTGCCAAACATTCACCCACATCTCCTGAACACAAGATTGGCGACATCACAACAAGACGATACCAACAGACGATACATCCTCAAGGAATGAGGACTTGAAGACCCAGGAGATGGTGACACCCTTGACACTGCCCCAAGATGATGCAACCTTAGCCTACGATGATCAGGGCATAGAATATGCAAGATCATGATATACATCGCTAATAGAGTAACCCTGTCACTACCGTTGTTGTATCGGCAACCACCGATGGATGAGAACCTAGCCATTTGGTCCGCCTCACCATAGTGAGCAGGAAAACGGTTCTCCTCATCCCCTGCTCTTGGTGTCGATGTTGTCATCAACGTAACCGACATGGTGGACCTCTATTACGCCTTGATAATTTCATTGCATAAAGGATTACCTACCTGGTACCATCGACGGCTTAGAAGACAAAAAGGGATCATCGTGATTAAGAAGACAATAGAAGACCAAGTCAATGCCAGCTACGAGGAGCCACCTTCACCCCATCACTTCAACAGGCGAGAAGTTGTTGAAGAATCTTCGCTCAACCCGGATTGTTTCATCGAACAACTACAAGAGATGTAGCAACACCTGAGGAAAACTCAGAAGACTGCATGAGGCACAAGGCACGACTACTGAGTCCGAGAACCCCTAGGGTAGGATGAGTCGTGTACCCCCTATGCGCAGTCGAGTCTGTATGATAGTTCGAATAGAACCATGATTGTGTGTTGCTTGTTTTTATTTGTTTGTGTTTTGATATAGGTCGCACTTTTGCCCTAAGCGACAAGTATGCGACTATATCACCTTCCTCACCTTGTTTCCTTTGTTTGGCCCTCTTTGCACCTGTTTGTTTGCACTAGCACTATAGAACCCCCTTTAGGTATTCCCCTCCTCCATGCTACCTCTCCCTCTCATCTCTCTCCTCAACTGAAGGCTAGCAATACAAGATACACCAAGGATTCTACTTTGGCAACCAACAAGCACTGAAAACTTTTGCTACAACCTCCTCGACCAAGTGCAGCCCCTTAGAGTTATGGTTGCCCCTCAAGATTAGAAACCCATTCCTAGACCCTTCGAGACTTCATAAGATACCCCATCTCGAATCCTTAACCATGTGCTTAACCCACAGAATTGCAAGAGAACTAGCTAAGCCTCCGTAACCTTGCCTTGGTTCATTATGGAACTAGTGGACATAGTGAACGAGCACATTATCATCCTAAGATAGAACCAGAACTGACAATGCCATAGGGTAGACCTAATCGAGGATATTGATATAGGACAAATGACTTGATGAGTTTATATCAGAGACCTTGAAGAATTATCCGAGACTTCTTGGTGGATTATGAGGTTTTCATGTTAGTTGATGAACTTGGTGGGATCATGTTATAGAGTAGCAAAGCTTTCATTACCCCTGAGTAAATTGGATTTATAGGACAATTATGATCGCAAGATGGAATTCTTGGAAGTATTTGGATTTGTCTTAGGCAGGGGGTATTGATAGGTGATAGTTGATATTACGATAATGACTTGAGGGAGAAGTGTAGAAATTCTCGTTGGACATGAGATTTGGATTTAAATAGGTGATCCTAGTGGGGTATAGGTGGTGAGTAAGACTACATGGTTCGGAGTAATTTCGGTTTAGACTAATGATCTCGAACACGATACCATGTTCTGGTGGACAAACAAACTAAGAGATTGGATTAATTGTCAGAGTTGATTTAGGGTTCTATATAAGCTTGACCTTGGAGTTTACTTGACCATGATAATGGAAATTGGTGGACTAACTATAGTAAGGTAGCCTTCCATGTATTTGTGGATTATAGGATATTAGAAGATCGTGTGGAACACCATAGAGATTGGATTTGAAGAACTACTGGATCATGTAATGATTGGTGTAGTTAATGGGTTGTTGGAGTTGATTCATAGGAAGGAAACAAGATTTTGGAGTGGCATACGACGTGTTTCCTTAGGATAGAGGTGCTTTATCTTAGACCTTGGAAGAACAGGCTAAGCACTTGGATTGTCACGTTCAAGCTTAGCAGCTTATATGTTCTACCCATGGATTCTTAGGGGTAGACATACATATGAGTTTGGGGATTGTAGACATATATGATTTTGTTAGACCTCCTCTCGGGAGCCATGAGGATATGAATCACATGAGTGATGATTGGAGTTGACCTATGAAAAATGATGCTATCGGTGATATGATGTGATTTGTTCAAAGGACTAGATAGACTATTGGCATCTCAGAAACCGTGCTTAAAGATAAGATGATAAATGTTCACTCGCACACTAGAATCCTTGAAACCCTTAAGCCCTACCAAGCTACAACATGGTCAGATCAGGACCTTAGGGCCTTGACACTAGATCTAGAACCACCTTGGCCCACACTCAACAAGACCACCACTAATTCCCCAGCCTACTTTATGTACCCCGTGAACAAAGTCTTCATGGAGTGCTAGACAAGATAGTTGTCATCATCATTTGGTGACCTACTTGTCCACCCGAAGACAGAAGAAGAACCATTCAGCTAGTCCAGGAACATTTGAAGACCGCCATGCCAAGGAGGAAGAACTACCACCATCATCAAGAAGTAAACATCCGCGTCGAAGACCAGGTGTATCTGCAAGCCACTTCTCTCTAAGGAACCAAGCATTTCCATGACAAGGAGACCCACACCAAGATTCATCGGCCCCCTTCGTGATCACTCCAAAATTTAACAACCCCTTCTGAGATCACTACGAGACGAAGAGAAGACAGTTACCAGCTGGAGTTGCCACATGAATTACCTAATGTGCACAACGCTTTCCATGCATCACAACCCCGGAAGTGTTTCCAACTTCCTAACTTGCCCGATCTCTACGAGGGCATTGACCACCGAGCCATCGACCCCTAGCCCAATCTAACCTACCGCGAGCTACCCATTAGCAACCTGGATCAAGAAGAGCGTCATACACGAAGCCACACCATCAAGTACTTCAAGCTCAATGGAGCACTACACGGAAGCAGAAACAACATGAGGACTTCAAGACTACCCCGGATCCAGTTTTCATATTCCTTTCCACGCCTAGTTTGGGAATCTCGGGGACGAGATTCTTGTAATGGGGGTAGGTCTGTCACACCCTGATTTTCATGGCACAACACTTAAGATGATAAATCATGATAAAATGTGGTTTGACAAAATTTTTTGCATTATTTGACTTTTTATTTTGAGTTGGTTTTCTCTCTGTGTTTTTGAAGTGCTCCTTAAAGTCAACACAACTCCACCTTCTATACTTCATCTCCTTGCCCCAAGATTCTGCCCAATGATCATGCCATGTGTATAGACCAACATAGTATTTTCTTACAAAAATAATTTGGCCAAATAGTATTTTCAAAAATTAGTTTTTCAAAAACCCTTGAGTTGAGGTTTGCACTACAAGTATTTGACTTGGGGTATGAAAAATCATTCAAAAGTTATATTTGAATCCTATTAGATGTAGGACCCCCATAAACCACAAAAATATAATTTTAAAAGTTATTTCCCTATTTAATTTAAAATCTTTTTCTTAAGGCCAGAAATGGTCTTTAATAGGGAAAAATTATTTTATTGTTTCAAAAATATTTGACAAAAACCTAGGAAAACTCAGTGGACATATATTGTCCATATATAAGAGTTTCAACACATGTCATGTTCAAAATATTGGTCAAATCCCTCAAAAACCCTTTCTGGATATTTCAAGATTTTGAAATATTTACAAAGGAAATATTCTCCAAAAATTCCAAGAAAATTCTAGCATGTCAAATATGACATGTTGGATGATCTTGATGAGTATCATGTCATGGAGAATAGTATAACCCCATGAAATCCCCTCAAAACCATTTCTGTCCATTTTGAAGTTTGAGCAACTTTACATTGCTAAACATGTCCAAATGCTCTAAAATCTTGTGAACATGCTCAAATGGTCTAATCATTCATCTAGACCAAATGGCACAAGCTGGAGAAAATGTTATATTGATCAAAGTGCCCCAAAACCCTCTCTGACCAGAATCTAATTTGAACACTTTGTACTACCAACTTTCTCTCCTTGACCCCAACTTTGGTGAGCATATTCACATGACCAAATGAGGCCACTACACCAAGTGGTGCATCAAGGAGAAGTGATTTGCTCAACTAGATCAACACAAGTTCATTTCTGCTAATTTCTAGGGTTTACAAAAGTTGCACTGGCAACTTTGCCCAAATGGACTCAACCTTGGTGGAACCTACTAATATCTCATGCCATTTGACCCTGTCAAGCCTCATGACAAGAGGAGTTCATATTCTTGCCCAAATCAACAACAAACACCTTCTGCCATATTTCTAAAAACACCACTTTGACCACTTCCACTAATCTCCTTGAGCTCAACTTTTTACCACATCCCCTCAGAGTCCCCTTGCACCTCCGGTAACTCTTCCCTGGCCTCAACTCAATGATTGAAGGGTGAAACATCCCCATTTACCCTTCTGGACAGCAGCATTCTTCTCCTTTCTCACCTCCCTCCTCACTCCAGTGGCCACCCAGGGCATCCAATGCCCCTCCCTCATTCTTTACTCCTCCCTAGAGCTACCAGACATGCTTGGCCGTGCCCACTTTGCCAAAAAATGTCATGCCGGCCATTTGCACGCTCTGGAGCGCGCTACAGTGCGTTCCCGCACTGTAGACGCCCCCTGCCAAGCACCTCCGGCCACCTCGGCTCTCCCCCTCATGCCAATCGATGCTCCTCGATGTCCGCGGCACGCTAAGCCCTGGTCCCCCTCTTCCTTCTCCCTCCTATGGCCTCCCTCACACGCGCGCAATGGCCGCCCGAGAGCTCCAATGAGCACCCTCACACGCGCGGTGCCTCTGGCCCCTCCTACTCCCTCTCTTCCTTCCCCTGGTCGTGGACCACCTCCACAAATGCCCCAGACACGCCCACGCGTGCCCCTGTGGCCTCCAGCAACGGCTAGAAGCTCGTCGGCGCATGAGCCACGGTGCACCACGCCCCTCCTATTTAAGGCCACCCCGGACCCCGTTCTCTCCATCCCTTGAGCTCTCTCGCCTCCTAGCGATCACCAGCAGAGCCCCAGCTCCCCTCCCCCTCTCTGTGCTCGGGATCGAGCCGAGCGCCGCCGCCTCGGGTCACCGGTGTTTGCACGGTAAGAGCCTCCTCCGCCACTCCTTTCGCTCGATCTGGAACCGCAGCGAGCCCCTGACTCCTTCCCCCTCCCTTTCCCCTTTGTTTGCAGCCGGAGTCGACCAGAACGACCACCACCCGATGCACCTCTGTCGTGCTTCCTCGTCGCCGGTGAACCAGGCAACTCCGGCGACGTCCACCACCACCACTCGAACGGCGACTCCATGCTGAGTCCAACCGTGCTGTCATCTTGACCTGTCGTGCCCTGCATCGCCGCCGGTGAGCATGCCGGCCGTCTGGTCGCGAGGTCAGAGATGACAGGCGGGCCTCGCCTGTCATCCTCACCTCTCTCTCGCCCCCTCTCTCTCTCCCACTAGTAGCTGGGCCCCGCCAGTCAGGTTTAAAAACCTGGTGCGCGCGCGCTGGCTCGCCTGGGCCTCTTTTCCCTCTGGGCCTGCTGCACTGTGGCCTTTCCAGCCAGTGGCACAGTGCCACTTTTCTTTTTCCTTTTTCTATCTGTTTTATAAAAATTCCAAAGGATAAAATATTTATCCAAATGGAATAATTCCAACTCGTAAAATCTTAGAATAATTCCACCTATTTATTGATGTAACATTCATGCACATCCATCACACTTTTCTATACTATTCAAATTTAAATTCAAATTTGAGCATTTAAATCCTTCTTTGAAAATCCATTTCCACTATTCCTTAACTCCAAATCCAAAACTAGGAATTTTCCCCTTCTTAGTTTTCACCCTAGTATTTAACAAAAATAAGTTGACATTTTTCTGAGCACTTTGGTTTTCTGTTTTACTATTGCCTTATTTTCTCGTTATTTTCTTGCGACGACTAGATCCCGTACTAGACGAAGTTGCTGAAGAAGAAGAAGGAGAAGGATTTGAAGGACTTGAAGACCAAGGCAAGAAGACCTTTGACCATGTCTATGAAACCCTTTTTATGCATGTCATATACCACCATATTGTTGTTGCAACGGAATCATGATGAGGTGGTAACCACTTTGATGGTTTGCCACCGTACTTCCTCGTTGATACTTGCATTGTGCATGACCCTACCTTCTTATGAGGGTTATGCCGGTGGGAGTAGATAGGATGCTAAAGTAGATGCTACGCAAAAAGGGACGGGTATATGCATGACGAAGGAGACAAAGTATTTTCAAAAGACTTCTTCGAAAACCCAGTCGGGTGCCACTTATGCCCGAGGGAGATGATGAGATGGGTAACCACTTGATGACGAAGTGGTGTACCAAGGCAAGTGTGTGTTGTTTTCGAAAATGGATTAGATTTAAGATTTGTCGACTGTCCCAACCTTACATGCGCAACCACTCTACCCTTGTATGGGAAAGGGCATTATTGATTACCTAGGTCAATACTAGCTTGGAGCCCGCATTACTAGTGACGGGGGAGAGTTGGTGCTCTCTCTCGGGACGGGGTCGTGCCAGGTAGGGCGGCTATGACTGTCTTTACAGGGCACCGGATACACCATTGTGTCCCCTCTCGGATGTTACGATCTCGAGTGAGTCTCATATGATGTACATCGTGAGGATACGGAACAACAAGTGGAATCCTTATTAGTGTCGTCTAGGGAAAGGTAGTGATCGGGTGCTTACCCCGGGTACTTGAGGTATCGCGGGTCGTGGATGACACGGAAGTTCCCCGGATCTTGTGGGTAAAGTGTGCAACCTCTACAAAGTGTAAAACTATTCGAATAGCCGTGTCCATGGTCAAGGACAGTTGGGCGGTGCTGCTTAAACTACGTCCAGAGTTTTACAACCGTGTGTGTGAGTTGATAAAACTACTTGGGTCAAGTCAAAGGACTTGACATGATTGAGTTGGGTTGGTGCCCACTCTATTTATGTTGATATTTGTAACCTGTCCTCATGGTTACTTGAATTCTCCTGATGCATGTCTTACAAATTGTTGAACATGTCATTGCACTCAAATCTAGCTTTCTACAAAAATTTACCTATATCATGTATTGTTACATCTTGGACCAAAACATGGTTTGCTTGCGAGTACATTCAAAGTACTCATTGGCTTGCCACTGGTTATTTAATTGGCCAGGCATGGAAGAACCGGAGTTCGAAGAAGAGTTCTTTGGAAACGAACATGCGAACTAGGATATTTCCCAGTCAGAATGCCTGTAGGGTTAAGGAAGATGGCATGGGTTCTACTTATCGACGAAGATTTCCGCTGCTTGTGTTTCATTTGATGTTCAGCCCTTAAGGCTTTATCAATGTAAGACTTGACCATAATGGTCATAATTTGTCTAAGATGGTATGTATGGATGTAAGACTCTTGTTATTCAGCTTCTGTGTGTTCAATGAACATTGATCTCTCGGATCACTGTACACGTGCATTTGGTGATCTCGACTTATGAGTCGGGGTCCCCATAGACGAAGAGGTATCTCTGGGCCCACTCGGTAATGCATCATCATAATGAGCTCAATGTGACCAAGTGTTTGGTCACGGGATCATGCATTACGGTACGAGTAAAGTGACTTGCCGGTAACGAGATTGAACGAGGTATTGGGATACCAATGATCGAATCTCGGGCAAGTAACGTACCGATTGACAAAGGGAATTGTATACGGGATTACTTGAATCCTCGACATCGTGGTTCATTCAATGAGATCATCGTGGAACATGTGGGAGCCAACATGGGTATCCAGATCCCGTTGTTGGTTATTGGCCGGAGAGTTGTCTCGGTCATGTCTGTGTGATTCCCGAACTCGTAGGGTCTACACACTTAAGGTTCGGTGACGCTAGGGTTGTAGAGATATTAGTATGCGGTAACCCGAAATTTGTTCGGAGTCCCGGATGAGATCCCGGACGTCACGAGGAGTTCCGGAATGGTCCGGAGGTGAAGAATTGTATATAGGAAGTCCAGTTTCGGCCACCGGGAAAGTTTCCGGGGTCATCGGTATTGTACCAGGACCACCGGAAGGGTCCCGGGGGTCCACCGGGTGGGGCCACCTATCCCAAAGGGCCCCGTGGGCTGAAGAGGGAAGGGAACCAGCCCCTGGTGGGCTGGTGCGCCCCCTTGGGCATCCCCCTGTGCCTAGGGTTGGAAACCCTAGGGGTGGGGGGCGCCCCACTTGGCTTGGGGAGCAAGTCCCCCCCCCCTTGGCCCCCCCCCTTGAGATTAGATCTCTAGGGGGCCAGCGCCCCCCCAGGGCCCCTATATAAAGAGGGGGAGGGAGGGTAGCCTCACCCTAGTCCCTGGCGCCTCCCTCACCCCCCGTAACACCTCTCCGTCTCGCTGAGCTTGGGGAAGCCCTGCCGAGATCGCCGCTACTTCCACCACCACGCCGTCGTACTGCTGAATCTCCATCAAGCTCTCCTTTCCCCTTGCTGGATCAAGAAGGAGGAGACATCTTCCCCAACCGTACGTGTGTTGAACGTAGAGGTGCTGTCCGTTCGGCACTAGGATCTTCGGTGATTTGGATCACGACGAGTACGACTCCCTCAACCCCGTTCTCTTGAACGCTTCCGCTCGTGATCTACAAGGGTATGTAGATGCACTCCTCTCTCTTGTTGCTAGATGACTCCATAGATTGATCTTGGTAAAGCATAGAAAATTTTTATTTTCTGCAAAGATCCCCAACAAAGGTATACGAGTCTGCCGAGATGCACCATCTATATCCCACTTACTTTTTGAAGATGACTCATTAATTCTTATGAAAGAAAATGTCTAGAATGCAAGCACACTAAGGAGAGTCATGGAGGTTTATTGTGGAAGTTGTGGGAAGTGTGTAAGTACACCTAAATCTAGCATTTTCTTCAGTCCGAATACAAGTGTGTGATGTCTACTATGCAACCTTCTTCTTGTAGATGTTGTTGGGCCTCCAAGTGCAGAGGTTTGTAGGACAATATCAAATTTCCCTCAAGTGGATGACCTAAGGTTTATCCATCCGTGGGAGGCGTATGATGAAGATGGTCTCTCTCAAACAACCCTGCAACCAAATAACAAAGAGTCTCTTGTGTCCCCAACACAGCCAATACAATGGTAAACTGTATAGGTGCACTAGTTCGGCGAAGAGCTGGTGATACAAGTGCAATATGGATGATAGATATAGGTTTTTGTAATCTGAAAATATAAAAACAGCAAGGTAGAAAGTGATAAAAGTGAGCGAAAACGGTATTGCAATGTTAGGAAACAAGGCCTAGGGTTCATACTTTCACTAGTACAAGTTCTCTCAACAATAATAACATAATTAGATCATATAACAATCCCTCAACGTGCAACCAAGAGTCACTCTAAAATCACTAATAGCAGAGAACAAACAAAGACATTATTGTAGGGTACGAAACCACCTCAAAGTTATTCTTTCCGATCAATCCATTGGATTATTCCTATAAGTGTCACAAACATCCCTAGAGTTCATAGTAAAATAACACCTTAAGACACAGATCAACCAAAACCCTAATGTCACCTAGATATTCCAATACCACCACAAGTATCAGTGGGTTTGATTATACGACATGCATCACACAATCTCAGATTCATCTATTCAACCAACACAAAGAACTTCAAAGAGTGCCCCAAAGTTTCTACCAGAGAGTCAAGACGAAAACGTGTGCCAACCCCTATGCATAAGTTCACCAGGTCAAGGAACCCGCAAGTTGATCACCAAAACATACATCAAGTAGATCACGTGAATATCCCATTGTCACCACAGATAAGCACATGCAAGACATACATCAAGTGTTCTCAAATCCTTAAAGACTCAATCCGATAAGATAACTTCAAAGGGAAAACTCAATCCATTACAAGAGGTAGAGGGGGAGAAGCATCATAAGATCCAACTATAGTAGCAAAGCTCGTGGTACATCATGATCGTGCCAAATCAAGAACACGAGAGAGAGGGGGGGAGATCAAACACATAGCTACTGGTACATACCCTCAGCCCAATGGTGAACTACTTCCTCCTCGTCATGGAGAGCACCGGGATGATGAAGATGGCCACTGGTGAGGGATCCCCCCTCCGGCAGGGTGGCGGAACAGGGTCCTGATTGGTTTTTCGTGGCTACAAAGGCTTGCGGCGGTGGAACTCCCGATCTAGGTTTCTTCTCGGGGGTTTCTGTATTTATAGGAATTTTTGGCGTCGGTCTCACGTCAGGGGGGTATCCGAGTCATCCACAAGATAGGAGGGCGCGCCCAGGGGGTAGGGCGTGCCCTCCACCATCGTGGATGGCTCGGGACTCTTCTGGCCCAACTCTTTTACTTCGGGGGCTTCTTTTGGTCCATAAAAATCATCAAAAATTGGCACGTCAATTGGACTCCGTTGGAAAAAACAGAAACTGGCACTAGGCTCTAGGTTAATAGGTTAGTCCCAAAAATCATATACAAAAGCATATAAATGCATATAAAACATCCAAGATTGATAATATAATAGCATGGAACAATCAAAAATTATAGATACGTTGGAGACGTATCAGTGTGCATGTTAGAGAAGAGGTATGTACAAATCTGGATATTATAATTGAGGCATTAACAGATAAATACATGGGTCTTGTTGGGGAACGTAGTAATAATTCAAAAAAATTCCTACATGTCACCCAGATCAATCTAGGAGATGCTAGCAATGAGAGAGAGGGAGTGCATCTTCATACCCTTGAAGATCGCAAAGTGGAAGTGTTACAAGAACGCGGTTGATGGAGTCGTACTCGCGGCGATTCAAATCACGGAAGATCCGATCCAAGCGTCGAACAGACGGCGCCTCTGCGTTCAACACACGTACAGCCCAGGGATGTCTCCTCCTTCTTGATCCAGCAAGGGGGGGAGAAGTTGAGGGAGAACTCCGGCAGCACGACGGCGTGGTGGTGGTGGAGCTCGTGGTTCTCCGACAGGGCTTTGCCAAGCACTACGGAGGAGGAAGAGGTGTAGGAGAGGGAGGAAGGGCAGCGCCAGGGCGTGTCAGGGTGCGGGTGCCCTCTCTCTCCCTCACTATATATAGGGGAAGGGGAGGAGGAGGCGCCCTAGGCTTTCCCCTAGGGGGGCGGCGGCTAAGGCAGATTGGATCTCCCTAGGGAAACCCTAGCTAGGGAGACTTCCCCCCAAGCCAAGCAGGTGGAGGCTTGCCTCCCAAGCTAGGTGGAGGCGCCCCACATCCCCAAGCATCATGGGAAAGGGTGTGAGGGCGCACAGTGTAACGCCCCGAGACCGACGCTTCAGAAGACTTCCAATTTTCGTGATCAACCGTGTGTTTCATTTATGCTTGCTCTTTTATTTTTGCATTGCATCATGTCATCATGCCATCATGTCATTAATCTTTGCATCTCAACTCAACTAATAAATTGCATAGATGGTTGATCTATTTAAATCGAGGGAAGGGTGACTTCTCTTTATAACATATCTTCCCAATATTAGGGAGCTATATTTAAATATTTCATTAATTTGGAATTCACCATAACACACTTGCAAAATATTCCAATGCCTTTGTTATCTTAATTCTTGGTCTCCAACCTTGCCATATATTCTTTCATCATATTCCGGAGCTCCACCAAAAATCCGACATTTTTGGACCTTCCTTTTATCGAGTCCTAGTTCAAACCCATTTGAACTAAATTCAAATGAGTTTGAATTTACATCTTTCAATCATGGCTTTTTCTATTTTCTCGGAACAAGCATATTTTTGTGAGTCCGGGAAAATAATCCCCATGCCCAAACTCTTTATCTAACCTTTTCTTTTCTTCCCTTTCCTTTCTTTTTCTCTGTTTTAAGAGCAGAGAGGGAGAGAAGAAGCCCAGCAGCCTTGCAGCCCAGCCGGCCTCTTAGGCCCGGCCAACCAAGCCGGCCCAGCCAGCCCACCTAAAACCCCTCCTAACCCTAGCTGATCGATCCCCTCTCCCCTGCCCGATTCCCATCTCCACCCTCTCCTCTTCGTCCTCCTCCTGCGCCGCCACACGCAGAGAGGAGCAGAGTCACGCCCGCACCTGATCTTCCTCCGGCCATCGCACCGCCATGCTCCAGCACCCCCCCTTCTCTTCCCTGGTTCTTCCTCGCCTGTGCGCACCTCCATCCCTTTCCCCTGTCGCCTCTGCGCGCGAGCGCCACACGCCCAACCTCCTGCTCGCGCCTGCATCTCTCCATCATCAGCCACCTTAAGCTCGCCACCATGCCAGGACCTCCTCGCCCGCCTCCTCGTCTACCCGGCGCCACCGCCTTGTCAGCTCCGTCGTCAGGGGAGGAGCCCCTCGATCCGTCCCCTTCGGCCCCGACTCCGGCGAGCGCCACCCCGTCTCCTCGCGCCGGCCCCACCACCAAGTCCCACCGCCGAAGATCGCCTTCGTCCCGAGTCCGGCTGGATCAGGCCCCTGCTTGTCGCGCCCCGCTGGATCCGCCCTCCCGTGACCCGGATCCGCTATCACCGCTCATCCATGGCGCCATGGCTTGTGCCTCCTTGGGACGACCCGTTGCGGCTGTGCCCTGTTGTGCGTGCTCTCCGCTGCCTAGCTCTGTTGACGTCAAGACCGCAAGAGACCTCTCTGCCTCCTGTACACTGTTGGTTAACAGTTGATGCACGCCAAGTACCACGACTACAGCCGATGCCCCGAGGACACCGAGTATGACTACACATGACGATGCGTCAAGTTCCACCATCGTCGACTCCATGGACGTCAAGTTCCTCTATGACCCTGTGTACGACTACATGGATTCACCAAGTACCCCTTCGGATACGCCAAGTTCGACTACATGGATACAACAAGTTCCGCTCCGAACATGTACGACTACACATGCTGATGCGTCAAGCACCTTGGAACGTCTACGACTACACGGACTCGCCAAGTACCATGACGACGTGTGTACCACTACCATCGACCTTGAAGACCCTGTGGACATCAAGTTCCTTGACGTGACCCCGAACATCTACAGACTGTGTACAACTACGAAACGTGTACGACTACTTCCCCTACGACCCGTGAACGACTACTTCCCTCGACGATTGTGAACCGCCCCGAAATGCATGCTTCAAAGGTATAACCGCCGAGACGATGGCCCGTGGACGAATGCATGTTGTCTGAGATGAATCGTATGTTTGCACCATGCCCGTTTGTTTCATGCACGTTCCTCCTCATTTGCCATGCCGTCGACCCGTGGGAACCCGGTAACCGGGATCACCCCACCATCTTTTGCATGTTCTGCACATCCACACTTCCGTTCGCACCGACATCTTGATGAGTTGTCGGATCATCGGAATGTTGCTGTGGCACCATTTCCGTTTTGCCGCCGTGGTACCCTTTTTGTTCCGTCATGGTGACCAAATGCTTCATAACATGCTCATGTCAACATTTTCATAAAATTGCAAAAAAACTTGCATATGTCATCTGCATCATGATATCAACATTTAAATGCTTAAAATTGTTGTTTGCTTAAAAATTGCTAAATGACATGAGGATTTTCCGGAATTGTTGTTTGTTGTTTCGGCCTCATTTAAACTTGCCTAAATAGTTAGTTTACTTATGCTTCACCTCTTGCCATGTTTTACAACATTTAATATTGTTTGGTAGCTTAAACGAGATTAAACTAAATATGTCAATGTGGTGTTTTGTCAATATGCAACTCGTTGCATATTGAGCTCCACTTAACTTGTAGTATTGTTTGTTGCACTTTGCCATGCCATGCCTCATTAAACCGCACATGCATCATACTTGTTTGTGCATCATGCCATCTTTATGCTTGTGCATTTACCTTGTTGTTTGCTTCTTTCCGGTTGTGCTCCTTCTCGTTAGTTCCTGTTCCGTTGCGATCGTAAGGACTCGTTCGTCTACGCTTGGTTCGTCTTCTTCATGGACTCGTTCTTCTTCCTAGCGGGATTTCAGGCAAGATGACCGTCACCTTGGATCTCATTACTACCATTGCTATGCTAGTTGCTTCGTTCTATCGATATGCTGCGTTACCTATCTTTTGCTCTTCAAGCCTCCCAAATTGCCATGTCAGCCTCTAACCTTTTCACCCTTCCTAGCAAAATGTTGCTTGGCTATGTTACCGCTTCGCTCAGCCCCTCTTATAGCGTTGTTAGTTGCAGGTGAAGTTGAAGATTGCTCCATGGTGGACAGGATTGTGTTGGGATATCACAATATCTCTTATTTAATTAATGCGGCTATATACTTGGTAAAGGGTGGAAGGCTCGGCCTTATGCCTGGTGTTTTGTTCCACTCTTGCCGCCCTAGTTTCCGTCATACCGGTGTTATGTTCCCGGATTTTGCGTTCCTTACGCAGTTGGGTGATTTATGGGACCCCCTTGACAGTTCGCTTTGAATAAAACTCCTCCAGCAAGGCCCAACCTTGGTTTTACCATT
>NC_041389.1:156824342-156860406 GCF_002162155.2 Triticum dicoccoides
GCTCCTCCGAGTGTTGGTCCAAACTAGAGCACCGTGCGGGACCATTCCTTGGCAACTTGGATTACGTCGGTACCTGTACGCTTAGCTTATCCGGTGTGCCCTGAGAACGAGATATGTGCAGCTCCTATCGGGATTTGTCGGCACAGCGGGTGGTCTTGCTTGTCTTGTTTTACCATTGTTGAAATGTCTTGTAAACGGGGATTCCGAGACTGATCGGGTCTTCCTGGGAGAAGGTATATCCTTCGTTGATCGCGAGAGCTTATCATGGGCTAAGTTGGGACACCCCTGCAGGGTATTATCTTTCGAAAGCCGTGCCCACGGTTATGTGGCAGATGGGAATTTGTTAATGTCCGGTTATAGATAACTTGACACCAGATCCGAATTAAAATGCATCAACCGCGTGTGTAGCCGTGATGGTCTCTTTTCGGCGGAGTCCGAGAAGTGAACATGGTTTTGGGTTATGTTTGACGTAAGTAGGAGTTCAGGATCACCTCTTGATCATTGCTAGCTTCACGACCGTTCCATTTGCTTCTCTTCTCGCTCTCATTTGCGTATGTTAGCCACCATATATGCTTAGTCGCTGCTGCAACCTCACCACTTTACCCTTTCCCTACCCCTTTAAGCTTTGCTAGTCTTGATACCCATGGTAATGGGATTGCTGACTCCTCGTGGCTCACAGATTACTACAACAATAGTTGCAGGTACAGGTTATGCGATGATCATGACGCGAGAGCGATGTTTGCTTGTTTTGGAGTTCTTCTGCGTCTTCTTCGATCAGGGGATAGGTTCTAGGTCGGCAGCCTGGGTTAGCAGGGTGGATGTCGTTTGAGTTTCTGTTTGTGTTTCATCCGTAGTCGGATGGTGCTCTTATGTAAGATGATGTTGTATTCGTGTGGCTTTGTATGCCTTTTGTATGTATCCCCATATATTATGTAATGTTGATGTAATGATATCCACCTTGCAAAAGCGTCTTCAAGATGCGCTTCTATCCTTGGTGGGACCTTCGAGTTCCTTTAGGATAGGGTCGCATCTTGGGCGTGACAAGTTGGTATCAGAGCCTCGACCGACCATAGGAGCCCCCTTGATTGTTGGCCGTTGTTGAGTCTAGAAAAAAACTATTTTGAGTCTTAGGATTATATATATCGGAGAGTAGGATTCTGTTTACTCCTCAGCCCCCTTCGTCGCTCTGGTGAGGCCTCCTGACGTAGATGTTTTGTCTTTCCTCTCCTCAAATTTCACTAATTTTTTTTAGGATCACACGGGTATCTTGGAATCGTTCCGATAGTCTTGTGACAAGAACATTGTTCTTGGTGCCTCCTAACATTTAGGGGTTGTGGCAGTGTCCCGGGGAGTTGAGCTCCGAGGTGTTGTCGTCACAATTTTATCGTTGCAGTTCTGGAATACCTGAGTTTTGCCGACATCGAAAATCTCTTTTATGCAGTTGTTGGTGAGATAACCTCGACGCCACCTAGTACTGTGGAGTTCGGGAGTATTGCCATAGCTCGTATCACGGATGCTTTTCGAAGGTTGAGGTACACGATTTCCGGAGTTTTCTTGGTTATGTGTTGACGGATGGATACAGCTGGATGTAGGGATTGTTAGTTTGGGTGAAATATATTGCTTCCCCTCTATCCCCAACACCAGATTGCATAACCAGAAAGTTTCGGGAGTTTATAGGTGGGAATTAAAGTAGCTCCTAGAATATCTTTCCGACAGATGCATGATATGGGATTGGGTAAATCCCTATCATATGTATTTGATCCGGCTTATTCTGCAAGCCAAATCCTTTGTTTTGTTTTATTTGTGGTATTCGAGTTTCTTCGAAGTCAAGTGTTGATTCCATACCTTTCCTAAATGGTATTCTCATATTACTATGTGAATACTAATCCTTCTTGGTCATCGAGGTCGTCATGTTAATTCTTCTCCAACCGGCGTGCTTCTCTTCAAGTGGATCCGGTCATTTCAACATCCGCAAGATCAATTCTAAGTTTTCTCAACGGTATCCGTTTCATCCGTCCCCAAGTTGCCTTTGTTTTCCCGCCCTCCCACCCTTTTTCTTCAAGGACTCAGATTTCTTAATCAAGTATCATTTTTATTGATGGGAAGTCTCTCCATTCTTTTCCGTCAATGTTCTTATCCGGTGATTCTCAGGAAGATACTAACGGAACTTTGAGTTCATCATTCTTCATTATTTTTCTTCTCCGGTGGATCCAATTCAAGCTTTCAGTGTTGATCATATTCCTTTCCTCGTGTCAAATGCTTTCTCATGACGGTGCACCTCTCAATCACTCACCTCTTGCTATTCATTTGTTCCAGAGTGTTGAAGATATCTCAGAAGATTCGTGTTTCCATTCTCAATCCGTTCAAGTTATTTTGAGGCTCTGATCTCATTCAAGCCATTTAATTCAACCGATGCAATCTCTATTTCAAGCAATCCTTCAACGATGTTTCTTTCGACTGGGCCCTAACCCAAAGGTCTTTTCCCAGGATCTTACCTGACTCTTCTAATTATCATGAGCCATTCGCAAATTCTTTTCCAAGTTTGACGTAAGAATGAATTCTCATCAGTCACATTTCCTTCTCCAAGATCGCTTTCAAATCATTTTCATCTTTGGTTCAATCTTTCCTCTTTTAATCCTTCCGGAGTGCCTCAACAACTTGGTGGTGTTTCTCCTTGTCATTCTCGGATTGTGAAGACTGAAGAAGAGTTCCTCTTAAATCCTTACCCGTTCTTCCAAAGATGCGTAGTTCAAGTTTGATGCCATCCTCTCATAATTGTTTTCGATTGTGGGAATTCTTTTCACCCATCCGGAGCATTTCATGAGTTGTTTCCATTTCTTTCCTCCGAAGGCCATCATGTCATAATTCTTCATTCTCAGCGTGTAGCTATCGTTCTCCAAATCTTATCAGTGAATTGTTCAAATATCCTCTAATCAGTTCATGATCTCTTCGTTCTCAGGTATCTAAATCCCCTCAAGTATCTTCATTCGTTTTCCAACTCTTCCCGGTGAGTTGTGCCTTTGCTACTTTCATTTTCAATTCTTACGGTGGTTCGTTCAAGATTTCACTTCCTTCGTTATCGTATCAAATATTCGTTGTTTCCAAATCCCACCGGTGGTTCCATCTATACCTTCTCAAGTTTACGCTATATCTCTCTTAATCTTTTTTCAATGAGAATAAGTAGTATGCCAAATCCGTTGCTTGTCATCAATTTAAATTGGTGAAGGATACGCATAACATAATTCTTATTATTGTTTCATCCAAGTGATCTAGTTTGTTCTTTCAAGAGATGTTCATCATGTCATTTTTCTCGGTTTGAGGTGCTTCATCTTTTCTTTTCCGGAGTTCCAAGTTTTCTTGGTTATCTAGTCACGAAGCTCCATCTAAATCATCGCAAGGCTTCACCTTGTGTTTTCAACTTTCTCTTTCTTTTTATCATCCTTTTATTACCGGAGTTCTTCATGGAGGCTCTACATGATGGTTCATTAAGGATTCCTTTCATTCTTATTTTGTTCTTCAAGATTTTTTCTCGAAGTTAAGATCTGCCAAGCTATACTCTAAAATAAACATGGTGCCCAACACATGTTTTGTTTTCTGAGGAGTTCAAGCATTCTTCATCGTGCATCCCGAAGTGCAATTCTTTCTACCTTTTGAGGTGGTCTTATGTCATTCTTGACAATTTCACTTCGTGTTTCATGATTCGCAAGTTGTTAAGAATGAGATATTTAAATCCATCATTTTATCTTTGTTCAAGAGATCTTTTCAACCATCAACCTCGTTGTTGGAGTTATCTTGTGTCATATTTCACCTAAAGCCTTCCCTAAGGAATGTTGCTTTTGTGGTGCTTATCAATGATCCAAGTTATCTCTCTATCATCTTGGTGGAAGAAATTTTTCATCTCGTCGGTGTTATCAATTATATTATTTGTTTCCGTAGTGGCAGAATTTCGCCTCAATTTTGAGATGTTTTCCATGATCCCACTACAAGCTTATCCGTTTCGTTGTTGGTTTTCCAACAACCCCATTTTAACCTTCTTAGAAGGGTGCTTTCCAAACTCATTTCTGGCAGAAGTTGGCATTTTCTTCTCCATTCTGTTATTCCAATGATCTATCTTCTATTCTTTCTTCCGGAGGCATTGTGATGTTGCTCTCGTTGACCCATCATCTCGTTTTGTCAAGATCATGTTATTTTCTTGCTTATCCATTTAACGAGAGTGTTGTGTTCTCATTCAAGTTCTTTCATCTTATCAAGTTTTGCCTCTCGTTTCAACCAGAGTGGTTCCAATTCCTTCTTGTCCATTGTACTCGTCATTCATAGCTTTGCAACCTCCAAGGTTCACATGGTGTTCCTTGTTTCTATTTTCTACCGCAGTGCTCTCAATTGTGTTCAACTTCGTTGTGTTCTTTTTTTCAACTTTTCAACCTATCAAGGTTCTTCAGTTTCACTCATTGGTCGAAGAAGCAACTTAGTTTTACCTCCTCTCTTCCTCTTCCGATTTCTCTCCGGTGCCATCCTAGATCTCGGGACGAGATCCTCTTGTAGTGGTGGAGTGTTGTAACGCCCCGAGACCCACGCTTCAGAAGACTTCCATATTTTCGTGATCAACCGTGAGTTTCATTTATGCTTGCTCTTTTATTTTTGCATTGCATCATGTCATCATGCCATCATGTCATTAATCTTTGCATCTCAACTCAAATAATAAATTGCATAGATGGCTGATCTATTTAAATCGAGGGAAGGGTGACTTCTCTTTATAACATATCTTCCCAATATTAGGGAGCTATATTTAAATATTTCATTAATTTGGAATTCACCATAACACACTTGCAAAATATTCCAATGCCTTTGTTATCTTAATTCTTGGCCTCCAACCTTGCCATATATTCTTTCATCATATTCCGGAGCTCCACCAAAAATCCGACATTTTTGGACCTTCCTTTTATCGAGTCCTAGTTCAATTCCATTTGAACTAAATTCAAATGAGTTTGAATTTACATCTTTCAATCATGGCTTTTTCTATTTTCTCGGAACAAGCATATTTTTGTGAGTCCGGGAAAATAATCCCCATGCCCAAACTCTTTCTCTAACCTTTTCTTTTCTTCCCTTTCCTTTCTTTTTCTCTGTTTTAAGAGCAGAGAGGGAGAGAAGAAGCCCAGCAGCCTTGCAGCCCAGCCGGCCTCTTAGGCCCGGCCAACCAAGCCGGCCCAGCCAACCCACCTAAAACCCCTCCTAACCCTAGCCGATCGATCCCCTCTCCCCTGCCCGATTCCCATCTCCACCCTCTCCTCTTCTTCCTCCTCCTACGCCGCCACACGCAGAGAGGAGCAGAGTCGCGCCCGCGCCTGATCTTCCTCCGGCCATCGCACCGCCATGCTCCAGCACCCCCCCCCTTCTCTTCCCTGGTTCTTCCTCGCCTGTGCGCACCTCCATCCCTTTCCCCCGTCGCCTCTGCGCGCGAGCGCCGCACGCCCAACCTCCTGCTCGCGCCTGCATCTCTCCGTCATCAGCCACCTCAAGCTCGCCACCATGCCAGGACCTCCTCGCCCGCCTCCTCGTCTACCCGGAGCCACCGCCTCATCAGCTCCGTCGTCAGGGGAGGAGCCCCTCAATCCGTCCCTTCGGCCCTGACTCCGGCGAGCGCCGCCCCGTCTCCTCGCTCTGGCCCCACCACCAAGTCCCACCGCCGAAGATCGCCTTCGTCCCGACTCCGCCTGGATCAGGCCCCTGCTTGTCGTGCCCCGCTGGATCCGCCCTCCCGTGACCCGGATCCGCTGTCAAAGCTCATCCATGGCGCCATGGCTTGTGCCTCCTTGGGCCGACCCGTTGCGGCCGTGCCCTATTGTGCGTCCTCTCCACTGCCTAGCTCTGTTGACGTCAAGACCGCAAGAGACCTCTCTGCCTCCTGTACACTGTTGGTTAACAGTTGATGCACGCCAAGTACCACGACTACAGCCGATGCCCCGAGGACACCGAGTACGACTACACACGACGATGCGTCAAGTTCCACCACCGTCGACTCCATGGACGTCAAGTTCCTCTATGACCCTGTGTACGACTACGTGGATTCACCAAGTACCCCTTCGGATACGCCAAGTTCGACTACATGGATACGACAAGTTCCGCTCTGAACATGTACGACTACACATACTGATGAGTCAAGCACCTTGGAACGTCTACGACTACGCGGACTCGCCAAGTACCACGACGACGTGTGTACCACTACCGTCGACCTTGAAGACCCTGTGGACGTCAAGTTCCTTGACGTGACCCCGAACATCTACGAAGTGTGTACAACTACGAAACGTGTACGACTACTTCCCCTACGACCCGTGAACGACTACTTCCCTCGACGATTGTGAACCGCCCCAAAATGCATGCTTCAAAGGTATAACCGCCGAGACGATGACCCGTGGACGAATGCATGTTGTCTGAGATGAATCGTATGTTTGCACCGTGCCCGTTTGTTTCACGCACATTCCTCCTCGTTTGCCATGCCGTCAACCCGTGGGAACCCGGTAACCGGGATCACCCCACCATCTTTTGCATGTTCTGCACATCCACACTTCCGTTCACACCGACATCTTGATGAGTTGTCGGATCATCAGAATGTTGCCGTGGCACCATTTCTGTTTTGCCGCCATGGTATCCTTTTTGTTCCATCATGGTGACCAAATACTTCATAACATGCTCATGTCAACATTTTCATAAAATTGCAAAAAAAAAACTTGCATATGTCATCCGCATCATGATATCAACATTTAAATGCTTAAAATTGTTATTTGCTTAAAAATTGCTAAATGACATGAGGATTTTCCGGAATTGTTGTTTGTTGTTCCGGCCTCATTTAAACTTGCCTAAATAGTTAGTTTACTTATGCTTCACCTCTTGCCATGTTTTACAACATTTATTGTTTGGTAGCTTAAACGAGATTAAACTAAATATGTCAATGTGGTGTTTTGTCTTGCATATTGAGCTCCACTTAACTTGTAGTATTGTTTGTTGCACTTTAAGATGCCATGCCTCATTAAACCGGACATGCATCATACTTGTTTGTGCATCATGCCATGTTTATGCTTGTGCATTTACCATGTTGTTTGCTTCTTTCCGGTTGTGCTCCTTCTCGTTAGTTCCTGTTCCGTTACGATCGTGAGGACTCATTCGTCTACGCTTGGTTCGTCTTCTTCATGGACTCGTTCTTCTTCCTAGCGGGATTTCAGGCAAGATGATCGTCACCTTGGATCTCATTACTACCATTGCTATGCTAGTTGCTTCGTTCTATCGATATCCTGCGTTACCTATCTTTTGCTCTTCAAGCCTCCCAAATTGCCATGTCAGCCTCTAACCTTTTCACCCTTCCTAGAAACGTTGCTTGGCAATGTTACTGCTTCGCTCAGCCCCTCTTATAGCGTTGTTAGTTGCAGGTGAAGTTGAAGATTGCTCCATCGTGGACAGGATTGTGTTGGGATATCACAATATCTCTTATTTAATTAATGCATCTATATACTTGGTAAATGGTGGAAGGCTCGGCCTTATGCCTGGTGTTTTGTTCCACTCTTGCCGCCCTAGTTTCCGTCATACCGGTGTTATGTTCCCGGATTTTGCGTTCCTTACGTGGTTGGGTGATTTATGGGACCCCCTTGACAGTTTGCTTTGAATAAAACTCCTCCAGCAAGGCCCAGCCTTGGTTTTACCATTTGCCTCACCTAGCCCTTTTTCCCTTGGGTTTCCGGAGCCCGAGGGTCATCTTTATTTTACCCCCTGGGCCAATGCTCCTCCGAGTGTTGGTCCAAACTAGAGCACCGTGCGGGGCCATTCCTTGGCAACTTGGATTACGTCGGTACCTGTACGCTTAGCTTATCCGGTGTGCCCTGAGAACGAGATATGTGCAGCTCTATCGGGATTTGTCGGCACAGCGGGTGGTCTTGCTGGTCTTGTTTTACCATTGTCAAAATGTCTTGTAAACCGGGATTCCGAGACTGATCGGGTCTTCCTGGGAGAAGGTATTGTTGGGGAACGTAGTAATTTCAAAATTTTCCTACGCACACGCAAGATCATGGTGATGGCATAGCAACGAGATGGGAGAGTATTGTCCACATACCCTCGTAGACCGTAAGCGGAAGCGTTATGACAACGCGGTTGATGAAGTCGTACGTCTTCACGATCCGACCGATCCAAGCACCGAGTGTACGGCACCTCCGAGTTCAGCACACGTTAAGCTCGATGACGATCCCCGGGCTCCGATCCAGCAAAGCTTCGGGGATGAGTTCCGTCAGCACGACGGCGTGGTGACGATGATGATGTTCTACCGGCACAGGGCTTCGCCTAAACTCCGCGACGATATGACCGAGGTGGAATATGGTGGAGGGGGGCACCGCACACGGCTAAGGAACGATCCGTAGATCAACTTGTGTGTCTATGGGGTGCCCCCCTGCCCCCGTATATAAAGGAGCAAGGGGGGAGGCCGGCCGGCCCAAGGGGGGCGCGCCAGGAGGAGGAGTCCTCCTCCTAGTAGGAGTAGGACTCCTCCTTTCCTACTCCTACTAGGAGGGGAAGGAAGGGGGAGAGGGGGGAAGGAAAGAGGGGGCGCCGCCCCCCCCCCTCCTAGTCCAATTCGGACCAGAGGGAGAGGGGCGCGTGGCCCACCCTGGCCGCCCCTCTCTCTTCCCACCAAGGCCCATGTGGCCCATTAACTCTCCCGGGGGGTTCCGGTAACCCCTCCGGCACTCCGGTTTTCTCCGAAATCACCCGGAACACTTCCGGTGTCCGAATATAGTCGTCCAATATATCAATCTTTATGTCTCGACCATTTCGAGACTCCTCGTCATGTCCGTGATCACATCTGGGACTCCGAACAAACTTCGGTACATCAAAACTTATAAACTCATAATAAAACTGTCATCGTAACGTTAAGCGTGCGGACCCTACGGGTTCGAGAACTATGTAGACATGACCTAGAACCATTCTCGGTCAATAACCAATAGTGGAACCTGGATGCCCATATTGGTTCCTACATATTCTACGAAGATCTTTATCGGTCAAACAGCATAACAACATACGTTGTTCCCTTTGTCATCAGTATGTTACTTTCCCGAGATTTGATCGTCGGTATCCAATACCTAGTTCAATCTCGTTACCGGCAAGTCTCTTTACTCGTTCCGTAATGCATCATCCCGTAACCAACTCATTTGGTCACATTGCTTGCAAGGCTTATAATGATGTGCATTACCGAGAGGGCCCAGAGATACCTCTCCGACAATCGGAGTGACAAAACCTAATCTCGAAATACGCCAACTCAACATGTACCTTCGGAGACACCTGTAGTACTCCTTTATAATCACCCAGTTACATTGTGACGTTTGGTAGTACCCAAAGTGTTCCTCCAGTAAACGGGAGTTGCATAATTCTCATAGTTACAGGAACATGTATAAATCATGAAGAAAGCAATAGTAATATACTAAACGATCAAGTGCTAGGCTAACGGAATGGGTCATGTCTATCACATCATTCTCCTAATGATGTGATCCCATTAATCAAATGACAACACATGTCTATGGTTAGGAAACATAACCATCTTTGATTAATGAGCTAGTCAAGTAGAGGCATACTAGTGACTATATGTTTGTCTATGTATTCACACATGTATCATGTTTCCGGTTAATACAATTCTAGCATGAATAATAAACATTTATCATGATATGAGGAAATAAATAATAACTTTATTATTGCCTCTAGGGCATATTTCCTTCAGTCTCCCACTTGCACTAGAGTCAATAATCTAGATTACATAGTAATGATCCTAACACCCATGGAGTCTTGGTGTTGATCATGTTTTGCTCATGAGAGTGGCTTAGTCAACGGATCTGCAACATTCAGATCCGTATGTATCTTGCAAATCTCTATGTCTCCCACTAGGACTTGGTCCCGAATGGAATTGAAGCGTCTCTTGATGTGCTTGGTCCTCTTGTGAAATCTGGATTCCTTTGCTAAGGCAATTGTACCAGTATTGTCACAGAAGATTTTCATTGGTCCCGATGCACTAGGTATGACACCTAGATCGGAAATGAACTCCTTCATCCAGACTCCTTCATTTGCTGCTTCCAAAGCAGCTATGTACTCCGCTTCACATGTAGATCCCGCCACGACTCTTTGTTTAGAACTGCACCAACTTACAGCTCCACGGTTTAATAAAAACACGTATCCGGTTTGCGATTTAGAATCGTCCGGATCAGTGTCAAAGCTTGCATCGACGTAACCATTTACGACTAGCTCTTTGTCACCTCCATATACGAGAAACATATCCTTAGTCCTTTTCAGGTATTTCAGGATGTTCTTGACCGCTGTCCAGTGATCCACTCCTGGATTACTTTGGTACCTTCCTGCCAAGCTTATTGCTAAGCATACGTCAGGTCTGGTACACAGCATTGCATACATGATAGAGCCTATGGCTGAAGCATAGGGAACATCTTTCATTTTCTCTCTATCTTCTGCTGTGGTCGGGCATTGAGTTTGACTCAACTTCACACCTTGTAGTATGGGCAAGAACCCTTTCTTTGCCTGATCCATTTTGAAATTTTTCAAAATTTTATCAAGGTATGTGCTTTGTGAAAGTCCTATTAAGTGTCTTGATCTATCTCTATAGATCTTGATGCCCAATATGTAAGCAGCTTCACCGAGGTCTTTCATTGAAAAACTTTTATTCAAGTATCCCTTTATGCTATCCAGAAATTCTATATCATTTCCAATTAATAATATGTCATCTACATATAATATCAGAAATGCTACAGAGCTCCCACTCACTTTCTTGTAAATACAGGCTTCTCCAAAAGTCTGTATAAAACCATATGCTTTGATCACACTATCAAAGCGTTTATTCCAACTCCGAGATGCTTGCACCAGTCCATAAATGGAACGCTGGAGCTTGCACACTTTGTTAGCACCTTTTGGATCAACAAAACCTTCTGGCTGCATCATATACAACTCTTCTTCTAGAAATCCATTCAAGAATGCAGTTTTGACATCCATTTGCCAAATTTCATAATCATGAAATGCAGCAATAGCGAACATGATTCGGACAGACTTAAGCATCGCTACGAGTGAGAAAGTCTCATCGTAGTCAACTCCTTGAACTTGTCGAAAACCTTTCGCAACAAGTCGAGCTTTATAGACAGTTACATTACCATCAGCGTCAGTCTTCTTTTTAAAGATCCATTTATTCTCAATTGCTTGCCGATCATCGGGCAAGTCAACCAAAGTCCACACTTTGTTTTCATACATGGATCCCATCTCAGATTTCATGGCTTCTAGCCATTTTGCGGAATCTAGGCTCATCATCGCTTCCTCGTAGTTCGTAGGTTCATCATGGTCAAGTAACATGACTTCCAGAATTGGATTACCGTACCACTCTGGTGCGGATCTTACTCTGGTAGACCTACGAGGTTCAGTAGAAACTTGATCTAAAATTTCATGATCAATATAATTAGCTTCCTCACTAATTGGTGTAGTTGTCACAGGAACCGGTTCTTGTGATGAATTACTTTCCAATAAGGGAGTAGATACAGTTATCTCATCAAGTTCTACTTTCCTCCCACTCACTTCTTTCGAGAGAAACTCTTTCTCTAGAAAGGATCCGATTTTAGCAACGAAAATCTTGCCCTCAGATCTGTGATAGAAGGTGTACCCAGTAGTCTCTTTTGGGTATCCTATGAAGACACATTTCTCCGATTTGGGTTCGAGCTTATCTGGTTGGAGTTTCTTCACATAAGCATCGCAGCCCCAAACTTTAAGAAACGACAACTTTGGTTTCTTGCCAAACCACAGTTCATAAGGCGTCGTCTCAACGGATTTTGATGGTGCCCTATTTAACGTGAATGCGGCCGTCTCTAAAGCATAACCCCAAAACGATAGCGGTAAATCAGTAAGAGACATCATAGATCGTACCATATCTAGTAAAGTACGATTACGACATTCGGACACACCATTTCGTTGTGGTGTTCCGGGTGGCGTGAGTTGCGAAACTATTCCGCATTGTTTCAAGTGTAGACCAAACTCGTAACTCAAATATTCTCCTCCACGATCAGATCGTAGAAATTTTATTTTCTTGTTATGATGATTTTCCACTTCACTCTGAAATTCTTTGAACTTTTCAAATGTTTCAGACTTGTGTTTCATCAAGTAGATATACCCATATCTGCTCAAATCATCTGTGAAGGTGAGAAAATAACGATACCCGCCGCGAGCCTCAACATTCATTGGACCACAAACATCAGTATGTATGATTTCCAACAAATCAGTTGCTCGCTCCATAGTTCCGGAGAACGGCGTTTTAGTCATCTTGCCCATGAGGCACGGTTTGCAAGTACCAAGTGATTCATAATCAAGTGATTCCGAAAGCCCATTAGAATGGAGTTTCTTCATGCGCTTTACACCGATATGACCTAAACGGCAGTGCCACAAATAAGTTGCACTATCGTTATCAACTCTGCATCTTTTGGTTTTAACACTATGAATATGTGTATCACTACTATCAAGATTTAATAAAAATAGACCACTCTTCAAGGGTGCATGACCATAAAAGATATTACTCATATAAATAGAACAACCATTATTCTCTGATTTAAATGAGTAACCGTCTCGCATCAAACAAGATCCAGATATAATGTTCATGCTCAACGCTGGCACCAAATAACAATTATTCAGGTCTAAAACTAATCCCGATGGTAGATGTAGAGGTAGCGTGCCGACCGCGATCACATCGACTTTGGAACCATTTCCCACACGCATCGTCACCTCGTCCTTAGCCAATCTTCGCTTAATTCGTAGTCCCTGTTTCGAGTTGCAAATATTAGCAACAGAACCAGTATCAAATACCCAGGTGCTACTGCGAGCATTAGTAAGGTACACATCAATAACATGTATATCACATATACCTTTGTTCACTTTGCCATCCTTCTTATCCGCCAAATACTTGGGGCAGTTCCGCTTCCAGTGTCCAGTCTGCTTGCAGTAGAAGCACTCAGTTTCAGGTTTAGGTCCAGACTTGGGTTTCTTCTCTTGAGCAACAACTTGCTTGCTGTTCCTTTTGAAGTTCCCCTTCTTCTTCCCTTTGCCCTTTTTCTTGAAACTGGTGGTCTTGTTAACCATCAACACTTGATGCTCCTTCTTGATTTCTACCTCCGTGGCTTTTAGCATTGCGAAGAGCTCGGGAATAGTCTTGTTCATCCCTTGCATATTATAGTTCATCACAAAGCTCTTGTAGCTTGGTGGCAGTGATTGAAGAATTCTGTCAATGACACTATCATCAGGAAGATTAACTCCCAGTTGAATCAAGTGATTATTATACCCAGACATTTTGAGTATATGTTCACTGACAGAACTATTCTCCTCCATCTTGCAGCTATAGAACTTATTGGAGACTTCATATCTCTGAATCCGGGCATTTGCTTGAAATATTAACTTCAACTCCTGGAACATCTCATATGCTCCATGACGTTCAAAACGTCGTTGAAGACCCGGTTCTAAGCCGTAAAGCATGGCACACTGAACTATCGATTAGTCATCAGCTTTGCTCTGCCAGACGTTCTTAACGTCGTCAGTTGCATCAGCAGCAGGCCTGGCACCCAGGGGTGCTTCCAGGACGTAACTTTTCTGTGCAGCAATGAGGATAATCCTCAGGTTACGGACCCAGTCCGTGTAATTGCTACCATCATCTTTCAACTTTGCTTTCTCAAGGAACGCATTAAAATTCAACGGAACAACAGCACGAGCCATCTATCTACAAACAAACATAGACAAGCAAAATACTATCAGGTACTAAGTTCATGATAAATTTAAGTTCAGTTAATCATATTACTTAAGAACTCCCACTTAGACAGACATCTCTCTAGTCATCTAAGTGATCACATGATCCAAATCAACTAAACCATGTCCGATCATCACGTGAGATGGAGTAGTTTCAATGGTGAACATCACTGATGTAGGGTGGAACCCTATAGCGTCGATCTTTCACGTTTGGAGTGGATCCTACGGGGAGACACGAAGAACGAGCGGAAGAACACGAGGAAATCACGGGGAGGAACGAGGGAAAACCACTCAACCAACAAGGAATCGATCACACAAGTGCTAGATCACCACACACATATGAGATCCACAAGATACAAAGTCAACTAAGGTAAGGATACAAAGGAACCGTTCATCTCCAAAAGGAGGCCTTGATGTTCTTCCCTAAAGAGGGGTCTTGAATCCGCTTGGGGATCTTCTCCGGAGAGGTCCTGATCTCCGAGGAGAAGTATCCAAGTGGAGGAGCAATGGCTCTCACACAAACATGAGCTAATCCAATGCTAACTCTAAAACGTAGGTGGAGGGGAAGTATATATAGTCTAAGGGGCGAAGGGGTACATGGGACTCGGCCCGGATGAGCTGCACGCAGGCAGGGGGGCCGGATGTCCGGGCGTCGGGCCGGATGTCCGGGCCTTCATGAGACGCCGGATGTCCGGGCGCTGGGGCCGGATGTCCGGGCTGGCAGGGTCCAGCTTCTGTGATGGGGCGCCGGATTTCCGGGCGAGGGGGCCGGATGTCCGGGGCTTCAGGAAGAGCCGGATATCCGGGGCATGGTGCCGGATGTCCGGGTTGCGCTGGTCCTTTTCGGTGTTCTTTCGATAGCCGATGCCGGATTTCCGGGGCAAGGGCCGGATGTCCGGCCGCTGTAGCAGCTAGCTCTTCTTCCTTCTCCTTCCTTCGCTTCCGCGCACGCTTGGCCTTGGTCCTTGGGCTCTCCATGGTCTCCTCGGGTGTACCTGAGTATGCACAAGGTCCGTGCTTGAAGTAGCATCCATGTCTTACATGCGGAAAGGGAAGATTCGGAAAGGAGCAAATTCACCTTAGGTCCAATGGTGTAGGCTCGAGTGTACATGGGGATGATCGTCGGATGCTCCGCATCATATCCCCCCCTTGGGAAAGATCCGACCTCGGATCGTGATCCTCATCACCATGGAAACGGTTGTCGTGGACGGACTTGTAGTCGGACGTAGATGAAGGCATTGCGCAATCCAAGTACTCCAAGGTGTCTCTGGAGTGATAGACATGCAAAAAGAGCAAACACAAGCGACACTCGGACATACAATGGTTAGCGCACACAAAGTGTCCATCATGTAAGAATGAGTCCGTGTGGCAAGATAGTGCATGACAAAGCACAAGATGCTTATCCAAAAGATGTAGAATGAGATGTAAAGCATTCATGGGATAATTAGCATGGTGCACAAAGCAACAAAGTCTAACATTGTGCAAAATGATGTCATAGAGAGACGGTTCATCAATAGCATGAATATGGCAATGGATGCTCAATATGTGTAAGCTATCATGCAATTGATGGTGGACAATATGATCATGATGTATGAATATGCCATCAAGGAAGATCACAACAAATTTGCTTAGGAAGTGCACAAGCTCATATATCATGGATGTCATGGAAATAGATGCAACAAGGCAAGCATAATGTGAGTCAATCCATGCCTAGGGTGCAAACTTGTGGTGAGTATGGTATGTCCATCGAGCATGACATGTATGAGCACAATCAACAAATATGGAGGTGTTGGTGTACCAATGCTCGATGTCGTGGCAAGAGTAGAAGTCCGAAGATTCATCCAAGAAGTGCGAGCGCTCCTCAATGTGAAGGTCCATGTAGCCAATCTCCAATGTCGCTCCTCCGGTCGCGAGATGTATCATGTAGACAACAAGAAGGAAACAACAATGAAAGAGTGACCCATCCAATATGAAAACTTGAGGATGGCTCAAAGGGAAGGAGTTCACCTTATGAATGTTCCGGAAGATGTTGGAGTTGCACATCATGTATGCCTTCACATAACCAATACTTCTCATGACGGTAATGCCTTGTGAATCCTTCAAAATGAAAGAACATGACAAACACTCGGAAAAACAAATGAGGTTAGCGGAAGTGCAAAACCTATCATTCGTGTGGTAAGATACCGAACAAGTGTATGCATCATGCTCATCATAAGAAAGTACAAGGGAGCATTTCAAAGTATGGAGGCATATGATGTAAGAACATCCAAATACAAGAGGCTCAATCAAACAAGCATGCATCACAAGTATAGTGTCCAAGTCTCCGATATCACTAAGCATAGCAAGTTGGCACTCAATACAAGGTGATATGAGAATGCAACTAATGGAGACAAGAGACAATGACCATGACAAATCAAGTGAGAGGCATGAGCATATAGGTCATCAACCCAAGAAAGCGAGTAAGAGTGGAACATGGGTGATGCAACCAAGCAAGCAATCCTAGCAATCAAGTCAAGCAAGCTAGTAGTGCGAAGATGCAACATACTAGGAGGAATAATGGCAAGCATGTCATGTGTGCAAATAGTGTGCATGAATAATGGACATGACATATCGCAAGCATGAAAGCAAGATATGAGTAGAATGGCATGAATGCATTGGTGAGAGGCCATATGTAAATAGCAATAGGGCATCATGACTCTCCCAACACAACAAGCAACAATAGTATGGGGCACATGATAAACATGGCAATAGCAACAAGGATCTCCACCAAGCATGCAAATACACATAGAAGTAGCATAATGGTGAATCATGGGTATATGCAAGCAAGGGTCACAATTGCATGGCAAAAGCATAGGAGCAAGCATAACATGCAAAGTGAACACGATAGTAAGGGCATAAGGTGACAAGTGGTAAATGGCCCATAGCCGTGTGAGCGCCAAGTAGAAGAGATGCGCGTAGTCCTTGCGCGAAGGGAATGGTGGTAAGGATAGTCCACGGGATCCCAAAGCACCGTTGCTCTCAAGAGCTCGTTTCGTCAACTCTTGGGATTGAGAGGTTGACAAGTATACATGAGTACCTACACAAAACAAAGACAAAGGAAAAATTGTGTGTGCGTGGTAGATGTACACATCATCCATCATGATGCGCACATGCTTGTGTTGGTTAGCACTAAATAGCCAATGCTCAAATAAATGAGATGCGTGATATAGAAACATGTCATCCATCATGAGAGGTTTGTTATGATGTATAGCATAATGGAGACTCAAATTGTGTAATGCATCATGAGAAATATCTAGAGCATTGTTATTCATGGAATGCATATGGTGTAAGCAATTATGTGAATCATGCAAGGTGTGGAATGCATCAAAGTCTCCTAATATGTATGAGAAAACTATGGGGGTCTCCTCATGAGCATGAGTAGCAACATCACGTGGAGAATATTGACAACATCCAAAACAATGCATATTTGGAACAATGTGATCATGGCATGACATATTGGATGAATTGCGCAAATCATGTAAAGGAAGCATGGCAATATCATCACATGAAAAACAAAAGCCAATGACCATTATCTCGTCATCTATGCCATAAGTGCAAATAGGATTTATTTTAATGGGGCATGCATAGTTACTATGTTGAGATTGTAATGATGAAATATGGGAGATCTCACTCATAGCATATGACAAGTTCAATGGGTTGTCAAACATGATGTGACCAAAAGAATTTTCACATGATATCCTATGGAGCATAGCATCACAACTAGGCAACTCAACATGCTCATCATCATATTCATCATAAATAGGTAAGTCAAGGCACGAAGGAGTTTCACTAGCATGAAGCATGGCAATAGGTGTGTCAACATCATGGTAGCAATCATTGTCAAGGGTGTCCACTAGTGGGACAAGAGAAGCACCATCACCTATGTTACCTTTGTCATTCCACTCAAGTGGTGTAGGTGAGGTGGGAAAGACCAAATTGTGGTCATCTTCATCTTGATGGAACCATGTGGGGGGTGCATCATCGTCCACCATGGCCATCGGTTTCTCCATTGAAGGGATGGACTCGTCGAGGATAGGCGTGTCG
Source organism: Triticum dicoccoides (assembly GCF_002162155.2). Classification (NCBI taxonomy): domain Eukaryota; kingdom Viridiplantae; phylum Streptophyta; class Magnoliopsida; order Poales; family Poaceae; genus Triticum; species Triticum dicoccoides. Next base: position 156,842,223 of record NC_041389.1, read on the forward strand.
TCATGTAGGAGACCTAGCACCAAAGGAGAAAACACACAAGGAGTAGAGGGTAAGTCGTTAGAAATCATAGTGGCCTCACATGCCGTGTCAACTACCTCACTCTCTAAGTGTTGTGGCTCACTCACTCCCTCAAGGATGCTCTCACTCATATGGCTGGTGGAGTCACTCAAATGGCGCTCAACCTCACATAGGATGTGTGGCATGCTCTCTTGTGTGGGGCTAGTGGTGGTCACACTCATCCTCTCATAGGAAATGCTCTCAATGTCACGTATGGTGGAGTCACTCATCTCACTCATGGGGTGGTGGCTCTCCTCACATGGCACTTGGGGCATCTCAACATATGTGGGTGTCGGAGAGGTGTAGGTGCAAATGTCTCCATGCTCAACTCGTATCACCGTGGTCGAAGGGGATGGCCCTTGCTCAACCGTCTTGTCACCGTCTTGGTGTGGGAGGCCCATATGATGTGGCACCTCATAGCTCGTCTCCATGACCGAAGGGAGTTTCCCATGCTCGGCCATCTTCCTTGGGGGGCTTCCGAAGATGGAAGTGTCGCCCTCGCTCGTAGTACTTGATGAAGTCGAAGTAGGCGTACTCGTGGGAAGTAGGCGAAGATGCCGTACGTCCAAAGGCGAAGATGCCTTGAGAACACTTGGCGAAGATGCCGAAGTGGTTGATGTAGCCGTAGCGCCGTCTTGGTAGTGGTCGTCTCGCAGTCTTCTTTTGTGCTCTTGAAGCTTGGACTTGGCGTGAAGTAGGTCTTGTTGGGACTTGTGCATTTGCACTTGTGGAGCATCTTCTTGATGATGATGTCATTGTCGTGCTTGAGCTCGTAGTAGATGTCGTTCGTCGTCGTCGTGCGCATGTTGCTTGGAGGTGACTTGTCCTTCATGACGATGTGGATCACGAATGTGATGGTGGTCGCCATGTAGATGTTGACTTGGACGACTTGCGCTTGCATCTTGTTTGCGCTCCGAAGACTTGTGGCTTGACCGTCCTCGTCTTGAGCATGATGAAGTGGAAGAAGACTTGATCAAGGCCCGAATCTCTTCCATCCTCGCATCTTGCTCCTCCTTTTGTGCGGCAAGCTTGTTGTCGATGTAGTCCCTTTTCCTTGCTTCGGAGTGGAAAATGTCGATGGAGATGCTCTCAATGCGCTCTTGCAATCTTGATTGTGCGCCTTGCATTTGTCATTGTAGATCGAAGATAGACGCTTTGGAGATGTAGTTGTTCACGCCGTCGTTGTTGTCGTAGACTGGAGAGGAAATGCCTTGCCTATCCATCACAAGACTCGAGCAAATATGAGTGGGAGAAAGAGAAGAACTAATACCAATGTACCTTTGACCAAAGTTGAAGATGAATCAAGTTCACTCAAATGTGGACAATGAAATAGCACTATTGGTACCGATCCTTGTCGATTCTCACAGCTACACAAGTAAGGCTTATAGTGGAGCTCGGTGAGGATAGTGGCACAAAAATTTAATGCAAAATGTTAGCAAGAGTCAATAATGTTGAAAGAGATTCACAAATTCGCAAGCGAAACAAGTAGACCAATAGCAATGAAAGGTACACGAAAACACACACACGGATAGATAAATGGGGTTGTGCAACCAAGGAATGAGCTCAAAATGTGGAATCCACCAAAACGCTCATGTTGCACAACTCAAGAGAGACGCTAGCACGATTGCTCAATAGGCGGATACGACACTTGTGCACAACCTATAAAATGCAAAATGGATAAACTTCTATCCCAAGTATGCTATGTATGTATGGTTCCCGGTGTTTCTCTCAAGCATGATATCATATGATGTAGATTTGACAATCTTATGTGCAATGGGGTATGATGCTATGGCACTTGCTCACGAGCTCTTTGCTCTCTTTTTGCTTAAAAGCTTTTTCTCTTTTTTTTCTATGGCCAATTTGCACAATGCACAAACCAAGATAGCAATTGTGTATATGCGGGAACAAACTTGAGGCACAATGGATGATATGATACCAATATGATATGGTATGTATGCAATGGATGGTGTAGACCACTAATGTGCACAAGTCACGTTGCCGGCAATACTCAAATGGCTAGTCTCGATAGGCAAGTAACGCAAAATGGGCTAGGGGTTAACAATGCAATTGCAAGGGAATATACAAAGGTGTCGTCGAGGTTACCGTCCTTTGCGATGATGAGTGGCGGTGTTCTTGGTGTAGATACCAAGATGATGGAGACTCGTCCCTAAGTAGCCGAAACACCTTAGGAAACAGAAAAACCGCAAACTCAAAATCTCAAATGACAAATGTCAAAATGGTGGTAGTAGAGAGCGGTGGTGGTTTGCACTTGGCAATGCGGAGGTGGGATGACGGGCTATACACATGTAAAAGTTGAAGTTGCCGTCCCTAAGTAGCCGAAACACCTTAGGAGACACAAGCCACAACTCGAAAAAGCTCAAACAACTATTGGGTTAAGTTGGTGGTGTCGAAAGTGTATGGTGGGCAAGGTTATGTGGAAGTGGTGGTGGTAGTTGATGAAGAAGCAATCGTCCCTAAGTATCCGAAACACCTTAGGAGACTCGAATCACTACTCAAGCAACCACTAATGCTATGGGGAACAAAATTGGTTAGGTTGCGGAAGTCGGTGGTGGCTATGCGGATGATATGGTGGAAGGCCTAGGCAAACTTGCCAAATTTTCAAAAATTTGATGGAGTCAAATGGTGGTGGTAGTATTTTTATGGGATGGGGAATGTCAATAGCTTCAAAACGAGCTAAAGAACGTCAAAAACGGACTCCGGATGAATTAGTTATGGACAAAACGGTGAAACGGGAAAGTCTGAAATCCCAGGGGCCGGATGTCCGGGGTTGAGCCCGGATTTCCGGGGCTGTCTGTCCAGAACCGAGCAGATTTGGCGCTCCAGGAGCCGGATGTCCGGCCCGATGGCCCGGATGTCCGGCCCGACGATTCCAGATCGAGATTTGGACTTCGAAACTCGATTTGGGGCAGAAATGGATGATTTCAAGAGCAAAATTGCGGAGATTTTGTGGATGGAAGATGGGGAAACTTGGGGAGATGCTAGATCCACTTGAAACCAAGCAAATCCATGGATCAAAATCAACAAAACATCATCAAAGCAACAAATCACAAAAAAATTTGGGGGCTATTTTTGGTGGGGATTTTTGGATTTAGGACGAAAACAATAAAATCAAGCTAGAAAAAGAGGGGTAGGGGCTCCAAAAACGTGATCAACCTGGCTCATGATACCATAATGATGTAGGGTGGAACCCTATAGCGTCGATCTTTCACGTTTGGAGTGGATCCTACGGGGAGACACGAAGAACGAGCGGAAGAACACGAGGAAATCATGGGGAGGAACGAGGGAAAACCACTCAACCAACAAGGAATCGATCACACAAGTGCTAGATCACCACACACATATGAGATCCACAAGATACAAAGTCAACTAAGGTAAGGATACAAAGGAACCGTTCATCTCCAAAAGGAGGCCTTGATGTTCTTCCCTAAAGAGGGGTCTTGAATCCGCTTGGGGATCTTCTCCGGAGAGGTCCTGATCTCCGAGGAGAAGTATCCAAGTGGAGGAGCAATGTCTCTCACACAAACATGAGCTAATCCAATGCTAACTCTAAAACGTAGGTGGAGGGGAAGTATATATAGTCTAAGGGGCGAAGGGGTACATGGGACTCGGCCCGGATGAGCTGCACGCAGGTAGGGGGGGCGGATGTCCGGGCGTCGGGCCGGATGTCCGGGCCTTCATGAGATGCCGAATGTCTGGGCGCTGGGGCCGGATGTCCGGGCTGGCAGGGTCCAGCTTCTGTGATGGGGCGCTGGATTTCCGGGCGAGGGGGCCGGATGTCCGGGGCTTCAGGAAGAGCCAGATGTCCGGGGCATGGTGCCGGATGTCCGGGTTGCGCTGGTCCTTTTCGGTGTTCTCTGGATAGCCGATGCCGGATTTCCAGGGCAAGGGCCGGATGTCCGGGCTGGGGCCGGATGTCCGGCCACTGTAGCAGCTGGCTCTTCTTCCTTCTCCTTCCTTCGCTTCCGCGCACACTTGGCCTTGGTCCTTAGGCTCTCCATGGTCTCCTCGGGTGTACCTGAGTATGCACAAGGTCCGCGCTTGAAGTAGCATCCATGTCTTACATGCGGAAAGGGAAGATTCGGAAAGGAGCGAATTCACCTTAGGTCCAATGGCGTAGGCTCGAGTGTACATGGGGATGATCGTCGGATGATCCGCATCAATCACTATGTTGATCATATCTACTATATGATTCACGTTCGACCTCGGTCTCCGTGTTCCGAGGCCATATCTGTATATGCTAGGCCCGTCAAGTATGACATGAGTATTCCGCGTGTGCAACTGTTTTGCACCCGTTGTATTTGAACGTAGAGCCTATCACACCCGATCATCACGTGGTGTCTCAGCACGAAGAACTTTCGCAACGGTGCATACTCAGGGAGAATACTTCTTGATTATTAGTGAGAGATCATCTTAAAATGCTACCGTCAATCAAAGCAAGATAAGATGCATAAAGGATAAACATCACATGCAATCAATATAAGTGATATGATATGGCCATCATCATCTTGTGCTTGTGATCTCCATCTTCGAAGCACCGTCGTGATCACCATCGTCACCGTCGCGACACCTTGATCTCCATCCTAGCATCGTTGTCGTTACGCCATCTATTGCTTCTACGACTATTGCTACCGCTTAGAGATAAAGTAAAGCAATTACAGAGCGTTTGCATTTCATACAATAAAGCGACAACCATATGGCTCCTGCCAGTTGCCGATAACTTCGGTTACAAAACATGATCATCTCTTACAATAAAATATAGCATCACGTCTTGACCATATCACATCACAACATGTCCTGCAAAAACAAGTTAGACGTCCTCTACTTTGTTGTTGCAAATTTTACGTGGCTGCTACGGGCTTTAGCAAGAACCGTTCTTACCTACGCATAAAAACCACAACGATAGTTCGTCAAGTTGGTGCAGTTTTAACCTTCGCAAGGACCGGGCGTAGCCACACTCGATTCAGCTAAAGTGAGAGAGACAGACACCCGCCAGCCACCTTTAAGCACGAGTGCTCGTAACGGTGAAACCAGTCTCGCGTAAGCGTACGCGTAATGTCGGTCCGGGCCGCTTCATCTCACAATACCGCCGAACCAAAGTATGACATGCTGGTAAGCAGTATGACTTGTATCGCCCACAACTCACTTGTGTTCTACTCGTGCATATAACATCAACGCATAAAACCTAGGCTCTGATACCACTGTTGGGGAACGTAGTAATTTCAAAATTTTCCTACGCACACGCAAGATCATGGTGATGGCATAGCAACGAGATGGGAGAGTATTGTCCATGTACCCTCGTAGACCGTAAGCGGAAGCGTTATGACAACGCGGTTGATGTAGTCATACGTCTTCACGATCCGACCGATCCAAGCACCGAACGTACGGCACCTCCGAGTTCAGCACACGTTCAGCTCGATGACGATCCCCGGGCTCCGATCCAGCAAAGCTTCGGGGATGAGTTCCGTCAGCACGACAGCGTGGTGACGATGATGATGTTCTACCGGCACAGGGCTTCGCCTAAACTCCGTGACGATATGACCGAGGTGGAATATGGTGGAGGGGGGCACCGCACACGGCTAAGGAACGATCCGTAGATCAACTTGTGTGTCTATGGGGTGCCCCCCTGCCCCCGTATATAAAGGAGCAAGGGGGAAGGCCGGCCGGCCCAAGGGGGGCGCGCCAGGAGGAGGAGTCCTCCTCCTAGTAGGAGTAGGACTCCTCCTTTCCTACTCCTACTAGGAGGGGAAGGAAGGGGGAGAGGGGGGAAGGAAAGAGGGGGGCGCCCCCCCTCCCTAGTCCAATTCGGACCAGAGGGAGAGGGGGCGCGCGGCCCACCCTGGCCGCCCCTCTCTCTTCCCACCAAGGCCCATGTGGCCCATTAACTCTCCCGGGGGGTTCCGGTAACCCCTCCGGCACTCCGGTTTTCTCCGAAATCACCCGGAACACTTCCGGTGTCCGAATATAGTCGTCCAATATATCAATCTTTATGTCTCGACCATTTCGAGACCCCTCGTCATGTCCGTGATCACATCCGGGACTCCGAACAAACTTTGGTACATCAAAACTTATAAACCCATAATAAAACTGTCATCGTAACGTTAAGCGTGCGGACCCTACGGGTTCGAGAACTATGTAGACATGACCTAGAACCATTCTCGGTCAATAACCAATAGCGGAACCTAGATGCCCATATTGGTTCCTACATATTCTACGAAGATCTTTATCGGTCAAACCGCATAACAACATACGTTGTTCCCTTTGTCATCGGTATGTTACTTGCCCGAGATTTGATCGTCGGTATCCAATACCTAGTTCAATCTCGTTACCGGCAAGTCTCTTTACTTGTTCCGTAATGCATCATCCCGTAACCAACTCATTTGGTCACATTGCTTGCAAGGCTTATAATGATGTGCATTACCGAGAGGGCCCAGAGATACCTCTCCGACAATCGGAGTGACAAAACCTAATCTCGAAATACGCCAACTCAACATGTACCTTCGGAGACACCTGTAGTACTCCTTTATAATCACCCAGTTACGTTGTGACGTTTGGTAGTACCCAAAGTGTTCCTCCGGTAAACGGGAGTTGCATAATTCTCATAGTTACAGGAACATGTATAAGTCATGAAGAAAGCAATAGCAATATACTAAACGATCAAGTGCTAGGCTAACGGAATGGGTCATGTCAATCACATCATTCTCCTAATGATGTGATCCCATTAATCAAATGACAACACATGTCTATGGTTAGGAAACATAACCATCTTTGATTAATGAGCTAGTCAAGTAGAGGCATACTAGTGACTATATGTTTGTCTATGTATTCACACATGTATCATGTTTCCGGTTAATACAATTCTAGCATGAATAATAAACATTTATCATGATATGAGGAAATAAATAATAACTTTATTATTGCCTCTAGGGCATATTTCCTTCAGGTATATCCTTCGTTGATCGCGAGAGCTTATCATGGGCTAAGTTGGGACACCCCTGCAGGGTATTATCTTTCGAAAGTCGTGCCCGCGGTTATGTGGCAGATGGGAATTTGTTAATGTCCAGTTGTAGATAACTTGACACCAGATCCGAATTAAAACGCATCAACCGCGTGTGTAGCCGTGATGGTCTCTTTTCGGCAGAGTCCGGGAAGTGAACACGGTTTTGGGTTATGTTTGACGTAAGTAGGAGTTCAGGATCACCTCTTGATCATTGCTAGCTTCACGACCATTCCATTTGCTTCTCTTCTCGCTCTCATTTGCGTATGTTAGCCACCATATATGCTTAGTTGCTGTTGAAACCTCACCACTTTACCCTTTCCCTACCCCTTTAAGCTTTGCTAGTCTTGATACCCATGGTAATGGGATTGCTGAGTCCTTGTGGCTCACAGATTACTACAACAACAGTTGCAGGTATAGGTTATGCGATGATCATGACGCGAGAGCAATGTTTGCTTGTTTTGGAGTTCTTTTGCTTCTTCTTCGATTAGGGGATAGGTTCCAGGTCGGCAGCCTGGGCTAGCAGGGTGGATGCCGTTTGAGTTTCTGTTTGTGTTTCATCCGTAGTCGGATGGTGCTCTTATGTAAGATGATGTTGTATTCGTGTGGCTTTGTATGCCTTTTGTATGTATCCCCATCTATTATGTGATGTTGATGTAATGATATCCACCTTGCAAAAGCGTCTTCAAGATGCGCTTCTATCCTTGGTGGGACCTTTGAGTTCCTTTAGGATAGGGTCGCATCTTGCGCGTGACACATAGCCCCTTAGTGGGCTGGTTTGCCCCCTCCCCTTGGCTCATGAGGCCTTGCAACACTTGCCACACCTTTCGGTCATGCTGGCCATAGCCCGGTACCCCCGGAACACTTCCGGACTCCAATACCCTTCATACAATATATCGATCTTCATTTCTGGACATTTCGGAGTTCCTAGTCATGTCCGGGATCTCATCCGGGACTCCGAACAACTTCAGTAACCACATACTATTCTCATTACAACTCTAGCATCACCGAACCTTAAGTGTGTAGACCCTACGGGTTCGGGAATCATGCAGACATGGCCGAGATACCTCTCCAGCCAATAACCAATAGCGGGATCTGGATACCCATATTGTCTCCCACGTGTTCCACGATGATCTCATCGGATGAACCATGATGTCGGGGATTCAATCAATCCCATATACAATTCCCTTTGTCCATCAGTATGTTACTTGCCCGAGATTCGATCACCGGTATCCCTATACCTCGTTCAATCTCATTAACAGCAAGTCTCTTTACTCGTTCCGTAACACATGATCCCGTGACTAACTCCTTAGTCACATTGAGCTCATTACGATGATGCATTACCGAGTGGGCCCAGAGATACCTCTCCGTCATACGGAGTGACAAATCCCAGTCTCGATTTGTGCCAACCTAACAGACACTTTCAGAGATACCTGTAGTGCACCTTTATAGTCACCCAGTTATGTTGTGACGTTTGATACACCCAAAGCATTCCTACGGTATCCGGGAGTTGCACAATCTCATGGTTTAAGGAAATGATACTTTACATTAGAAAAGCTCTAGCAAACGAACTACACGATCTTATGCTATGCTTAGGATTGGGTCTTGTCCATCACATCATTCTCCTAATGATGTGATCCCGTTATCAATGACATCCAATGTCCATGGTCGGGAAACCACAACCATCTATTAATCAACGAGCTAATCAACTAGAGGCTCACTAGGGACATATTATGGTCTATGTATTCACACATGTATTACGGTTTCTGGTTAATACAATTATAGCATGAACAATAGACAATGATCATGAACAAGGAAATATAATAATAAACATTTTATTATTGCCTCTAGGGAATATTTCCAACAGGTCTCCCCACTATGGTAGGAGTGGATAGGAGTGACTGTTATCAGAATTAAGGGTTGGAAGGAAAAGGTGCTCTCAATGAAGGGGAAAGAGATGTTGTTGAAGGAAGTAGCTCAAGCAATCCCCTCTTATGCTATGTCAGTATTTAAACTTCCCAAAAACATATGTAAGGCAATTACAGATGAGATTGCAGGATTTTCGTGGGTGGATAGTGAGGAAAAGAAGAAGATTCATTGGTTTGCATGGTGGAAGTTATGCATCCCGAAGAGTAAGGGTGGTTTGGGGTTTAGAGACCTTCACAGTTTTAATCTTGCTTTATTAGCAAAACAGTGTTCGCGTTTACTCCAGAATCATGAATCTTCGTGTGCAAGAGTTCTAGGTGCAAATTACTACCCTGATGGCAATATACTCATGGCTGGCCCCAAGAAGGGTTCTTCGTTTACCTGGCAAAGTATTGTATCAGGTATACAAATGTTTAAGAGAGGATGTATTTGGCGTGTGGGTATGGGCTCACAAATCAACATCTGGAATGATCCTTGGATTCCTTCTAGTGAAATAAGGAAAATTATAACTTCGAGGGGAGTAACTATGTTGAGCAAGGTTGAGGAATTAATGGACCCATATACTGATCAGTGGGATGAGAGCTTGATCCGGGCTGTTTTCTGGCCAGTTGATGTTCATAGGATCCTACAAATCCCTCTCCGAGTGCAGGTGATGGAAGACTTTGTATCATGGCATCACAACCGATCCGGAGTTTTTACTGTTCGGTCGACCTATCATGTACAATTCCAACACCAGTTTGGTCGTATAGAAAATCAAAGTGCGGCACAAGGGAGTCGGTCGAACGATATTTGAAAGTGTGTATGGGAACTTTGAATTCCTGGAACTTTGTGTGGAAGGTAATCAGAGGAGTCCTACCTTGTTATGGTACCCTGGCAAGTCGCCATATACCAGTCACGGGACAATGCCCGATATGCCATACAGGTTTTGAAGATACACAACATTGTTCATTTACATGTGAAAGAGCGGTGGATATCTGGAAGGAGCTGGGACTTAAGGAAGAAGTTCAAAAAGTTGTAGCGGAGGACCGGTCGGGCTCATTCACAATGGCTACTCTTGTAGAGAGTCACGATACTAAAAAACACATTGTATGTGGCTGAGTTAAGTGGCGACGACGACAAATTGTCAAAGGCGAGATAGTCCGGCAGCTGCACCAAATTGCTATATCAATACGAGTTCTAGCGACAAACTTTATTCGTTCACTAACACCTAACCAGCCGGTGGTGAAGCGTGATCATATGTGGCACAACCAAGGAGAGGAGTGGTTAAGATTACTGTTGATGCATCATTTAGCGCAGAAAATATGTCCGCAGGTAGAGGAGCAGTGGCACGAGATGAACATGGAGAGTTTATAGCTGTTGTAGCCCGTTTCATACCGCATGTGGTGTGAGTGGATGCGGTGGAGATGATTGTTATTCGGAATGGTTTCTATCTAGCAGCCAAGATTGGTTGTAATAGCCTACACATTGAGTCAGATAGCTCAAATATAGTCGATGCTCTCGGTTCTGGAACTTTTACTGGGCATGAATCGGCTATCCTTCTGGAAAGTAAAGAGATAGGTCTGCACTATGCAAAGTATGAAGTAAGTGCCCTCGGGAAGCAAACTACGTAGCTGATTGTATAGCAAAATCATCTTTCGCTGGTAGATCTTCTGAGGTTTGGAAAGATACTACCCCGGACTTTATTCCTCATCTTAGTGTAAACAATCTCGTCATTATTTGAGAAATAAAGTTTTGTCTTGTCAAAAGAAAAAATATAAAAAGGCGGTTTTGTGTAATTTGCTCTCCGCTGGCGCTATTAATTTATCCTACCGTTGCCTCCCACGAAGCGGATAAGGTTTTCAAACGCACGCTTTTGCGCCAATACCAGCCGTCCGACCACTCCCCCCTTGTCCATCCGACGGCTGACGCGCGTCCCACCCGTTCTACTAGTCCACCGAGGCCTCTCACTCGCACCTCATCACTTCGCCACCACCACAAACCCTATCCCCATTAACCCGCGCCCAAAACCCTGAGCTGCGCACCCACCGGCAATGTCGGCGACGGCCATCCGCTCCGGCGAGCTCCTCGCGTTTCCTGCCGCGCTGAGGCGTGGCCCTCCCGTGGCTTCTGCCTCGGTGGTCGCGTTCCGGTTGAGGGCGCCAGTGGCCGGGCGCGTGGCGGTCAGGGTTGTCGCGGCAGCGGCAGAGGGGGCGGGGGCGGAGGCGGAGGCGGAAGGGAAGCCGAAGCCGAAGAAGAAGAGGGCAGCGAGCGGGATCATGAAGCCTAAGCCGATTTCTCCGGAGCTAAGGGAGTTTGTCGGAGGCGCGGCGGAGCTGCCCCGGACAGAGGCGCTCAAGATCATCTGGGCGCACATCAAGGGAAACAACCTCCAGGTAAGCCACTCCCTTCTCCTCTCTCATTCCTTGATGTTTAATTCCATTTTAGGGTGTGTAAATGGTACTATTGGTATGATAGTTTCGTGCCTGCAACTTCGATGTCATTTGTTTTTCCTACCCGTTGGCGTGGATTATGATAATTAACGGTATGTTTCATGGAGTGCTGTTTGTGTCTCCAGTTTCATGGTTTGTTGATGATGGTGTTTTCAATATCTCGGTTGGATTTGTAGCCTCAGTACTGGTCCTTTTTCCTGATATGTTGTATAGCAAGAATCAGGATGCAGAACTAATGCTGTCTATGGTCAAGTGAATAATAGGAGGGGCTTGGGTGAGGGTCTGTGTGGGACTATTGGGTATGGACCACCCGTGCTGTATGTTGCAATGGGCCCAGATTTCAACCCTGTGCTGGCAGGAAATTTGGGGCATTTGTCTGTTTTGTTTGATTTAGGGATGACCATGCAAGCACTGAATTTGGGAATAAGCTCATCATCTGGTTATGTCGTTGGCCAGCGCCCTTGTTTAACTGTTTAGGATTGACCTTACAGTGATGCAAATCTTCTGAGCATAAATGCGGACTGTGGTCAGGGTTTAAACTTGACCGTGGAAGTTACTCAGTGCCCATCCTATTTTTTTCGATAAAGGGCACTTTTATTAACTCATAATTAGCATCAAACGGATACAAAGCATGATGAGTAGCACCGGATCTCTACATAGCTAAGATGCACACAGCCAAAACTCACAAATATCAGATTCTTTGTAAGTTCGAAATTATTAAGGTCTCATGAAAAATTGATAAATTTTGACGAAAGCTATAAATTTGGTTTGAATTTGTCCTGTCTGTATTATGACGAATTTCAGTGAAATATTAAACCCTGGCTGTAATATGGAACGAGATGAAGTATGTGCTATTGAAGAGGTTCAAAGGTGCACTCTGATATGTATGCGAACTAGAAGGCTGGCACTTCTCTTTCGTATTTACATAGAAACTGCCAAAGATTACTAGTGCACAAGCACATCTGGTACATGAGAAATACCCATGGTCCATATGGGGTCTAAAATTTGAAATATGCACCTGCAGAAAATCGATTTCATGCACACACCTGCAGCAAGATTACTAAAGAAAGGTCCCAGAATGAGGACCCTGTGCGGGCACATTGCCCCACTCGGTTACCTTATAGGCCTGACTACTAAGCACCTTGTACGTAGGTAGCTCAGTTGCAGACTGCATGCTTGTGACTGGGCACTTGATTGTGCCAAAATATCTGTGAACTTCTCATTCCTTTATTTTTACCCGTAACAAGGACAAAAAAATGAGGCGGTCATTACTTTGGAAACTAGTGATAACAGAAAGAATTGCAATCTTATTTTATTTCTGTTGCAAAATGAGGGACACTACTTTATCATACAGACTGTATTCCAGTACAACATTGTTTAACCTATCCACAAATAGAGAAGTAAAACAGAGTGCTTGCAGAAAGTTCCACCACATTACTGTATCCGCATTTCTTGCCAATCTTGTAAACATATGTCATATGCACAGATGTAGTTTACATAGAAGGCACATAATATTTTCAAGGAAACCACCTCATTAATGCAAGCTTTAACGTAAAAGGTTGAACCTCCCAATCTCAGTGCTATATGAATCATTATAACTGCCCACACACACACACATATTCAAACACAGGTCCCATATTTATAACTGCCTGGACCACAAGCCAAAGATGCTATTGCCGTGAACGTGCTTACTGAACATCCATTGCTAGTAACTTTAAGTTCTTATGTGGCCTTCAATCTTGTATAATTTTATGGCCTGCGTAAAAAAAATTACCCTCAGTTGCCAGTGTTCTTGTAACTATTTGTGTACTCATCTGTTGTCGATGCATTCGGGGGGAAGACCTGCATGTAGTTATTATTTATCATTAGCTTGCCCCTGGATTATTTGTTAGTTACTTAAGATCTTTAGTTTAACAAACAAGTTGTCACCGTTGTGCGTTCAATCTTCCAGGTTCTTTCTTGATCAGTTCACCCGCACTCACAAATTCCCTAGTTCATAGCATTACCTATTTGGATCCAAATGCTGCTTATGTATTACTTACCTTTGTGGATTGAAATGTGGTATATGTACTAATAGCACCGGAACCAAAAATTAAATATTGTCTGCTGTGGAAGAGGTTTAACTGTATTGTCCCATAAGAAGATAAACTAGTTATTGAATTATTTTTTATATATAAGACCATTTTTGTCGTGTTCATTGTTCAGTAAGAGACTACAGTGGTACTAAAAAAAGAAATTGGCTGCCGCTAAAAAAGAACATACTAAGATAATTGGCTGTCATAGTTCTAGTTAATGCATTTGTTGTTGCTCATTGGCCCTTGCATTTTTTCATTATGCGGTGCAGCATTTTTGGCACAGACAGTGTTAATGGCTTAGCCTTGCAAACAATACCTTCTGTTTTCAATACAGTAGCAGTTTCCTTTTCTGAATCTATGTGTTTTTGCAACCAGGATCCTGAGAACAAGAAGATAATAGTCTGCGACGAGAAACTGAAGAAGATATTTGGAGGGCGTGACCGTGTTGGGTTTCTTGAGATCTCTGGGCTCCTCAATCCCCATTTCCAGAAATGATAGGATTTATGTAGATGTTGCACTTTTTTTGTATTAGCGAAGACAGTTGTATCAGCATATTTAGCTGAACCTGGTATGGAGGGTCCGTAATTCTGGTTTGAGAATGGTACACGTGTTCCCTGAACACATCTTCATCTAGTATTTGCAGTAAATGGTCTGCTGGTTTTTGGCTTGTGATTAGTTATCTTCCGTTCATCCTTTGTGTTTACGTCCTGTTAACCTACCATATTAGACCTGAATGGTGGATCATCACATTTTCCCATCCTCTGTAGTCTATATATATGCTGTTTGGCCTTTTTTAGACTGCAGCTGAAAGCCAAGCAATTCTGCATGATAACCAGGGCCACCAACAAGGACCTTAAGGTATGATTCATTCATTCTCTTTGGGTCGCTAATGATTGCGCTGCTGAAATTGTCGGCTAGCATTTGGTGCTCTATGATTGTATCTGAAACTGTGCTTTGGCAGGATAGTTTACCGAAGGAACATTTCTCCACGCGAGCTGCAAATTCAGATCAAGCCTGGGAGAGAGAATTCTGTGCTTCAGGTCGATGCGGACCGCGCGTCACATTCTCAAGTTGGTTGATGCCTTTGACTGTTGCTCGCCCCATTCTGAAGATGTGGATGGCTGGCAACAGCAACACGGAGTGCTCGCTCGACAGGCGAGCTGCTTCACATGCTCCCGGCCTTGTGCTCCTCAACAGCTTCCGTGGTACTGAAACCAAATCCTGCTTACGGATGGTACCAAAGGCTCGCTGTTTGTCAAGGGTAAGTGGCCGCTCTACTTTTCCATAGGTTGGTGCACTTGGACAACTCACCTATAATTAACAACTAACAAACCTCTCTACCATGTCCTGTTAGCTGTTACTCACAACAAATTAACTGTGAAGTTGCCACTCATCGTTGATCATCTCCAGACAGTAGTACGGGAAATCATCTGTCGTTGGAATGTTATTATTCTATAAATTTACTTTGCTTGGGCTCAAATGATTAGCAGCGGGGTGAATGGACTAATGAATGCGCCAAAGTGATTTTATATGATCCCGCTCCTTCTTTTGTCTAAAAGAAAAAGAAGGGATATTGTGATTGAGCATAGTGCTGCCGCGCGATTAGACTATAATTAGTGTGTGTGCGCGCGCGCGGAGGCAGAGATCACATGTCGGTGAATGGTGGTCGCGTAGGAGTTAAACAAAGTTGGTGGCCACCTTTTGGTGTGGCCCTTGAGAAAGACTGGTCACTGGTTTAATATCCGTGATAAATTTCTGTTTGCGCTTTAATAAACTAAAAAATATTTTCTGTACTCCGGAGTATGTATTAGTAGTCCACACGGCAGTGCAGGTAGTGCGGCACGTTGGTACAGTCCCATGCAGTCTACCTAGTGCGCAAGATTGGCTTCGTCATTGATCAGTGGCATTTGCCAGGGGTAGGGGCACTATCAACTCACTAAACTACCACTAGCTCAGTAAATTAGTCGCAATTAGGGTCTAAAAGTATGACTTCTTTGTGATGCTAATTCTTCTTTGGCTACCTTTTTTTCTTAATTAATGGAAAGTAGTGTTGCTGTAGCATACACATTGACGATGATCAATCATCGCAGCATGTGCTGTTCTGGTGTTTATAATCTCCACGCCAAAATCCTGTTTAAATACGTTTTTTTTTCTACTACATACATCGTACATATGTGTAGTGATGGCTTGCATGACTGGGAATTCGTGATTTATGGGGATTTGTGATCTATAGTGAGGGCTTTGCCTTGCTGCGTCATATATATCTCACTTCACTTGTACCAGAAGGAGATGGTGATTTTGTGATCTGGTGTTCTTGTTTCTGGTCTTTTTTGGCAGGTCCTACCAAAAAGGTCAAGTTCACCACAAACGCACATTCGTTCCCTCGTCCTGTTTTATGTACGTGAGCATCAGCAATCGAATCTGTTGCCAAGTATAGCAGCTGCGCCAAAGGAAAATACACAGGAGCACCTGCATGCTCCACCCCTGTACGAAAATTAAATTCAGAAAATACCAGAAAATTTCAAGAAAAAAAAACTGAAATCTTGGGATCTCAAACTTGAGTGTCCAACTTACTCTTGTATGAAGTTTTTGTAGAAAATACCAGGGAACGTATCAGTGGTGAAGAAAACACAATCGGAACTAAAATCCATTAAAACAGTTTCTTTTTTCCATGTATAGGGATTTTTTTTCTCTTTTTGTCGCTGATATGTTTCCTGATATTTTTTCACGAAATTTCACTCTAAAATAGATTGTGCACCAAGGTTTCATATTTCAAAGCCCAGATTTTTTCCGACGAACCTGCACCACCCCAACACCTCTAAGATAGATAATGAGGTCGCCTGCCATCCTAAGATATACCCAAAGGGCCTCTCCGGCGAGCTCGTTCCTTCCCTCTGGCCGTTCTTTCCTTCATGCAAAATTCGACTGACCCAAATTCTAAACTCAGATGACTTACATATAGCTATTGTGTATGAGAAAACGACTTAGACATAAGGAGCTCTCCGGCGACTTAAAACTAGCAGAACCATTATTTTTGTAAAACAAATAAATGAATTCCTGGATAGAAGCACAGATCGCAGGAGTTGTTGGAGCAGCAGCCAGCAGGTGGGCGATATCACATCCTACCCAACATGCAGCAGGAGAGAAATGATACTACATGATGCCTGCCACATTCTCTCTGCTCCACATTCAAACGCTCAAACCACACCACTCCCAACTCCAAACCCCTCCTCCACGGACACTCGCAGAGGAGCACCATCTTCAACAAAAAAGAAGACGTTGAAAGCAAGCCAAGACCATCGGCCAATATCGGCGAGGAGCCGGCGCGGCAATGGGGAGCACCACCAAGATCATGAGGACGGCGCTCCACGCCTTCTTCTCGCACTACCACCCGGCGGCCTCCGCGGCAGCGCTCCTCGCGCTCCCCTTCTCCGCCGCCGCGCTCCTCTCCCGCTCGCCCGCTGCATCCCTCCTCCCGGCGCTCTCCCTCAGCCTCCGCCGTGTCCTCGTCGCCGCGGGCTTCCCGCCGGCCTCCCAGCTCCTCTTCCTCCTCAACCACAAGCTGTCGCAGTCCGTCTTCTCCTTCCTCGCCACCCTGCCCTTCTCCCTCTCCTTCCTGCTCCTCGCCAAGGCCTGCGCCGTGCGCGCCATGCAGGCGCCCCCGCCGCCGCGGAAGCAGCGCCACCACGAGCTGTCAGCGCTTCCCGCGTCGTGCTGCCGCTACCCGGCGATGGCGCGGACGCAGCTCGCCAACTTCGCGGCGCTCCTGCTCGCCAACGCGGCCGTGTTCGCCGCGCTGCTCGCGGCCTTCAATGCCGCGGAGGCGCTGCGGCTGGGCTCCGACGGCAGGGCCGTGCTGGCGCTCTCGGCCGTCGGCGTCATCGTCTACTCCGTCGCGCTCGCCAACGCCGCCGCGGTCTGCAACCTCGCCACCGTCGTCGCGGCCGCCGAGGGCCGGGGCGGCTGCCACGCGTTCCTCAAGGCGCTGCTGCTCGTCCGGGGCGACGCCGCCACCGCCGTCGCCGTGGCGCTGCCGGCCAGCCTCGCCACCACCGCCGTGGAGGGGCTGTTCCAGCTCAGAGTCATGAAGCTGTACATGATCGACGGCAGGATAAGCTCGGCCATGGTTTGCGAAGGGCTCCTCATCGCCTACATTCACTCCATGATCTGTGTTCTTGACACTGTCATCACATACATGGTCTACCAGACCTGCAAGGCCACACATTATTCTCGTGATCTGTTGGAGTTGGAAGAGAAAGGGGATTTCATTGCCTGAGTATCATCAGACTTCTCACATGATGATGGTGATGCTCATTGCTTTTTTTTATATAGTTTTTATCCTTTTGTTAATGCTGGTTCTGGGGACATAGGTGCTGTTAGTATAATTAGGGAGTGCATCAGGTCCATCAGATGGCTAAGGAGGTCAATCTGTAAATAATTGGAAAACTGGGGTTGTTACCATAAAGATTTGTTATCCATCAGAGTTTGGTTAAACTAAGCATGTCATTTGGTTGCTAATATTATTAAGGCAGTTTAGTTGTTCTGCTGCTTTTCACATACCTGAAGCAAAGCAGTATCTCAGCCGGTTGGTCAAGAAAGAATGTTTTTTTTTTGTCTAGATGAAACAATCTGCAATCTGGCAGCTTTCCAACATGAATTATCAAAGTACAAACATGTGCCAA